>NC_140365.1:6507500-6700000 GCF_054491055.1 Hypomesus nipponensis
TAACCCGACTGTTTTCATCTCCCCAGTTGGTAAATCACAACAATTTCGTTCAATAGCCGGTCTTTCTTCCATCGGCCCAGTAGTGCAAAGCCCAGCCTTAAGATACAGCTCTGGTCTATGACATCATCCCTCCGAACAAAGATGGAGACTTAATTATCTGCAAGGACAGTAATCAGACATGCAGTTTAGCTGGAGGAGCAGCTTAAGACTCCCGACTGCTGCTGGATGGCTGGTGGGCAGGCTGGCTCACACAGCGCCGGAGCTCTCCTCTGTCAGAGAACAGGACAGGCTGTTCCTTGGAGGATTCGGCGCTGTAGTTTCCCATTCTCATGAAAGCTATATGATGAACCCGAGTTCCCCTCATTTCAAATGACACACGGGGCCCATGGCTGATACCCTCGGACAGTGGAACTGACGGCGAGGCGATTGGATCAAACCCTCTCACTCAAGATTGGCTGCTTGAGGGCGGTGAGTGGATTATGAAAGGCGAGACGGACTGATGTTGGACATGGTCGTTCTCAAGCTGCTTTTAATGTGACGGATGTTGGGGGGGGGGGGGGCAGCTTCGATGCGGTGCTGCAGAGATGTGGTGAACTGCTGTAGACCCCCTCCCCCCCCCCTTTTGAGCAGCAGTGTACCGCGCTCAATCGATGGCCTTGTGTACTGTACACCACTGAACCCTACTCAAATAGGAGAGGATGTCTTAATGATAGTCGGGAGTACTTTTTGATCATCTGCAGTGGACATTGAGGATTCTGCTGATGAGGGCTGGGGGGGGGGGGGGGGGGGGTTCTCCTGTGTTCATCGGTACTAATGTATGGATGCCTCTCTCTGCAGGGCTTAAAACACTGATGTTTGCAGACGACCTTCTTCCCCTGCTTTCTGCTGACGCAGCAATCTACTCCATGCTGATTATCTTGTTACACGGCAGAATAACACACAGACACATGCGCGCACACACACACACGCACACATGCGCGCACACACAAACACACACTCTGCAACACTCCAAACTTGTATGCGGTGTCTAAAAGCTTCATTTCACAGCAGCTCCTAGATATCTCCCGTCACTGCAGCAAAGCGACCGGCACTGCTGTACCACACACGCTCAGTCCAACATTGCAGTCAAGGCAACCCTGCAACTCCTGCAGAAACTGTTTGCCATAAAACACAACAACACAGAGAACAGCAAATCAACACACGGGTTCTTACACGGAGAACTGTTTGGTCTGAAATTGTCTACTCCTTCTACGGCCTGTGCAACCAGTGCACTAAGGTAACATTGATTCCTCAGTAAGTCTCTCCAGCAGGTGTTTGTACAGTCATTACTATCCATCATGCTGACAGGAGACTGCACCAGGAGGCCTGCAGATACATATCTGCATAACTGAAGACGTGTGGCACCTGACAGCTCTGAGACACAGCCTCCCTCACAAGCGGAGACACATACGAGCGGATGGTTGCTCCTGTTGCACGTTCAATACATTGACGGCAGCTGTTGCAGTGGTATAGATTCTCCCAGTTCAAAGCCAAAAGAGGGGATAATGAGGAGCTATCTTATTGGTTTGGCTTTTCTTGTGTTTTGAACTGCAGACAAATGATTTCTTATCAACCATTGTCTGTAAAACGGCCTCCTCTTCCGAAAGTCTCACCCACACTTGTCATCAAACAATGGAGGACAAAACGCAGACTCTACATGAGAGAACCTCTCCATGGGTTTTGATGTGTGAATGTGTGTGCCTGCACACGTGTATATGTTTGTGAGCAAAAATATACACATGAGTGGGAGTGAGTTGCTATGCCATATATTTACAGTAACCTAAATGCCGAAAACGTTTAACGGAAGGCGCACAGATCTCCTTTGTTGTTTTTCCAAGCATTCTGGGAGGCAGTGTAGCGTTCCTACCCTGAGCTGCCTAGCTCTCTCACCATCACACTCGTTTGTATTTTATTTATTTGATTCTCCTTTTTTTCTATCTCTCCTCTCGCGCGCACACACACACACACACACAGTCTCTACTAGATACACATGTGAGGCCCAGGTGGTGAGAGAACAGTCCTGCAGCGGCTGGCAGCTCTATTTTGAGTCTCAACCCCAGTAACACATGTTCTGCCCTGTATGCCACTACACACACTGAGAAGATTCAGATCCTCCACCTACAGCGTCACCCTCCTTCAGAACACAGCTGTCTCTTTCTCCTCTCTCTATTCATGCACAATTTCCTTTCTCCCTTTTTACTCCTCGCAAGCGTTCCCTCATCCCTTCACTTCCCCATCCCTCCATCCCATCTTCTTGCCTCCTCCTTTCCCTGAACCACCCCACTGACTGGTTCAGAAGGTGGTTGCTGTGGTAACTGGCCAGGAGAATGGTTGTGGGGGAGGAGGGGCTAATTTTAAAGACACGTCAGGGTCTACTCTGACATGAAAAAATAGCAAGCGAGGGAGGGAGAAAGGGTGCGCAAGAGAGAGAGAGAGAGAGAGAGAGAGAGAGAGAGAGAGAGAGAGAGAGAGAGAGAGAGAGAGAGAGAGAGAAAGGGAGAGAGAGATATCATATCTAGAAATACCAATGGTTAAACTACCCTGGTCCTCTGGGAGGCTCTCTGCAGGCTAGTGGTCCAAATGAAGTGCACACACTCAATCAATGTCTCTTTGAACACTTTTTCCATCAGTCAAACCAATAACAACGGATAAATAATCAATGAAGAATAGAGGGGGTGGACCAACCCGCTAATAGGGAGTCTCTGAGCGCTGCTTATGTAGTTTGGTTTACATACCAATGCCAGCCATGCAGATTGCAGATTAGTATTCAGGATTGCATGTGGATTACATAGTCTATTCTATTTGATGCCATTTTTGGGACCGGTTTCATCATTCCCAACATATCCCCATTCTGCTTCTCACACCCCACCACAGCAGCCCAGAACATTCTGTTCCTTTCCTAATCCCTCACAGATGATTACTGCTTCTTCGGTCCAGTGTAAATACATGTTACAGGAGGTCTAATCCCGTGGCTGGCTGGAGGAGGTGCGCGACGCCTCTCTTCTGCCCACAGACAGAGCTGAGAGAGGGCTCGTCTTTGTGTTCCGTCTCCTGCAGCAGAATGAGGCTTGCTGCTGGCGTCACGGCAGACGGGGGACGGGGGGACCGGGGGACGGGGGGGCTACGCTCACAGCAACATGATGGATATTCATGCAGAGACCCTCGTGTTCATTGCCCGGCGATGACTGCGTCTCTCTGCCTCTCTCTCCCACTCTCAACCACCTTTTCTCTCTCTTTTTCTCTCCCTCTGTCAGGCCAGATTAGTCTTTTTATTTCCCTCTCGCTCGCTCTCTCTGCCTTTCTCTTTGTCTAAAACAGCACGCTCACAACCCCAAAACACCCCCCCAAAAAACAGGCGTCAGCCGACTGCGTGTGTGAATGGCTTTGATGTGCAGGGTTCTGTTCAACGTTGAGCCTGTCAGGGTGGAGGAGAGTGAAATCACCTCTTCCAAACCGCTGATGAGCGTTCCTGCTTCACCTGAACCCTCTCATGCGTGGCGAGCTCACGTGAGCGTGCTATTTAGAGCGCAACAACCCACCCCTCCTGTACACGGCTACGGCAGCAGCAGCAGCAGCAGCTGAGGAATAAACACACACACATACACACACACAGGTACCCACACATCTGAACAAATGTGTCCTTGGCGTGCAACCCCCTTTGTCTCATTGATTGGGTAGGGATTTGTTAAGCCTGTCTGTTATTGACAGAGATGCTTAAACAAACACACACAAACAAATGCCAAAGCCAACACGGAAAAATTATATCTGACTTTGTGCACACTAGGATGTTGCTTGATTTAGTGTGTAAAGAGTGTAAAAAGTATGATAACTGTAAAAAAATGACTGACTTCTGTTCTCTAATCAATGTTTTCTGTCTTGTTTTCCTCTTCCTTCCCCTCGATCTGCGTCCTCTCTCGCCCTCTCTGCAGGATCCTGCTGACAGTAGTAGTGATCTTCCGTATTTTGATAGTGGGTATAGTGGGGGAGAAAGTGTATGAGGACGAGCAGATCATGTTCATCTGCAACACCATGCAGCCCGGCTGCAACCAGGCCTGCTACGACAAGGCCTTCCCCATCTCACACATCCGATACTGGGTCTTCCAGATCATCCTGGTGTGCACGCCCAGCCTCTGCTTCATCACCTACTCCGTGCACCAGTCTGCCAAGCAGCGCGACCGCAGCTACTCCTTCCTGCATCCTTACATGGACCACCAAGGCCAGGGCCACCACGGACGAGGCGACCACCACGCCCGCAAGCTCCGCAACATCAACGGCATCCTGGTGCAGAACCCCGACAGCGGGAAGGAGGAGCAGGACTGCCTGGACATCAAGGACATCCCCAACGTGCCGCGAGGGCTCACACACGCCAAGAGCGCCAAGGTCCGGCGGCAGGAGGGCATCTCGCGCTTCTACGTCATCCAGGTGGTGTTCCGCAACGCGCTGGAGATCGGCTTCCTGGCGGGGCAGTACTTCCTGTACGGCTTCAACGTGCCGGGGATGTACGAGTGCGACCGCTACCCCTGCGTGAAGGAGGTGGAGTGCTACGTGTCCAGGCCCACGGAGAAGACGGTGTTCCTGGTGTTCATGTTCGCCGTCAGCGGCATCTGCGTGCTGCTCAACCTGGCCGAGCTCAACCACCTGGGCTGGAGGAAGATCAAGACGGCCATCCGCGGCGTGCAGGCCCGCAGGAAGTCCATCTGCGAGGTGCGCAAGAAGGACGTGTCGCACCTGTCTCAGGCCCCCAACCTGGGCAGGACCCAGTCCAGCGAGTCAGCCTATGTCTGACAGAGGCTCCACTGCATGGGAACTGACGGTGGGTGGGGGGGGAGGTCTGGACCTTGGACTCCCACCTCCACCCCGAGAGACTGGGTCGACCCTGCAACATTCATCAGGAGCCCAGAGAGACAATGGCTCATGTTAGTGCATTGGTGGACAGAGACGCTCCTCTGACTGAAAAGTACCTTTCTTGAGGAGAAAGGGTTGACATGTTGTGTTTATAGCTTACGCTGATGGGGGAGTTGTGTTCTGAATCCTAGGTGACACTAGGTGCCTTCCAAGACAACACAATGGAAAGGGGAAGATATAAGTTAATATTGAACACTGTAAGGATAGCTCTAATTAAGAATGACCTAAAGTATCTCATCCTTTGCCTTTGCTAGAGGTCAAAAGTAATCCCTTCATTTTTCCCATGTATGCGTGTGCATATATGAGTGCATTAGCGTGTGCGTGCATGCGCATGTGTGTTTCGGGGAGATCAGGTAGCGCTCGCGTGTGTCCCTGTTCTGCAAAGTCAGGTCATGGCTAGAGCTACACCTCATTTGAGTTGCCGAGGGACTTTCTTTGCCGTTTCTTTTTTCCTCCCCTGCAGACTTCCTTAGAGGGAGCCAAGTGCACCTCGTTTCAACCCCACTTAGAAACCCCTGAAAAAAATCAAAGAAAGACAAAAAAGATTACGATTATACCTCAGCACAAACTGCAACCCCTAATCCTATCCTTCCGGCACTAGCCCCTCTCCTCCCCTTCCTCCGTCAGCCCCCTGACTGACCTGTCCCTCAGCGCTCTGCATTCTTTAATAGGACTGAGTATAAAGCACTAAAGGAATGGATGGAATTCCAATAAGCTCTTCTTTTTCCATGAAACGGGAAACAGAATTACCCACTCACAAGATTTTCATGTATTACCACCGAGTTGTTTTCTTTATAATCAAATTTAGTGCCATATTTCCAAGTTACTGTACATAGTTGAAATGTAATAATTACATTAAGTCAGCTGTTTCCCCGTGAGATGTGGGTGATGAGTGGGGTGGGGAGATGGGGTGGGTGATGGGGATGTAAGTAGTAAGGTAAGGTGGGGTGGGTATTGGGGATATGGGTGGTGCTGGACATTATGATAGATTACCAGCTTTAAGAATATATCACATTAATGTGCTCTTTGTTAAGCTTTTGTTCTCTAATGGAAATTGTATGTTCCAAAAATGTGTTTTTTCCCCCCTATGGACTTGAAAAAGGCATGTTACTGAAGCATCAATAGAATGGGTAGATTGTGTCATGACATGTAATTTAAAAAAGAGACTGTTTCATTTATTTGCATCCCGCTCCTGTGACATGTATTATTCAGCATGCGTTAAGATGATATATGAGATATGAACATAGCACCCTGTTGTGGGGATATGGGGAGCCACCATTGGAAACGCTCCAGAACTGCAGCAATAATAATATCTAGCCTATGTGAAAAAACTATGAATAAATAAAGGATTATGAAAAGGTTGCGTGGTTTTTGCCAGCTGGTTATGTGTGAGTCATGATGGTTAGCCTGGAACCCAGGGTTAAATCACGAAGAAGCCACCAAATATACACAAAGCAGATTCATCAAGACAGTAGTTAACACTTCCTTAAAACCCTGTCAGAACAACATCACAAAGAGCGCATCCTCCAGCAGTCCACGGAGACTCCCACACAAACAGGTTCCAGCTTTGATCAGACCCAAACATTGACCCAAGCGCTAATCACAAATCACAGCCAAGGTGCTTTGATTCTGTCTTTCATCTCCTGCCCTTTGATGGAAGCTCCCAGTCTGCGACCCTGCTGCTGCAGGAAGCTGCTCTGAGTGTGCAGCCTGTTGACATTAGGCAGGGAGGACCCCACCGTGGAGCTGCCCACCCCAAGGTCGTCCGCCACTCCGCAGAGTACGCAGGTCAGAGGTCACAGACAGATAGCTGCTTGTTTATTTATAGCTGTCTAGCGCGCCGGCATAAACTAACCTGATTGGTTCGCGTCGCCTCCATGCACTGACAGGGACTGACGAGACCGTGTGTCTTAAACGCAGAGTCTGTCCCTGCAGTCCCCTGCAGATGATCTCATGAAACACACTGTGAGAATCGCACAATCCTACTGCTTTTAGCTGCACAGAGATTCAAACGCTGGTCTGGCATTCATTATTCAAGCAACCGCAATGATATAGCTCTGGGAGGTTAGCTCGCGTTATTGTGTATACTCAGGGTTTTCTGCTGATCCTGAATAATTCATATTTCACCCGTTCGGTCTGGATATGAGAGTTAGCAGCTGACCTGAATCCCTTTATAAAACATTATTAAAACATTGAGCTTTAACTGTAGTTGGTGTAATGTAGTGTAGTGGAGACTGTATATCCCTGACATGTTGTGTCCTTGTGGCTTGCCTTACAACTCCCAGCGTCAGTATTCAGCAGGAGCAATGGAGTTCAATCCATATAATGAAATAACATATCTATGAATATTCATTGGTAATATGAATCTTCTCCAGAGCCTTTGACATGACAAGGCGGTTGGGAATACGTACAGTAGTCATCCTAGATCTAATGGCATTAGTGATCAGTTCCTGACAGAAGGGGGGGTGGGGGGGGTGTTGGTGAGGCGGGAGGGGGCGTTAGTGGGGAGGGGCAGGGGGGGGGGGGCTGTGAACCTTTTAGCCGGATTAAACCTTTAGCCAGTTAAGCAAGACAGCATGCTTGTGACTGGGGGGACCCTGGGGGGACACTGAAGAAGGGCAGGGAAGCTGGGAGGAAGGTTGACAGGATAGGAGAGGGGCAGGAGGGGGGGCAGGCAGAGATATGACAGAAGAAAAGGTGAGGAGGAGGAGGAGGAGGAGCAGGAGGTTAGGGGGGGAGCAGGAGGTTAGGGGGGGAGCAGGAGATATGGAGGGTGTATGATGAAGTGGATGTCTAAAAGGATAAGTAACATACCGTCAACGTCAGTGAAATGTGGGCGCTTAAGGGTTGGGAACAACACGCGGTCTGTGTGCGTGTGCGAGAGTGTAAGCGACGCGCGCCGTAAATAACAGGATCATTACAAACCACAACCAACGACACACAGCGCGATCCAAGCCCAGACCAACAGAGTACAGTATCACAGTAGCTGCTTTGCGCCTGGCTGTCAGCAGGCTGGTTGCTGTGGTGACAGAGAGGCCAGTAACGATGTTAAGTACCACAGGGACTACTGTACAGAGGGACAGCATGACAGACACAATAGTGGTCCTCCGCGGAGGACATACTGCACAGCACAACCTCCACAGCATCCATGTCTACCTGTGTGCTCACAAGAGTACCAGTGTCATCCCCACATTTCCTTCGGCAGACAGCGATGAAACCGAACTCGTTAGAGAACAACTGACGCTGGCGTCCGAAGGGGCTGAGAGACACGATGAAGGCAGGTGACACTCTTCTCCTCTCCTCTCCTCTCCTCTCCTCTTCTCTCCTCTCTTCTTCTCTCCTCTCCTCTCCTCTCCTCTTCTCTCCTCTTCATATCTCCTTTCTTCTCCTCTCCTCTCCTCTCCTCTCCTCTCTTCATATCTCCTTTCTTCTTCTCTCCTCTCCTCTCCTCTCCTCTTCTTCTCCTCTCCTCTCCTCTCTTCATATCTCCTTTCTTCTTCTCTCCTCTCCTCTCCTTTCCTCTCCTCTCCTCTCCTCTTCTCTTCTCTCCTCTCCTCTCCTCTCCTCTCCTCTCCTCTTCTCTCCTCTTCTCTTCTCTTCTCTTCTCTTCTCTTCTCTTCTCTTCTCTTCTCTCCTCTCCTCTCCTCTTCTTCTCCTCTCCTCTCCTCTCTTCATATCTCCTTTCTTCTTCTCTCCTCTCCTCTCCTTTCCTCTCCTCTTCTCTCCTCTCCTCTCCTCTCCTCTCCTCTTCTCTCCTCTCCTCTCCTCTCCTCTCCTTTCCTCTCCTCTCCTCTCCTCTCCTCTTCTCTCCTCTCCTCTCCTCTTCTCTCCTCTCTTCTTCTCTCCTCTCCTCTCCTCTTCTCTCCTCTCCTCTCCTCTCCTCTCCTCTCCTCTCCTCTTCTCTCCTCTCTTCTTCTCTCCTCTCCTCTCTTCATATCTCCTTTCTTCTCCTCTCCTCTCCTCTTCTCTCCTCTCTTCTTCTCTCCTCTCTCTCTTGCACCTGGATCTCCACCAGGATACCGTACGGGGGTTTCTCTCTCCCTGGTCTCTCTAGCCAGACACAGTCATGTGGTTCAGGCTTGGATTTTTCACTGCTCACATTGACGAGGCCTTTTGTAACTGTACCGATCTGATAGCCTTCAAGGGGTAGCGGTGACTCAATGTACACAGAGAACAAACACATGATAGTTTACCTTAGCGGTCCATATTTCTGGCTTCCTCAAGCATTAAATCATGTAAGTCAATTATTTATCCTAGTGTGCAGTCACAGGAGTGGTTTGGGGCTTTGTGTGTTTACGCAGTTGAAAGAAGTGGAGGTAAATGAAACATGAGAGAAAGGGTCGGGAAGCAGTCTCGGCGGGGGGAGATGAGAACTTCGATTAGAATACATTTAATGAGGCAGCCCTCGACTTTCATCCATCAAAAGATCAATGCCGGCAGAGCAGATGACAAATGTGTAATCTATTTTCTGCGTCTGTAATCCAGTCATGCATCACAGACCATGGAATAACTCATTAAATCATTTTCGCCTTTGTTAACCCTTTTGAGTTGGATCGCAAAGACGTCCGCTGTGGTCCCAGCTTTCCGAGACGCGGGGACTGGAGCCACTCCGGCCTCGGTGTGTCTGTTCACCGATGAGAGAGAGCTTCCTTCCAAAGCTGCGTGCCAAGGCGGGGTTGGATGGGATGTGAAACAGGCTGACTGACACCACTGATGGGGCCTGATCCCCAGAGGAGCGAGGGGAGGGGGAGGGGGAGGAGTGGTGGGGAGGGAGGGAGGGAAACAAACAGATCTGGAGAAGAGGAAAGAAACAGCCAGAGTGCTGGAGGGGCAGGAAACAAAGCCGTAGAAGGGCTGATTACCTTGGCTTCACGTGTTCCCGTTCAGGATCCTCAGGAGCAGAAGCTGTGTTCACTACAGGTCAGGCTGACAGGAAGCACAATCACAATCCACCCATGAAGACGAGATGTTCTGTTTATCGTAGCCGTGTGCATGTGATCAAAAGGATTTCAGATATTTCTTTGAGACAGTCACATTTGGCGTGTATGCTCACATTGGAATGAGACAACTTCAGACTTAGAACACCTTTTCTTATGTTAGGAAAGCAACGACACACATGTCTACACCCAAAGACATGCGCAACAGAAGAATGCCATGACTTTATGGACTACACATAATTCAACATTTTGTACTATTGACGACGTATATCGATTGCCATCAAATCTAACGGAGCGTATTCATTCAAACATTTGGAAAGTGAAAAGCTGATTTAAACATGCAAAAAATCGAGCCATGAAAAGGATCAGTTATAAAACGAGCGATTCCTTGCCGCCTGATGGAGTGCATGGGCAGGCTCTGGTTGAATCCAGCTGAGGAACCATATGCTGGCTTCAGCTCAGATGATTTCCACTGAGGTAGATTGCTTAGGTAAGACCTTTATTAGCTCCTATGGGGCATAGCAGGTCACCCACTCATAGAATGATTTCCCACCACTGGCCCCATATAGTATAACCAAACAGAAGCAATGCTGTGGCCTTTTCGCTTCCCACCGTGACGCTAAACATTATAGTTCTCGCCTGATCCTTCCATGCTCGATTTGAACAAACAAGAGAGTTGTGGGTCTGCTTCCTGTGCTGTGCAGTGTGTGCACTGTGGAATTCATTGATTGCATTGACAGATTGGGGGATTCCACGGAAGCCTAAGTCAATGTCTCAGTGCAAATGAGTATGGTAATATTGTTTGTGTACTGATGGCTGCCGTCGGCCCTCCTGACGTGACTCAGATAGGCATCATGTGGATCATCACGCTGACCTATACTGATCCAAGCCCTTGTTCCTATGAGGCCGGGACTCTAATGAAGACACATCAAGCCTCGACTTCTGCCTTCCCGCATCCTATTAACAGTTTGACCTTGTCCCGGATGGATGGTCATGGTTGTCAGTTACACTTTGGACCATGACATGGTATCATTATCCAGACAGTGTGCTATTTAAAACGTGTAACATTTGAACTGTGTAACGGTGAAGTGCTCCTCCCGTTCCAAGCGAAAGCGGCGCTGTTCTCAACGGACGGGCACATCAGACAGCTTCTGCGCAGCTAGCAGGCTAATTGGACTATAAAGTCAGATGGAGATCGCATATAAATCATGTCATTAACATCTAGTGCGAGGAAAAGCGGAAACGACAAAGAGAGTAAGATGAGTATTACGCTGTGAAGAACAGTGAAGAAAGGATGAAGGAGAGCGGGAAAGCCCGAGGCTGAGGAAGGAGAAGTGGTAATGTACAGCTGGTGGGAGGGAGGGAGGGAGGGAGGGAGGGAGGGAGGGAGGGAGGGAGGGAGGGAGGGAGGGAGGGAGGGAGGGAGGGAGGGAGGGAGGGAGGGAGGGAGGAAGGAAGGAAGGAAGGAAGGAAGGAAGGAAGGAAGGAAGGAAGGAAGGAAGGAAGGAAGGAAGGAAGGAAGGAAGGAAGGAAGGAAGGAAGGAAGGAAGGAAGGAAGGAAGGAAGGAAGGAAGGAAGGAAGGAAGGAAGGAAGGAAGGAAGGAAGGAAAGAGGGAAACAGAGTTTTACAGAGAATGGCAGGAAGTGCCAGAGGTGGACTCTGACATTCATCACAGTGATGGGTCGGAGGAGGAAGGCTTGTCTTTGTCACATTGCCCCACACTGGAGCCTGACATTGCTGCCTTCATGTCAGGGACACAGGACCCATGCTGGCTGTGACAAACTGGAAGGAGCAGCTCATGCTTGTATTTCAATACAGAGACCCCATTTGGTCAGATACTGTATGCCGGTGGGACATCTGCAATGCTACTGTCTCCTTAAATCCAACTGGGGCCAGCTTTCAGTTTCGCCATCAATTTCTGTTACGCACAAAGTTCAGTTAAGGAGCTCAGCTCAGATAATACCATCATTTGTATCAATAGCTATAAAAGCACATTGATTGCTTCCTTCCTGCAGACCAAGAACATTAAGTCATTATTTCAGTTTACCTATCTCTCTGCTACTGCCGTGTCCAGTTTAATGATTATGTTCCCAAACACACACACACACACACACACACACTTCATATGGTCACTGTATAAGCTCTATAAAGAGCTGGTTCCGTATAATATGTAAAGCCTAACCTGCACAGAATGTCTTCGTTACTGAGAGAATACTGATGGACTACAACCATGAACATCCGACCAGCCATTTCTGCTGATCCCTTGTTTTTCAAATCTGTGTGGGTGTGCATTCTATTATCGAATGATACTAAGGTACCCTTATGCATTTAAGATATGAATATCATTTCACTGCTCCACTAAGCCAGGAGTTGAATGCACTCAAGCGGTATAAGCGGTTGAATACCTGATCTCTGTTATTAGACACTGAGGTGGCGTGTACCCCAGACAGCCAGTCCTGGCACGCTTCCTCCGGCTGGGTGGGAGTGTGGAGCAGATGCCCAGGGCTCCACTCCCCCGCATACACTCCATCTCCCAGGGCTGTGATTTAGAGCCAGAGGAAAGAGCCATTGGCAGGTTTAAAACACTCTGTTAACAGGCCAGCTCCCCAAGGCCACAGATAACATGGCCTGGCAGCTTTTCAATAAGACTCCTACTATGGCTATGCTCACAGATATCCAATAGGACTCCTTCTACACAGACTCACAGAGATAATAAGATGCATACTGCAGTGTTTTCAATGTGAAAACACTTCCGTTACAACATAAAGAATCTCAGAAACAAAAATGGTGTACTTTAATTGGATGGGGTGTTGCTTTATAACAATCCTACTTAGCATTGACTGAATGAAATGTGTTAAAACACTGGAAATGCTTATACCACGAACACTGAGTCTCTCAACTCACACCTAAACAAAGTTATGATTGGAAGATTCTAGACTCCTCACATAAGGTGCTGTTTCTACTCTCTTGTCATTGCCTAATTCAAGGCACATCTGTTGAGTTGTTTCCAGTCTGCTAGGGTCCAGGTGAATTACACTGTAAACACAAGACAAAAGCCCAATACATTAAGGTTTACAAGAAGAAAATATTTAACATGTCACTCTTAGTTTAAGAATATAAAGGTAATACGGCAGCACACACAAACACAGGTCAAACCGTCTGGTATCCATCTGCAAACATCATTTCAGGTTTCAGTGGATAAGCACACTGGTAGAATTCCATCTCCTTCTTGCGGTGAGAATATTCCCTGAGGGGAATACAGCATGGCTGAGAGCAAACATCATGTTCATACACTCATCATCAAAAAGGTAAACGCAGATGACTGCAAACCCAGGTGTACGTCAAACCGCTGCAGTTCAAACAGAGTGGTTCCACCATCTTACTACGGTTGTGCTGACAGAGCTTCACCCTTCCTCTTGATTTCTTCAAGGATCATCGCCAGTGATCTGATAAAGGGAAGTGGGTAAGGGGTCACATGATGAGGGGGGGGGGGGGTACGCATGGGGGATGGGGGATGGGCTCTCAGTGGAACTGCCACCGTTGAAGAATGTCCACAGAAGAGCGCAGAGCAGCACTTCTTACGGCTGCCGGGAAAGGGTGCTCTCCTCCACCTCTCCTCCACCTCTCCTCCACCTCTCCTCCACCTCTCCTCCCCTCTCCTCCCCTCTCCTCCACCTCTCCTCCACCTCTCCTCCACCTCTCCTCCCCTCTCCTCCACCTCTCCTCCACCTCTCCTCCCTTCTCCTCCACCTCTCCTCCACCTCTCCTCCACCTCTCCTCCACCTCTCCTCCCCTCTCCTCCCCTCTCCTCCACCTCTCCTCCACCTCTCCTCCACCTCTCCTCCCCTCTCCTCCACCTCTCCTCCACCTCTCCTCCCTTCTCCTCCACCTCTCCTCCACCTCTCCTCCACCTCTCCTCCCCTCTCCTCCCCTCTCCTCCACCTCTCCTCCACCTCTCCTCCACCTCTCCTCCCCTCTCCTCCACCTCTCCTCCCCTCTCCTCCACCTCTCCTCCCCTCTCCTCCACCTCTCCTCCACCTCTCCTCCCCTCTCCCCTTCACCCTCCACAGTCAAATCATGGGCTGTCCACTGGGACAACAGTCTTCTCAGGATGCTGCTGCTGGTGGCTGAGCTCAGCTGCCCTTGCTAATTCTCCATATGTTCCTCTGCAGCACTTCTCTGGCACCACTACACAGTAGACCCTCACCACCGCTCGTTTGCCTGCTGCCTGCCCATAGCCGCCACCTGATTATCATACCGTTTTTATTTTTTTCCATCAACCCTTTCAGGGTGTGTGCCCATCCCCCCCTGCTTGCACATCCACCAATCAATATTGTAAGGCTAGTGTGAGGCTAATCTCATTCCTTAGCTGCCCCTGACAACATACTTCCTGCCATCCATCCATAGTATGGGTGATACCTCCATGGGTGAGAGAGAGGCCGTGGGGAGGTGACCTTCATTGTGGGTTTGTTCACTAATGAAGTCTATCACTACTCTTACCATCGCTTAGACTGACCTTCAAACAACACTGCATTCTTGATTGTTACATAATTTTTTCAGCATTTTATTCCATTTGTGTTGTATCAATTTTCTTTAAACAGATTTAGAATACGATCATTTATCCACACCAACATTGATTAATTGCATTTCCACAAAGTATCTGTGACTAGAATCTGCCATTGAAGTGTTTCAATGTAGGACCTACAATACATTTAGTAGCCTACCTGAAAAAAGTGCTTGGTATGAAGTTTACATGAATGGACCTTTGATGCCATCCTGTGGCTGGTATCTGTCATTTGCATTACCTGGACATATTGTGCTGTGTCCTAAAATTATTCTTACTGTCTTTTAGGGAGAAAAGATAATACCTATTACAAAAATAAAATGTACTCCATTTTGAACCGAACGTATAAATAGATGGAGGGAGGGATGCAAGTGGTAAAGACTGTAGTGTAGACAGAGCACAAAGTGGCGAATCTGTAGTGTTGAAACGCTTTCCCTACACATGCGCAGACTACTTACTTTCACTGTATTTTGATCAGTCTAGCTAGCTAACATTAGACTGGAAGCTTGGGAATTCCCCAGCAGAACTCCTTCAGTAGGGGGGGACGAGAACTATAAACAACTTAACGCGGAAACATATTTATATTACAGTGAAAAGCCCTCATTAAGATTATTCTTGATGAGATCAGTTACTGTCTAGTTGCAGCACAAAGCGTTGTTTTATTAAGTGGTTCCCTTTCTGGCTAGCTAGTCTCGGCTAGCCAACTATTGCTAGCTAGCTAATAGCGACTAGCTAGCTTGACAGTGTAAATAGTTTTCTGGTTGATAAGGATAGAACGAGGTGATCACATTTGGAGCAGATGAGTTTTTAAACGCTCGCTTGCTAACTTATTATCTGCAATGGCGGGTATACAGCCTCCGCTCAATTCTGGAAAAGAGTCTGTGCGGCCTGATCTTGGTTTCGGGGTCGACAAACACGAAATTCTGGATTCGGTGTCCGAGGACTGGTGCGACAGTGGGCTTGATTGCCTCAGTGGACCAGCGCTTAGTCTGGATGACTCCTTCAACACTGAGGTATCACAATCTTGGCTGCCAAGGTCCCATACATCGCACGATGACTCTGACAAGCGCTCCATGGACTGTAGCTCTATGGGGGGCGGTGAGAGGCTGGACTCAGCTATTGGGGACTCAATAACAGATGAGACCATGGGGAACATATCGCAGGAGCTCGGGACCATGCACCTGAGTGAACCGGTTATCATTGACTCTGGGGATGACGGTAATTCTGGGAGGCAAGGTGTGACAAACCCGGAGGAGGAACGGCGGAGGAGAGAGGAAATTTTCAATACACTGAACTTTGTTTCTGAAGACGGAGACACGTGAGTGTCAAGCATTTGCTCTTCTCGTTACATCTTTAAAGTCATGCCAATGTCTTAAGTCTGTGTTAACCCTGCATTGTTTCTTACAGGGCTCTTCATCTGGCATTTATTCACGAGCACTGGGCTTTTGTGCAGTACTTACTCGGGATGATAGCATTGGACCAAAGCTGGGTATCTTACCTGGACATTCAGAATCATTTGGGACAGGTGAGAACAGGTGTAACACTGGAGAAATGCTCTCCTGTGGTCTTCAGTCGCCGTCAGAATCTGGAAGGCGACCCATTGGTTGTGAACACGTCGATGTCAACTTTCCATTGTAACGTGGCTGTTTTCCTCCCATTTTCTCTGTCTCGGACAGACGGCCCTCCACTTGGCGGTGATTGTCGACCAGGCCCAGTGTGTGAGGGGACTGCTGTGGGGTGGGGCCAGTGCAGAGCTCCAGGAGAGGGGAGGAAACACCCCGCTGCACCTGGCTGTCAGGGAGCTGAGGCACGACTGTGTCCGTGAGATCACCTCCAACTGCCAGAGCGCTGACTACCTACATGTCACCAACTACTCAGGTACTGTGTAGCTTACATACGGAGCAGTGGGGAGAAGTCTTAACCCGTCCCACTTCCTCAAGGTGTTTGTTTTTTTGATCGTCTTGATTTTTTTTACCATTTCGTCCATTCTTATAGGTGTGAGTGCTCTACATTTGGCAGTGCAAAGGGGCAGAGAGGACATCATTGGGATGCTGATTGAGGCAGGAGCAGATGTTAACCAGAGGGTGAGTACATCTTCTGACTTCTTAGCTGTAGACCGGATGACTTCAAACATGTCTGCTCTTCCCTCCTTCACTAAAGGTCACCTCATTTGCTTACAATGATAAATCATGCGTGTGTGTGTGTATCCAGGACCTGAGCTCCGGCCGTTCCCCATTGCACTGGGCGGTGGAGTCCCAGAGTACCCGGGTGGTGCAGCTGCTGCTGCAGGGTGGAGCCAGTGTGGACCAGCCCTCCTATGCAGGCCACACAGCCCTGTACTGTGCTCTACACAGGCCCAACAAGGAGGTGCAGGGCCTCCTGAAGGCTGGAGGAGCCTCCGACACACGGCAGGAGGAAGAGGAGGAGGAGGAGGAAGAGGAGGAGAAAGAGAGCGAAGAGGTGAGAATACACTCACATGGAGAGTATGTAGAGTCTGCCTTTTGTTGGTCCACAACTATTCAGGTCAGCATTCCAGGCATTACCTGTGCTTTCAACTGTATGACACTAAATTATGACCTCTGTGCTTTTTTTTGTTTTAGGAGGAATTTGACGACGTCATCATCAATGGTCAGCGAGTACACTAACCATGAACATCAGCATTAACGTGGACACTGGGCTACATTAGGTCAAGGCACTGCTGTTGGGCTTCTGATAGATGTGCGATTGTGCATTTGTGTGTGGTTTGTGTACGTACCTGTAATTTGTATATACAATAGTAAGGGAAATGAACCCACGCCCTCCACTCAACCAAGAACAAATTCATTCAGTTTAATGGATCATACTATTACTATGGAGATTGAGTCTCCTTCTATGGAAAAGTGTATTATAGTTTGACATGAAGGTTTCAGTGTCGGTAGTAGGATAATAGGAATGGCTTCAGCTGTGTTCTATAAAACTGTAACCATCACTATTGTCACCAGTGAGTCATTAGCTCTTTATTTTTGTTTGAACCAATAGACAACCTTGTGTAATGTGTTAAATGTGCTACAGATTCTTTCCATTTCTGAATCATAGTAAGTAAACTGTAAACAGATTGGAAGAAGTACCTGTTCCATCAGCCTGTGAGACAACTTGACAAACTCAGTCTTATCTTGCATTACATTTGTAATGCAAAGTTATTTATGTAGTCGAGTTTAACTTATACTGTATGATAAAAGTTCAAAATTTGCTGATATTTGGGGATTTTAGTTTTTGTTCCTGCTCTTTGTGTTTTGCTGATGCAATCATGTTATTTTATTGACTCATTGATTTGGGGGTTTTTTCCTCCCATTGTATGAATAGAGGTGTTATGGTAACTTTTAAAAAATACATTTAAGAAAGGGGTGGTGACAGAAGATGGGAGTAAGTGTTTGTGATAAAGATTGTACTGATTGGGTGAAAGGAAGATTCAAAGGTTGTCAAAGCATGCCAGGGGTTTGTGTGGCACAAAGAAAGTTGACATATACTGTCTTGGAAAGAGACATTTATGTTGGGTCAAATTGCTGACATTGGTTTACAATAATTATGGCATGAGAAGGGCACTAGTGGGAAGAAAATAACCATGTGGAAATTATCTGCCCCAAGGACACCTAAATATAAAATCTGATGTATATTAACAATATTATGAGCATGCTGTCTATATGGTTGATGTAATTGGAACTGTATAATAAATACAGTAGATTAAAAGGGGCATATTTGATAAGTAAATCATTAGAGCACAACACCGGCTACATAGATCTTTCTGGAAATCCAGATGACCACATTGTTTATACTTCCAGATCAATGATCTCAACATGTCTATGATTTGACAGATGAACGTGGTTGTGTACATTCCCAGTATTCATGTGGAAATTGAAAAGATCCTCTTTCTCGGGTACCGTGTGATGTGCGCATGGTTGTCCAGTGTATTTTCAGGTTGTTACAATTAAATGATTCCCCTCGGAAATATGAGCAGTCTAGTAATAGTAGCAACTGGTTAATCAATACGTTCGTTTTATTGGCAGCAAAAGCAGTATCCTCCAGAGTGTGAGTGTTATGTTCGCTTGATCCTCGAAATAATAAGTTAATGTTACGATGCCTGGCAAAGTTACAGTTATTAGCGTGTTAGCCTGCAGCAGCTATGTATTGTGCAGGATGTAGCTACCTCTGATGCTGTACGTTTTGATTTTTCAAAACAAACAAATTGTAAGATGCAAAAATACGGTAGATCGATTGGGTAGATATGTTCTTATGTAGTTTAATACATATGTAGTTTAATATTAAGTTGAGCTCTAAATACACATTGTGGTTATTGGTCACAGTACTAGCCCATGTCTCAAATGTATTTTTTTTTTTAAAGGAACATGTCCATAGCTGTCAGTATTTTAGCTCACTTCGCAGAGTTTGAAGGTTGCTAGTTAGCTCAGCAATTACCTGGGCCACGTATTTGTTTTCTAAGCTGTTGTACTAGAGAAGAAGCATGGATGTGGTCCGGTTGTTTACCTCTCTCATAGCTGCGCATCGCCAGCAGCAGCAGACCTTAGCTCTGCAGGGAGAGATTCAGGCTGAGATTCTGGCACAACTCCTTGAGCAGGAGGATGTTAACAGCAGGACTCAGTCCAATAAGGATGTCATTGAGTATGCAGAGGCTCACTTAATTCTTCTGGAGGAAGTCCTCAAAAGTGTTAAGCTATCTAATGTCAAATGTAGACTAGCAGGTTTCCTGGGTGAGGAGAGCCTCAGGGCCGAGGAGCCCGACTATGAGGTGCTGAAGGCCGGTTTGTTGGACCATGCGAGGGAGGCAGATATTCAGGTGCAGCAAGACTTCAGCTCTGTGAAGTTTGACCCCCAGAAGGGGCCTAGGGAGCTTGGACAGGGGCTGGAATGTGCAGCCCATCGCTGGCTTCGGCCTGAAAGGAGAACGGCCATGGAAGTGGTCAGGTGTGTCACCCTGCAAAGGTTTGTCTCACTCTTGCCTGAAGATGTTGCAGCCCATGTGCTGAAACAGTGCCCTCGGGACATGGAGCATGCAGTGTGCATGGCTGAGGAATACATACATGCCCTGACAGAGGAAGGAAGTAGGGTGATGGACAGCCACACTCACACTGTGGGATATCCTTCCAACCAGCCAATCAAGGAACAGGAACAAGGGTAAGGCCGAGTAATGCTTGAACCCCTGAACTGTGATGTATTCAAAGTAAGTCACACTGATGGTTTTGATGCATTAACAAGTAATCAATGATGTGATTTTTTGTTTCAGTGGTGCAAATCATCTACATTTTGAGGAGATGGAAGGAAGAGACAAGGTGGTTCTTGTTGAGGGAAGTTTTGTAAAGGAGGAGGTAGACGACTATTTAGTAGCGGATGTCAGTGGGACGGAGATAGACAGTAGTGGGTTGTACTGTGAGGGAAGACATGCATCGGTAGCTGATGACAATGCTGCCAACATTGAGAGGTTTCAGCTGAGAAACATGACAAACATGGTGCCTCCATCTGACACTACCAAGAGAGACGTTTCTGCTTCGGAGGAGGGTGAGGCTGTGTCCTTAACACCCTCTTATCTGCAGAGCGACAAGCAGCCATGTCTAGACAGTGGCAGCAACTACAGCAGGACCAGCCATTCACAAAGATACAACGGCAGAGCCTTGAAGTCGTTTTGCTGCCTTGACTGTGACCAGAGATTTGAATCTCAGAAGGACCTGACCCAGCATCGTAGGAGTCATGCCAAGACTCATTGCTGCCCTGAGTGTGGGAAGAACTTCCGGGACAGTTTTAATCTGAAATGTCACATGAGGACCCATACAGGCGAGCGGCCCCACCATTGTCACTATTGTGGAAAAACCTTTGCTCAGGAGCACGGGCTTCTGCAGCACATCAACATCCATACTGGAGCGAGGCCTTTCTGCTGTACTGTGTGTGGAATGGGCTTTCGTCACAGCCGAACTCTCAAGAAACACATTGTTCTTCACTCCCAGGACAGGCCTTTCCTCTGTGCCCATTGTGGAGTGACATTCAAACTTAATGATACATTGAAGAGGCATCTGAAAACTCACACAGGAGTTCAAGGTGTGAATAAACATTAGTGACATATATTGCTTTCCGTAATTATTTCTTGGTAAGAACTGAGGAAATGGTACAACGCTGTAATTTTAGCACGTAGCACTCGGCAAATCGGGAGAAACATTTAAATATTTTCTCACCAAGATTCTTTACGAACCTTGAAGAACTCTTAAATCACCTTTCAAGAACTGACATGGAAGTGACACAATGCCTGTGGGGTAACTTTGTAAACATTCCCCGTGTGCTACTTGAAGGCTAAACAGTTCCGTGTTCCCCTTACGTTCACCGTCATTGTATTAGCCAGTTAGCTAAATCTTTAGCTTGGAATTATCATCATTTTGACGGTATTTAATAACGACCACTAAATTTGGACCTTGCTACGTACCATTTCTACCTTGCTGTTAGTGCTTATATGCAAGTTGGCCAGCAATTTAGCCAGTTGCAAGGTTAAGAACGTCAAATGGCTGACTGTACAGTGGTGGCTAGCTAGTTTATGTTATTAGCTAGGTTAGATGTTGTAGCTGGCTGATGTTATTAGCCGTGTATACGAGGTTGCATGCAATCTATACTTTTAAATATACTTTTTGTTTAACGTTAAAGCCAATTGTATTTACAAATAGTTCATAATTCATATTATTGTTCTTGTTGGAATGCTGCTGTAAGCAAGAACACGTATCTAGCTAATACATTAATTGTGTTCAGCAAACCATAGCAATGGTCTCTGTGGATGTTACAGAATTTCTAGTGTCCTTGTTAGATGTCCATAAATTGCAACTGCAGGCTCTCACTAAACAGGGAGAGATCCAAGCCAAGGTCCTCAGACAGGTTATAAAAGATGGTTTATCGAGAAGAAGTGACGTCGCTTCATCTCGGGACACTAACAAGCAAGGCAAGATGACCGTAATGGAAGAAAAAGAGTCAGCGGAATGGTGCGCAAGGTTGGCTGAGTTACTCCAAGCTGAGGTTCATATCAAATCGAATTTTACTGGATCTCAAAGGATACTTCCTTCTGAAGCTCAGCCCTTGCCTGTGGAAGACCAGGGCAGACGTGACTTCCTGTCTCTGAAGTATGATCCACATAAGGGAGTTAGAGAGCTGGGCCTAAAGCTAGACTCTGCTGCCAAGCGCTGGCTGAGGCCCGACCTGAGAAGTGCTGCACAGGTAGAGCAGTGCGTTGCCATGGAGCACTTCTTATCCCTCTTGCCACGTGAAGCAGCCGTCTGGGTGCAGAAGCAGCACCCTAGGGACATGGAGGAGGCCATCAGCTTGGCAGAGCGTTGGATTGGGTGCGGAGACTCCCTGATTGTTGGCTCTACGGATACCCAGACTGACTCAGAGCATGGTTCCCCCAACATTCAGCAGCAAAGGTACGTCTTACAGCAATGACTATGTTGAGTGACTCAACGTGAATTTAGGCATCTTTTTTTTCTTTTTTTAAATGTAAATCATTTTAACATATATACCACCAGAGAATGTCCAGGAGGGTTTCCAATAAGATAATTATCCTCGTCCTTGAAAGTTTCTGTGTCTTTTGTTTTACAGGATTGACAAAACGATGCAGAGGATCGATGATCAGCCTGATGCTTCATCTGAGTCTTTTGACAGTCAAATGGAGACTGTCAAGCTGGAGTCTGGCCAGCTGAGCGTGGAGGTCTCAGAGCTGGAAGCCCCCAGTCTGGAGGAGGAGCATGACGAGAGTCCCCCACAGGAAGTGGTCCCCTTTGTGTGTAAGCAGGAGGTAGAGGAACCTGACTTCACACAGGAGAGCGAGTGGGCTCAGGAGAGGTCCCCGGCTGAAGCCTTCCACATGTCTGTGGGCTCATTAGCACAGGGGAGCATGTCTGTATCTGATTGTGTCCTCCCTCCAGAATGCTGTTCTCTCATCTCCACCTTGCCCACAACCTCCAGCCAGGCCTCTCCACAGTCACCCGCCGGCCTAGTTCGGGACCTGTATTATCAGTGTGTCAAGGACAGTCCATTGACAGCTCGACATAGGGGTGTTAGTGCCTCTATGATGGATCCTGAGGCTAACCTCTCTGCAGGGTACACGGGGCAGTTCTCTGAGAATGTTCTAGAGCAGCAGCAGACGTGGAAGACTCCCCCAAGTGGCCCCACTCCCATACTAAACTCTCACCTCAGCCTGCCCTCTCACCAGTGCCCAGACTGCGGCTGCTGCTTCACCCAGCAGAGAAGCTTACAGGAGCACAGGAACATTCACACCGGGGAGAGGCCTTTTGTGTGCAACTTGTGTGGGAAAGCCTTCTGTCACCGCCGGACTCTGAACAAACACACGCGCATCCACTCCAGGGAGAGACCTTTTCATTGTGACTACTGCGGACAGACCTTCAAGCTCAAAGACACCATGAAGAGGCATCAGATGGCCCACTGCAGGCACACGCCGTAACATCCACCTGCTCGCTCAGCGGGTCGTCATGACGATGAACAAACAAAAGGAGATGTGTGCTTTAGCCTTGCTGAGTTGTGTGAATATTGGTCTCTGCTCCGCAGGCAGATTTCTAGTGAAAAACTCAAATCCGTGTGTGTTTTCATTTGACGCAGTGTGTACGTGTTGTGTGCGTGTGTGCACAAACTTTCATATTACCTGGGGTTCTTGTTGATGGTTAGTTCATTTTGTAATCATGCTATCATTAACTGTAGTCACTAGATTATTCAAACATGTTTTTAAGAGAACAGGGGAGAGGGTAATTTATGTACATAAAGCATTTTATATGGCTATTCCTTTATTTGATAGTTATTCACATTTACATTGTTTTTATATGGTTCCAAGTAAAATCATGTTTTGTGATGGATGAACAAACATTTGAATCTTATGCTTAGTAATATATTATAAAATCTTAAGATATTGTACCTTTCTGATTCATGTCCCATTGAATTTACCGTAGACTATTACACACTTTATTGTCAGTCTGTGCTTTATTCTTGACGTCAGTAAGGGATATTGTTCTCTTTGAGCTGGCAGAGAGACACTGAGGAGCCCACACCAAAGCCTGCATACAGAGGTTCAGAGAACTGGCCCTGAAACTTGTGAATCAGCTCCATGGTGCCTGAAACTGAGTAGAAAGCAACAGTTCTGGCAGCGTAGTCCAGATACACACCGATTCTCGTGGCCCGCGGGCCACCCGGTAAGTCTTTGTCCATTTTGTTGTGCCAGGCGGAATATCCGGAGTCGGAGCAGAGCAGGCTCCAGGACTTGTCGTTGTAGCCCAGCAGGCTGTTTGAGTTCTTCCCCTTGCGGCTGATGCTCTTGTAGGCCACTCCGATGGAGAACTCCCCCCCCCACTCAGCCTCCCAGTAGTACCTGAATCCCCCCAGAGCCTCCCTACACAGCACCTGGGAGAAGCCATCAAAGCGCTCAGGGTGGTCGGGGTAGAACTGGACGGCCTTTTTACGCGTCACTCTGAGGTTCCCCTCAGACAGAACCAACTCTTTGTATGCCGTGTTTGGGTCAAAGGTCAGACGACAAGCATCTGAAAAACAGTCAGCGGTGTTAGGATGTCCCTTTGCATCAGCCATATCTGCATGGACGAGAAGGAAGGGGGCAGACTACTCACATTTCAAGAAGTCCTCCCTCTTTTTTGGCTCTGCGTAGTCAACTCTAGAGGGAGCTGTATTGACTAAAAAAATCAATTGCATCCATTAGTAAGCTGTTATGGTGAACTGATTCATGACAAATAGTCAAATTAAATGATCACATGCCTTTGATCTGTTTTTCCCCACTCCGTGGTAGAAGAATGTACACTGGGGTTTCGTTAACTGTAAATACAAAAGGATTGTTGATCATAAAAACATTCTATGCCAAGGCGACGCCACAACAGTGTTTGTTTTCCTCTCTGACTCACCCCTCTTAGAGATTTTGCTGAGTTCCTTCTTACATATGTCGTCAAGATGCTCTTTCATGTCTGTGGCTGTCTTGGCCATCTCACCGAAGGAGAACTGGGGGTTGATCAGAACCTTTGGCACCATGGGCTCCGGAGGAACGCACAGCGTAGGGAAATTCTACACAACATAAGACACAGTCATGTAGTGTACGTAGCATTTTTGCATCATTTTTCACACGTCAACCTCCAGGTAAGTGGTCGCCCATCTTCCGAGGGCCGGGACTCCCCACCTGCAGGAAGTGGATGTTGTCCTCCGTCTCCAGGATCTGCCGAAGCTCGGCGTCTCTGCGCTGCAGCTCCATGATCTCCTGCTCCAGACGCTCCACGTAGCCCTCAGCCTGAGACATGGCCGACTGCATGTTGGCCTTGACCAGCTGGTTGACCTCCGCGTGCCACCGCTCCACTGCCAGCAGCATCTCGTTGAAGGTCTTATCGCTCTCTGTCAGTGCTCTCTGGCCAGCACCCTGTAGAGTGTAGAGCATAGGGCACAGGCTTGATGGGAATGACATGTCTTGCTGCTACTTGTCTGATATAAAATGGGTGTGAGGCATGCCTTACCTTAAGAACATCAACGTTATGCCTCAGCTCCTGTAGCTCCTTCAGCCTCTCCTGGATAATGTGCTGGACCTCAGTCTGAGTCCCAACCAGGGATTTCTGTCAGAAAAGGACAAGGATATTGTGAGGAAAAACGTTTTTGAAAAACGGAATCGGCGTGAAGCTACGGCACCACAGACGACCGCAAGGTCGACCAAGGACCTGCCTGTTTCTCTGCGCGCTCCTCCTCCGCTGAGATGATGTTGTGGCCCCGGTGCTCCCTGACCGTGCACAGCACACAGATGCACATCTTATCCGAGCGGCAGAACAGCTCCAGGCCCTTCTCGTGCTGGGGGCAGATCTTCCTGTCCAGGTGGCCTGTCTCGTCCACCAGCTTGTGCCTCTTGAAGGTGGCTGACTCGTAGTGGGGCTTGATGTGCGTCTCGCAGTAGTAAGCCAGGCACATGAGGCACGACTTGACAGCCTTGCTGCGTCGGCCGACACAGAAGTCGCACAGTGACTCCCTCTGGAGGTGGGGGAAGGGCGTGAGCTCCGGAAGATGCCTCCGCTCGTGGGTGACGTTGGGGACATTGCGTCTGAGCACGGGCCGCGGGGTGAAGGTGGCCCGGCACTGGGGGCAGCTGTACACCCCGACGTGGTCACACTGGTCCCAGTAGATCTTGATGCACTCCAGGCAGTAGGTGTCTCCACAGGGGATGGTGACAGGGTCTCGTAGCACGTCCTCGCAGAGAAGGCAGGTGTAGACGTCCGGGGGCAGGGGGTAGCTGGAGTCGGCCATGGTGCTGCTGGGGAAGGCGCTGGGACAAAGCTGGAGTCTCGCAACACCTGAAGGAGGGAAAGTCGAGGAGGAAACCAGCCCCACAGGCCCCCACAGTTACTACTTATAGCCCAGGTTTTGTTTTCCCATAAACAGATACTTAGGTGTTCCCACACACCCAAGCATTTCAGCGCCTGCATGAAACTTGTTCATGACTGTGACCATGGCGAAAAGGACGTTTCAACACACAAACTGGCACTAACATCTGAACATGATGAACATTATATTTTTGTGAGGTATTACAGGTGTAGTCACAAACAAAAATTAAGAGTGGTAAATGTGTGACGTTTCAGCATAATGCTGAATATATATATAGCTTATATATACAGTATACACATATACAGACAGTGGTCATGACAAAACATTTGAGTTTCATGGTGGCTGATGATGTCAAAACAGCTAACCCTGCCACAAAACACCCCTGGGACCGAACTGGATAAACACATCCTTAAAGACAGGGTTAGAGCCCTGCTTGCCCTCAAGGACACGCCAAGGACTGCAAACCGAGTTTGTTGAGAGCAAACCCCCATCCCAGGGCTACACTTCTCCTTTCCAACACCAGAGTGTGTTAGAGTTGATGGGGGGGATCACAGCTTATTTATCTCCCTAATAATACACAAGCTTTTCCAATAGTAGAACGTCATTAAGGAAGTGAAAGTATATACAGTACGTTCTGTGACTGGATCTCACTAAAACTCAATGGTTTCTTTTCAGTTGTTGTTGAACAGTAGGGCAGGAATTTCATATGTGAAGTGTCAACTGTTCATGTAGAATGTGCACTGCACTGGATGGGCTGTTTCTCATCTTTATCAAGACAAAGGGCCTGCTGTATCTTGGGACTGACACACAGACACACAGACAGAGAGACAGAGCAGGGTGTGGCCCACACAGCTGGGGCCCAAATCATGGAGGATGGCGAGGGGAGGGAGAGAGGAGGAAAAGGAGGGAGGCGGAGGGATGAGGAGGAGAAGGAGGGGGGAGGGAGGGGGAGGGGAGCATGAACGAGTGCGCGTGCGCTCCGGGGGGAGGGTGCACATGATGTCATGGCTTGTGCTTGTCGGTACTCTGCCTCCATCCTTGTCTCTCTCTTTCTCCCTCCATCTCTCTCTCATCGTTGTGAAGGACGGTGAGTGGCCAGGTCTAAGCAAAGAGGAGGAGGAGGACACAGCATCCACACAGGTCTCCCTACGGCATCATCATTCAGCCTTCCAACACCTAACAGGTACATATCAGCTTATGTCCACAGGAGTATAGAGGAGCAAATGAAGTAAACACTGAAGGAAATTAGGTTGCAATCGTTTGGTTTTCATTCTTGACATAAACGTATACTAAATATTCTTCATTTTATTACGTAAATATTAAAATAGATATAGATATATGTTACCTTTCAGTAAGATACAAAAGAAAATCTGTAAGATTAGGTGAATAATCCAGATAATTACCCTTTAGAGCTTGTTTCTTGTTTTTATGAATTGTGGATTTGGGATTCCAGTTCAAGTTATTTTCACATTTGAATAAAAATGGGAATGAGCAGTACAACATGCAGTATGGTTCAGTGATTTAAAATGTTTGTTCAAACCTTTCTAACCAACAACAAGCTGCATTTCCAGCTACGGCTCCATTACATACCCTTATTGAATCAAGTGGCTCTCAGAGAATAGCTCGACCAGCCGTAATAGTTTGAGATGGACGAGTATGGGAGGATGAGAGGGTGTGTTGGGATGTGGCGAGGGTGGAGCATGTCTGTTGGGCTGTATGTGTGTGTTAGGATTTGTGTGGGGGTGAATGAGGGTGTGTCCATGTTTTTCTCAAGTGAGAAGCACAGCAGCTATTTCTTGATGAGCCAAAGAATCAATCCTGCTAATGGGGTCATTATGACGTGTGGTGGTTTGTTGCCAAGAGAACACTGGGCCGAAAACCTTACCTTCATTACCAGACAGATCCTAATGGACCCTCCATTTTCTAGATTGTTCTCTAAATGGACCATACTATTCTCGCTCAAAAATCTGTCGTCAGACGTTCATGCTTCTGTGTGTGTTTTCCAGTATGGCAGAGGGCTCCGGAACGGTGGCAGAGGTGGAGACCTCATTCAAGAAGTTTGCCGTCCACGGAGACACAAAGGCCACCGGGAAGGAGATGAACGGCAAAAACTTTGTCAAACTCTGTAAGGACTGCCGTATCATCGACGGCAAGAATGTCACCGCTACCGATGTGGACATTGTCTTCAGTAAAGTCAAGTGAGAAACGGCCTATTCATTCCATATTAGATCTATATTTCAGCTCTCAGTGCAGTGACATCAGTGTAAAATGATTTTGTGTTTGTCTCAGGGCCAAGACAGCCCGGGTCATTACGTTTGAACAGTTCAGCCAGGCTCTGGTGGAGTTGGCTCCTAAGCGCTTTAAAGGGAAGAGCCAGGAGGAGGCGCTACAGCAGCTCTACGGCCTCATCGCTGGCAAGGAGCCTGCTAACGCCGGCGTCACTGTGGGTGTCTGACGGTCAACACGCTCTCATCTGCCCCCTTTCCTGTCCAGGGTGTGTTTTTTCTGTCTCACTCCTATGTCTCGCTCTGTTCTCAGAAAGTGGCGAAGGCGGCTGCGGTGGACAGGCTGACGGACACCTCCAAGTTTACCGGGTCACACAAGGAGCGCTTCGACGAGACAGGCAAGGGGAAGGGCAAGGTCGGCCGAGAGGAAGTCCCTGACGCCAGTGGCTATGTGGGCGCATACAAGGGCCAAGGGAGCTATGACGACAAGGTCAAGGAGGCATAGTGACCCAGCCATTAACACGCCACATGCTGTACAGTCAGTTAGAGTTGTGTATACACTGCGTAGATAGAATGAATTGGTATGTTCATAAATGACATTATGCATTAGCTTACAAAATGCTGTTAGAACGTTAGAGTGCTGGGGTCCATACATTGATAGGGACCAAATAATTTGTACGCCAAAGTCAATGACTTCACTTCTTAATATACTTTGAGTTACTACACCTACACTACTGCCTCTGCCCCCATGCCCCATGTCCCCCTGTCCCTCTGCCCCCTGTCCCCCTGTCCCCCTGTCCCTCTGCCCCCCTGTCCCCCTGTCCCTCTGTCCCTCTGCCACCCTGTCCCCCTGTCCCTCTGCCCCTCTGTGCCCCTGCCCCTGCATCCCTGCCCCTCTGTTCCTCTGCTTCACTGGCCCTAGCCTGTCCCAGTGCTTCAATGCCTCTATAAACCAGGGCCTTACCAGTTTATATACTACTCCACCACACATTGTGCCTTATTATTCAGATTGCTACTAACACAGAGACCCTGGTATATCATGCATGGCTTCCATCCACTGCCCTCTCAGAGGACGCCCTCAGCTTAGTACTAGAAAGCTGTGGGATTGCGATAAACTACAATATAAATAGGCTGCACAATTGGCGCTTGGCTTGTTATCACCAAATAAAGAGAGAATGTACAGTGGATGAGGGCTGTTCTCTCCACCCTTCTCTGAACACAATGGAGTTGATGGATTGTTGTACTTGTTGTAGAGACTGCTCCTGACAGTCCTCCAGTGTCTCCTCCCGGAATGTTCTCCGTTATCTCTGGGTGTTTTGTATTAAACACTTCTCTGTCTCCCTGTAATATGGAGATCTGAATATTGTATGCAAACATTTAAATAAATCAGTGCAATAAAGACCCTGTTTGTCGTTCATTCCCAGTCATTTACATTATAACACACTTCCCCATCCCCAAATTGGACGATGTTTCTTTAACCTTTTTTTAAGGAAACGTCTCAACAGTTACATCCGTAAGTAAGTTGTTTGATTAGAAATTTACTAATTCCTCCACTGCAATCACAGTTTCATTTCTACAATGAGAAAAGACATTCAGAATGAGATGTACTGAACTCACAAGACAACATAGATGGACAAGCCTCTATGTATTTTAAATCAATCTTCTATTAATCACCTGACCTGAGATCTGAACCACACCAAACATCCGGTGCACTGAACGGGCCTACAGTCTACTATGTGTGTCAAACCTTGTAATGTAGCACTCATGACATCCCTGGTGGACCCAAGGAAAATAATAGCCTCTGTTCTATGTAGCCTTTATCTGCCAGGGCAGAACATCCTTACTATGCGTCTCCTGCACATTGCTTTAACCAGCTCATGGCTGCAGTTGTTTTTGAGGGTGTTGTATTACATGAGCGTGAGATAGTTAAGATATGGATTTTGTGAGTGTTGTGTCGTAAACCATGGAAAGGAGAGCAGTTCCCTCCTGTTCTCTGACCTGCTGGATTCTCGGGGGAGGGGTGGGGTCAGGATTACATTTACTGTGACACCCTGGATGATGTCAGTGACCATCAGCACATACTAGTTCCTTGTTTGTTTAGCTTTTATTTATGTAAAGAACATTGTATTGCCATTGTCTATTTATGTATATGAGCACATTGTTGTGTCCTTATTGAATTACCCAAGAGTGTCTGCTAAATGACTACATGTAAATACCACGGTGTATGAATTGTGCTATATGAATAAACTTGCCTTGCCTTGTTTGTAAATCGCTCAACTGTTGCCTGCGAGACAAAGCCACTCCAAACTGGATGAAATGTCAGTGGTGCGTGCAATGATCTCTCTCTCTTTCTCTCCCTCTATCTACCTCTCTCTCTTTCCCTCTCTCTCTCTCTTTCAGCAGGCATATACACTGTAAATACACACACAGTTTCCTGCTCTCTCCTGAGAGAACAGACCACAGAAGAGAGAACCCCCCCAATCTCCTCTGACAAGACTAAAATAGGCCTCTCTTTGATCTCCATCCCATTGAAGGGCATGTAGCTTTGGGACAGTGGAGCAAGCAGGTGACCTCACCCCCACCCCACCCTCCCTCCGCAGATTCTAATCACCAAGCCCACAGATCCCTATCTGTCCACCTGACACCACTGCCCTAATAACGCACACCTGGAGCTCGCATGATTGTCCATCTAAAGTGGGTTGATCAGCAGCAGGCCTGGCTCAGGTGTCTTTATTATTGTCCGATACTATCTGTTTGATTATCAAAAACTGCACTGTTGTAGGGAGCTCAGTGGCACAAAGCTTTTCATTGTACTTGTGTACTTGTGTTTCCTGTATTATGACCATAAACTTGAATTGAATCGAAATTGAATTGTCCAGCCCAGGGACCTGGGATGTGGGGAACATGTGGGAGGGGAACGGAGGACTTGTGCTGGTACATAACTAGGTCTGAATGCAATAAAACTCACCTGGAGGACCATGAAGACGTCAGTGTGCTAGCCGACTTGGCACGTCCTGTCTCTCTCTGGGTTAACTTGTCCGATGTACCTTCTGTCTACCTGATGCACCTTCTGTCTACCTGTTGGTTTTGGAGCCTGTAAATGTTGACCTGGGTGTGAGTGCTCACGTTGGAGCTTTCATAGGATCCAGACCAGAGGAGAGCTTTCTGTTGCTGTCACAGTGAGTACAATCTAATATTAGTCGTTAGGACAAACAATGCATCATCCATAATGCTAAATGTTTTATTTGCAAAACCATCGAAAGAAGGCTTAGTTGAGTATTAACAAACTACAGCCAGTTAAAATGAAGTCTAATCTCTCACATGACTTAATTCTTCAATTGCAAAGACACAAGCATGTCAAATAGCTGCGGTGACATGGCAACTTTTGTATTAGTAGAGACAGTTCCACGGATGTCAAATGATCATTTTGTTGGCTGTAAGCCCAGAGGTTAACAGGCCAGAATGTTCCAGTATTTATCTGAACAGATCCCCAGGACTGACATGCAAGCTGCAGTGTCTCATCTGCTCCTCTTGGGGGCGCTGTGTCTCAACATCAGAGTCCAGGCCTCAACTCTGAGAGAAGCAGCAGGTACTGCCTTTTCATCAAGCTCCACATATAGGACAGAGTGCTCTGATCTAAACTCTGCCATCATTGTTCTTCTCTGAAACGTTAGTGCACCCGGCGGGTATGCATCTGTGAATAACGACCGTACACATCTAGAAGGTTCTCATATGCAATCCCTCCCTTTGTGTTGCGTCAGGAGGGTTGGAGGGGGTCCTGCCCTGTGGCTCCTGGGACTGTGAGTGTGCGTTTACCCGCCAGCGAGGCTGCTGCTGTGTCTCAGGGCACTTCCACAAGCTGGAGGAGCAGGTCTTCCAGCGCATGACCGACCTGTGGAGCAGCCTGTCCCGGCTGAACGATCACGTGCAGCAGGCCACAGGTGAGGGACGGAGGAAACCTGCTGAAGCTAAAAATATTTTTGTTTTTTTACGTTTTTTTAACTCTGTTTGTTTGCGTGTGTTTTTTTCTGTCTGTTTATCTTGTAACAGAGGGGATGAGCGTGGCTTTCAGTTCCTCCAGAACCCCGGGCAGCCAGTGCTTTGGTCCCTTCAACCGGAATATGCCCATTCCCTACAGCGTAATCTCTCTCAACAATGGCAACGGCTACAACCCTGCCCTAGGTACACACACACACACACACAAACAAACAAACCATTCACCTCAGTCCACTTAACACCTCCATTCTACATGACACAGATTCTCCAGTCTGGGATTGAATGTTTACCGGTCTGTCCCTGTGTGTCAACAGGAGTGTTCACAGCCCCTCATGCCGGCCTGTACTCCTTCAGCTTCACGGCGTACTCCAAGGAGCCGAGCGCCGACGACAGACTGTACTACCAGGTGCGGCTGATGAGGAACGGCGAGGCGATAGCGTCCACGTGGGAGGACAACAGGGAGGACTCGGAGGACAGCGCCACCCAGACCGTGCTGCTGGCCCTGGAGAGGGGAGGCCAGGTTTACGTGGACCTGATGCCAGGACGGCAGCTTTGTGGAGACGTCACAGGCCAGAACAGGTTCTCTGGCTACATGCTGTACCCTGCCGAGGCCCAGGGCTAAGCCGCAGAGACATACAGGCCAGCCATCGCCACACACATCCATTTGGTCTCTGATCCGAGACAGTCAGAATATGAGTACATTCATTTTGTCGTTCTTGTGGGGGAGGGGAATAAAGTATTTTGAAAATTCCTTTGCATTCTTTTACGGCTAAAACTTAGGACACAAGGTCCTCAGTAAATCAAGATTTGTTATGAACGTTTGGGCATATCTTAACCTTGCTATCCCTAACTAAAGGTTCTTGTGAGACAGGGCAATATACCACATACCCAGAATGTGGAATTTCACATTAGTGTGCTTTGACCATGGTCTAGTTGGCTCTTTGGTACCGGTTCCCAGACTGAGCCCTCTTCTTTTCTTTATCCTGGCCTCCACCTCACTTCACATTGTGTTACATTAGAATTCACATTTTTGGTCCCTTAGTACATGCTTTCATCCTAAGCCCCGTACAAAGAGGGGATATAGAAAGTGCAGCAGAAAACTGGAAGCCTAATCGTACAGAGGTCTAGATAAGACACACATGATCAAACCCATTTGACATCGGGAGTAACTGATTTATCTCGAACTAACAGTTCTGTTCTGACACTCTTATACTCTCTTTCTCGTTCTCCATTTCTCCCCCATTGTTTTGCCTCATGAACAGTTGATACCTATCCTCCACCCCTTCCTGCCCCCACCCCTTCCTGTCTCCACCCCTTCAGACTGAACATGAAAGCCACACCCACCACACCCCCAAGGTTGCCGAAAAAACTTCTTTGGAAGATGTGCATGCTCTGTGATGCAAATCTGTGTGATTGGAACCAGAGTTGTTCCTCCCTTTACAGACTAGTTGACTGGCAAGTGGGAGAACATTGCGCAACGCTTTGACGCAACACTTGTATGACCCACATGGCTTAGCTATTACTTCACACATTGCCAGAACCTTAGAATGATGTCATCTCTGAGGTCAATGGTCTACCTCAGTGACCTCCCTGGAAATGACACTCCCTTCGTGATATGGGAGTGGGGGGTTCTGTACAGTGATGTCATACTAGGACTATGGGGATGGGGCGTGGGGTGTCCATGTTTGCAAGTTCACTGAAAGTGAAGAGTTAAGTTGTGTCACAGAACAGTTTTAGCATATACACTGAAATAACTGAAAACAAGTGTTCCCCTCAAGCATTGGCCCCCCCTCCCATCCTTCCTCAGGTCTGTTTTGAGCGTACCTTTTAGAGTGGAGAAGCACAGCATTCCAAGGCTGCTTCACTTTTCTCTCTATGAAGGACTTTTTTCCTGACCACAAATACCACAACATTTCTGCACAGGCACTATGCAATCTGCCATCTACTGGGGATTCCATGGCATCTCTAATTATGCATGTCCCTCTCCTACAAACCCCCCGCCCCAAAAGCCACCACCCTCTCAACCCCTGCCCCCCCCTTCCACCTCCTTCCCCCTCAAAAGTTGAGTGGTAAAGGGAGATATTTGGAGAATTCCTTTAGCTGACCAACCAAGCCCTTTTGGAAACATGCCCTCTCTCTATCCCGCTCCCAAATAAGGAGTCATACTTAAACAGGGGAAAAGAGAGAGAGGAAAAGGGTGTGTCATAGAATGAAACAAGATGACTAGCAGCCCATAGAAAGAGAAGAGAAAAAAAGGGACACATCCTTTTAGGGCTGTGGTTTCCTCCCCTTATTTCCTCTCCTCCACCTCTTTCTCTCTCTCTCTCTCTCTCTCTCTCTCTCTCTCTCTCTCTTAATCTGAACTGTGGTGAAGTCATTTCAGAGTAGTGTGTTTGTTCTTTTCCAGCCGGCACTCCCCAAGAGCAGACTCTGTATTTTGTTGTGAAAAGGAGCATTTGGAGGGCAACAGACTGAAACAGCCACCTGCACTCATCTCACCTTTCGACAGCTCTCAAGCAAACTCTGTAAGTATGCACTGTATTTGTCCACTTGTCTTTAGTCTGTTGACGTGCACTGCGGGCACCTTGTCGTGAAGTGTTGACCTCCGGTAGCCATCTCAAGTAATCATTTACAATTTCAATTTCCTGGTTTATCAAACATTCTCAAAATGGTGTCGTTTAAGTTCTGGTCTGGCATGTGTTTTAAGTGCTTCTCTGTAGCTTAGAGTCCAGGTATGTGGTTAGACTGAATGAGAAAGGAACCTGATACAACCTATTGAACACATTGGACCGCTTTTGTCCACTTTCTCTATCCTAACACACAAGTGCACATTAATCTGTCACTGCACGGCACATGGAATGCACATCATTAATTAATTCCAGGAAAATGAAATAAACCCACATTTCTCACAGGTTTTTCCCTTCTCTGGGTTTCTGTCTGAATGAATGCTCTGTTCCCCTCTCACTGTGACCACTGAGTCACTATCAGATCCTGCTCTTTATCAGATCCTGCTTCTTATCTCATTCTGCTCCCAGCACACCCTCTCATACTGTCCTTCTGACCAACAGCCCCACAAACAGGGAGACGGATTAATGGAATGTTACAGGGTGCTGCCCATGATAAATGTGTTATATATTTGAAATGGAGACAAAGCAAGTCAACATGTGGTCAGTGTTATGTAATAAACTGTATGTGGTCCCTCCTAAATTACTACACACACGTACCCTGGTACACATCCTCCTACACATATATACACATGTACACATATATCAAGGGAAGTTCAACTGTGAATGTTCCAGGGATTTGGAAACCTTTTTGGCATGTTTATAGTTCAAGATAAGGGTACATGCTTCAGTGGGTTGAAAAAAGAACAAAAAACATGACTGTGGGATATGCTTCAAAATCTAAAAAGAAAATACTGTTTGATCTTTTTCAAGGTTTTTCGTAACCCTGAGATTGTGAAACAGCTGTTACACATCCGTGGCTCCATCCTTTGACACTGCGTATGTGTTGGTGGAGTTGCAAAAACAGGCTCAAACGCTCTTTGCCTGTGTTACAGTGTCACATTATGTTAATAAATGGGGCTGTGGTGAGAGCCAGCCAGACAAAGTCTAACGGCTGACATGAGTCTCAGTAGTTTGTCAGAGAGAATTGAGGGCTTGTCCCAGCAGGCTTTCCTGTCAGAATGGCTCAGTGCAGTCAGGATACAACAGGTCCAAGCCACTCCCTCCTGTCCCCCTCCTGCTAACACAATCATGGGTTATGTCCCCCTCCCCACACCCCCTCCCATCCTCCCTTACAAGGAAGTGCTGTAAACAGATCTATAAAACCGCATGTAGCATAGGGAAATGCTTGTTCTTATTACTGCTAGTTACATTCAAACCAGAAGTCACACTGACTACAGAGCTAATGATTGTAATCTGGAGTATTGCATGCAGCTACTGTTATGGAACTTCAAGGTAGGGGCAAAGGTCAAGCCCCCTAACCCCTTGTGGCTGTTCCCAGTAAGATAAGGCCTGATCAAGTCAGGGATGTGTGTCTGTATTCAGAGGTTCTGTGGGCATGCCAGGACTCCTCCAAAACAGATGCTCAGATTGAGAAACAGACATTTTAGATTGGTCAGGGCTGGTTTGGAGTTTATGACGTTAATTATGAGGATTGTTGTTATAATCTGTCTGTTGTTACAAACTGTCTCCAGTTGTGACACCATTTGGCTGGTAGACAGAACAATGCAGCCCTCTTCTGCAGCCCCACAGAACTGCTGTCCTACTGCCACAGAAAGGGAACTCTGGGACATGAAGTTGGCGCCAGTGTTAAGAGCCAGTTACTTAACAAGGCAATATACAGAATGAGGAAGCACTATGTTTTCATAGTAACAACTGACACTTAAACTAACACACAATCGATCAAAACACAGAATCAAGATTAAAGCATGTGACCGAGTCACAAAAACACATGTTGCAACATCCCCTTTGTTGGGAGAGAAATAGAAGAGGTGCACTCGACACTACCACATGGAGTTTTAGTGTGTGTGTGTGTGTTGTTGCCAGGGACTTACCGTTTTCTCAGAAATAATGTTTTTTTCTTACTCTGCACAAATACAGGAAGCAAGGTATTGAGATGCTTAAGAATAGAATCCCCTCTCTACCAGCTAGATAGTATGGTCTGTCAGAGCTCTCTCCTAACTTTCCAGACCAGGTATTAAGAAACTTGTACCTGCATGTTCTCAGTTGGTAAATACATGCCTTCCTGTAGAATGCCACAGTCAACTGTACAGGATACAAACACAGACAATGCCCCTTTTAAAACGATGCTTACTGGCTGTTGTTGTGATTATTTTCCAAATGATTTGATTACTTGTATTTGGACATTCATTTAACGGTGTCCGTGGGTTTGCTACCAGCAGTACAGTCTCCAAACAGTGTCGTCTTCTTGGGTCATCTGTGTGCAGTGGCTTCATACATCAACAAGAGGAAGGAAGGAAAGGACAAAATGAAAGAACAAACAGGATGTTGCATAGCTAACTCTGGGTACCTCAGGGTCAGGTTCACTAACCCTGGTGAAGCTCTGACTGGTTATTCTTTTGATTCTTCATCTGACTGGTTTTCCCTGAGGGACTCATTCTACTAGGTAGTAGTCTGTATGCATGCACTTGTCCGGCATACTGGACAAGTGAAATAACAGCAGGAAATCAGAGTCTGTGCTATTGTTCTCTGCAGAATGCATAACCCCCAATTTCCGCATTAAGCTATGGAAAGGACTAAACTTATGAACTTCTATTAGAAAAAAAGAACAAACTCAATGACATGTCCTCCACTTTATGGAACAGCAGTCACATGGGCCTGATACATTTAATTGTGCATAGATTTTCTTCTGTTGATGCTGACACACACGTGCACATGGATCAGGAGACTCTGATTACAGGCCTATTTGTGTTGACTGTGGGCCAGTTGTCTGGGTGTGGATATAAAATATGGACCTGAACGGGAGTTCTGTTCCGTCTATTCGGTGCAAGTCCCTCTCTCAACAATACTGAGAGAGCAGTAAGCGTCGCATTGCCACTGAGACATACGAATAGCCTCAATGTTCATAGATGCCTCAACCTGTTAGTGAGTCACATACGTTGTGTAAGTTCACCGTGATCCATGCTGCCTATGTGACCCTTGACCTCTGTCTCTTCAGGACCAGCCATGGCAAACAAAGGTCCCTCCTATGGATTGAGCCGCGAGGTACAAAGCAAGATAGACAAGAAGTACGACCCGGAGCTGGAGGAGAGGCTGAACGAGTGGATCATAGCCCAGTGTGGCTCTGGAGTGGGCCGGCCAGAGGAGGGCAAGACCGGCTTCCAGAACTGGCTCAAGGATGGATGTGTGAGTGTCTATCCACCTGGGTGTGGGTTTGTGTGTGTGTATGTGTGTGTGTGTGTGTCACAGCAAATAAAATACGGATTTTCTCTCTCTCTTCCAGATCCTGAGTGCACTCATCAACAGTCTGTACGACGACAACAAGCCCATCAAGAAGTTGCAGCCCTCAGGCATGGCCTTCAAGCAGATGGAGCAGATATCTCAGTTCCTCCATGCTGCTGAGAAGTATGGGGTCACCAAGACTGACATGTTTCAAACCGTTGACCTCTGGGAGGGTGAGTCATTCTCGGTTCCTGTCCCCCTCCCTCGGCCCTGGGACTGTGTCTGGGTGTGCATTGTGCTCATGTGACGCTGATCTCGTCTGCTTGTCCGTCTCTCTGTGTGTCTGCAGGGAAGGACCTGGCTGCAGTCCAGAGGACCCTGATGGCTCTGGGCAGTCTGGCTGTCACCAGGGACGACGGCCATTACCGCGGTGACCCCAGCTGGTTCCACAAGTGAGTCCCGGCTCTTGTCTTGACAGGAACGCTCCCTCACACTGAGACATGTCATGCCACAAAACTGAGCTTAGGATTCATGTATTTGTGTGTGATGCTTGTGTGCAGGAAGTCCCAGGAGAACAGGCGGGATTTCTCTGAGGAACAGTTAAGTGGGGGCAAGAACGTCATCGGCCTGCAGATGGGAACAAACAAGGGAGCCTCTCAGGCTGGCATGACAGGCTACGGTCAACAACGTCAGATCCTGAAGTGAACACAGCCAGACTGAGTTTCATCCTGAGGATTCTCACAGGCGATTGGGGAGAAGCTTCGTCTGCTCAACTGAACAATCAGGAGACATGCTACCAGAACATTATCGGAACCAAACTGGACCAAAACATAGACCAAAAAACTGGCACTGCACAGATCTCTATGCATACAAACTTGCACATACAAACACAGATAAACACAATGACCCAAGTCTGTAAAACATTGTAGAATTGTTTTATTTTGTATGTGACAAGACAAGTTGAACTAACACACATAGAGTACACATAGAATCGTACATTCCATTGAGATAGGGCTCAGAATACTGCATAATACTTGTCAATATTTGATGGATAAGTGTAATGCACTAAGAAATATGTTTCTATAGATTGCATATTAAGATGCAGATGATCTCATTTTTGGCCATGTTTTTAGAGTTCAGTATTTTTGTATTTTATATTTTTGATTATGGACTGATTTTGAATAAAGCACAGTTTCATTTGAAAATCCTAATTTGCCCTAAAGACAGATTTATTCACCAGGGGACTGTGTGTGTACTAAACCCAGATGCCCTGGTTAGAGCTGTATACAGCTCCTGTACCTGCTATCTTTACATCATAAGGTTGAAGGAAATACAATCCTCTGTCCTCAGACCATGCTGCAGTCTGCTAGTCATTTGGGAGGAATCTCTCTCTATGCTTGCATGAGATATTGTCATATGAAAAAAAGAAGACAACTTAACATTTAAAACATTTAAAAAATAAAACAATTAAGGAATGAAAGTGGTTGTGCAGAAGGAGGGAGTTCTTACTTTGCTGGAGTGTTGCTAACACGTCTCTCAGACAGGAAATTCTGACTGATTCTGAACTCACAGCTCAACTCTGACTTAAGGGGGAGAAGGGGGGAGAGAGAGGAGGAAAGAGGAGGAGTGTCACAGTGGTCTCCTGCCAAGATTTGGCTCGTACATTATTCAAATAAAGAGTAGACTAAGCTGTTCAACATAAAGTTACAGAGGAAGAGACAAGGGACATGGAAAAAAGAGAGATTGAGAAAGAAAGAAAGAATGAAAGGGAGGGTGAGGTGGGTTGAGGCATGTACAGAGCAGAGAGCAGAGTGGGGGCAGGGAGGGAAGTAGCAAGGGGGCTCATAAGGAGACATACTCTGATACTCTTTGAGTAATGTGATATATTATTGGGGATATAGCGAAAGAGCCAGATGCATAGACGGAACTGGAAGCTAAGACAATATTTTCCCTTTTGGTTCCAATTCGTCTGGTTCATAAAGTGTTTCTTAAAAAGGACTGCATGCTGCAGATGGAGGGAAGATAGAGGGGCCTCGTATCTCTGTTTCTTAGAAACGGCACAAACACACATATACACAGTATCTCTGAGCATGCAACAAAAATGTCCTTAGATTCAGAAGTCAACAGTGAGTCATATCAACTCTGATCAACTGGCATTTGATACTCTGGTCTGGTCCAACAGTAATTTAAATACAAAAAAAAAAACTGATTTGCAGTCAACATGATTAAAATTACTATCTACTCTAATAATAAATGTTATGGTAAATGTATGATGATAAATGTATGGTATTGAGTGCAATAAACAATGGCTACCTTTTTATCACTTTGTGTTTAACTGATTCTTAAATTTATTTAATTTCTCTGAATGTTCACTTTGTGAATGAACAGTAAATGCAACTGTACAGCCACCTGGTGTATTATTTGTGGAACTGCACATGAGTGCGGCAGTCAGTGGTCACATAAAGAGTTGACCCTGTGCTGGAGGTATAAACTCGGGATAAAATGTGGTATGTATGAAACATCTTTAGTGTGTTTTCGAAGGTGGACAGATGAATACAGTGTTGCTGGCATGTCACCCCGCCCAATCCTTTGAGAAACAGAGTATTGATTATATGCTAAACACATTGAGGTGTGACAAACCCTCAGTGTCATTTAAATTTGTAGAGACTATCCGTGGTTCTTTTTGTTATTCATTTGTCAAAGCCCGTCTTATCAGTATCTTGCACTGACAATGAAATCTGTCAGTTAGATTATTATTTATATAAAAGGTTTTTGAGGGACAGATGGACAAAATGCATTGCCTACCCTTTAGAGCGCCTTTATTTTGAAATAAGGATGACCAGGAAGTACTTCTTTAGGAAGCACTGATTTTGACAAGAAAGTGTTTCATTTTATAAACACCAGCAACGAAGTTATGCGAGGGAAAGCTCCTAAATACGTACTCTTATTGATCGTAATAGTGGGTTTAAGTAATATGCATAACCAGCCAACTTCCGTCATTGCTTAATTTTCTATAAACGTTATCATGCTAGCTAACAACGTACAATGCATTAACATACTAAGAAGAGTTTGTAGTAACATTAGCTAGCTTGACTGCATCTGTGAATTCTAAAATCGGTGACTAGGTAATACCTACTTTTTTTACATTTAATACTGTTGGACCGGTCTGCCGCCATGGCTGAGCGTGGGGCACATTTGACCACTGCAGCTGCAGATGATAGACCATCCATATTCGAAGTTCTCGCGCAGGAGTCCCTGATGGGTGCTGTGAGACCAGCTTTGCGCCACGCTGTGAAGGTTAGCAGCCAAACCACTTCTTGGAACTAGAAAGATTGCTTTAATAGATGTTGGATGACCAAATAGCTAACCTAGAGTAGAATGTATTATCAACTTGTTGGTAGTGAAGTACCACTTATGATAATATTTGGGAAATGAACCCACTTGCTTCTGTAAGCTTCACCTTTTAGATCCAGCTCAAAACAGATGCAGTTTACATTCCATTCCATTGAGTGGATACTTTTTTCAAAAGTGTCATACAAATATTGCACATAGAAAGTACATCATAGTAGCTATGGCAAGTAGAGACACACTCTATGGTCTCAAAGGTGTAATTTAATGACCTACGGGAAAGTAATGAGTATGCACCAGATTTGGATGACCCTCCTGAAATTGCCTTTATTTATACATCAGTATCACACTCATCTGTTGCAGGTACTGGCTGAGTCCAATCCCTCACGCTACGGTTTCCTCCTGAGGAGATTTGACGAGATTTACGTTGTTCTCGACCTTTTGCTTCAGCACCATTTTCTGTCACGGACAAGCGGCTCCTTCTCTGAAAACTTCTACAGCTTGAAGCGCGTCTCCTCTTCGGGAAGCGAGAAGCCCGCTTACCTGGGACTTCGAGGCAAATCCCACTGGCGCTCGCTGCTTCTGCTGGCTCTCGTGCCGTACCTGCGGGCCAAACTGGAACAAGTGTTGGCGAAGCAGAGGGACGAGGATGAATTCTCCATCCGCCTTCCACAATCCCGCATGCAGAGGATGTACAGGGCTTTCCTGGCCGCGTACCCTTACGTCAGCATGGCTTGGGACAGCTGGGTCTTCTGCCAACAGCTCTTATACGTGTTTGGTCGCGCAAGGACACATTCGCCATTTCTGTGGCTGGCGGGAGTCCAACTGGCTCACCTCACAGGACATGACATCAGGAACATGGACCTCAAACCAGCAACACCATCTGCAGGCATTGGGTCAAGGTAAGCTTGAAGTATTACTAAATCTATACCCGACCCTTGGACTTCATATATTGCCACTACTAACTGTGAATTTTTCTTGCAGTATCGGTGATCGGTTACGGAAGCTGACGTCAACTGTGGTTGGAGGCGTGGCCGTGTCCCTCTCCTCAAGCCTGTCCATGGGGGTGTTCTTCCTCCAGTTCCTGGAGTGGTGGTATTCCTCTGAGAACCAGAGCACCATGAAGAGCTTGACCACCCTGCCCACGCCACCCCCTCCCATCCACCTGCAGGACCATTCATCCAAACACACCAAAGTATGCCCGCTGTGTCGCAAGTGCCGCACCAACGACACGGTTCTCTCTACCTCCGGCTTTGTGTTTTGTTACCGGTGCATCTATGTCTACGTCAAAGCAAACATGAGGTGTCCCATGACTGGTTACCCCACTGAACTCCAGCATCTCATCAAGATTTACTCTCCTGAGAGCTAGACATGGGAAACGCGTCAGGGGTGGGGAGGGCTTCTAAAGATGTCCGCTTTTCCATTTATTTTAGTGTCAGTAATTGTGATAGTGAAAAGGTGAAATCCCCATGTGATTGAATGTAGCAAGTGTTATGGAAAGCAGCAAGTGCCATGTCAGCTGGTGTCCTACTACCCAGACACAATAAGTACTGCCTAATTATGCAATTCTAATTTTGTCCTTAGCATGTTGATCATGTAGTCTCAATTTTTCTATAAACCTTGAAGAAACAAATCAATGTTTTGGACTTGTGGCAAAACAGTTCTGCAGGATATTTTCCCACACTGTTGGAAACTGCCTCCAGTTCAAATGTGAACATTCAGTATGTAGCCCTCGAGGAGGCCTAGCCAAACAAGGAATGGAGTTGATGTTTATGAAGCCAAACATACTTTAGGTGTGAGCTACCCATGGAAGGACAAGTTGTTTTCAGAATTAAACTTTTATTTGAGCAACCTTCTTGGAAGTGTGCATTACAGCTGGAAGCCATGTGCATTTTTTTGCATGAATCCAATCTTCAACATATTGCTCTCGCCATTTGAAATACTTTTCCATTTGTCCCTCAGCGAACAGGAGCACCTGAAAATAAGTCAGAATAATTTAAATATAGAATTACAAGAGTGTTTAAATTACAGAAACAACAAGACTCATCAGTTTACAGTGATCCAACCTGCCATCAGCATCAGGTACTGAAAGGCAAAAATCCTAAAGCTACATGCATCATAGGGAGCTAGATGTCCAACTTAAGTAGTCTCTGCAGAGATTATATTTAGCAAGAGGTCATGACCTGCATGCCGATTCAGTTGAATGTGATCTGCCATGGCCTGGCCGGAGTGCAGCAAATATGATACGAGGTGTGAGGGGAAAACGCCCACACTGCCGCCCCAAAGCTGCTCAACAACATAGGCCAGGAGTCTAAACATAGAGCCATGGCAGGTCCTCAGGGCAAGGGCTGAGCCTTAAGTGATGGGCCTCATGTCAAGATGAATCTATCCCCCTCCCAACTGGCTGAACTACTAGTGAGAAAAGTAGCACAGTTGACTGGTCAACCTTTATCTAGATTGATTTAAAAAAAAAAAAAAAAAAAGCAGAACATAATAAAATCAGATGTTTCGGGGACAACGGGATCACAGAACATTCTGTGCCTATGAGTGCTACATTTGTGAGGGCCATGTGGGCTACTAATGTGAGCATATCTGACATTAGTTTTGACTGAAGAATTCACCATTAGCATCCTCCGTCAATATAAGCTCACAGCTCAGCGAGAAGATTAAAACTGATCATGCCTTAGTCAGAGACACCCAGAGGTATCACTACCAAGTCAGTTTGTTCTTGAATCATCATAGCTGTGTTAGATTATTCAGCAATGTCTAAAAAAACATAGCAAACAAGTGTTTTGCAAAACTAAACACATGAAGGACAGTTTCATTTACCATTGGTTAATCATTAAAAAGATTTGCTAGACTGGAAAGACAATGCAGAAAATATAACAAGATAAGCATGGGTTACCTTGTCTTTGTCACCTCTTGTCAGAAATTGTGTTTGTGAGTAGACTTTAAAAAGCAAGCTTTTTATATTGGCAAGCACTCAATTGTATAATTCTCATTGGCTACTCAATTGACTAATTACCACAGTACTCAAACAGCTGTGTCTAATTGATGTGAAAACTGGAAACCCTAACAAATTACAAGTGTCTCGGTTCTAACACTTTAAAGAACATACTTCCTCCCACTCCTGAATTATTGACTCCACTAACATTGGAATGTGACAATAACTCTAATGTCCTTTAGTTACAGAAGTTAAATGAACCTGAAACACCAGTCCTCTTCAACTCAAGAGGTGGATGCATTCAAATAAGACTATTCAAACTAGGCTAAAGCATACAAGGCTCAAGGTGATCATAACAAAGCATAGCAAAAATATCTGAGTAATTTACAATATATTCTGTTTATAAGAATTGAGACAACATACACATTGTGGGGCATAGAAATAAACAAAATAAAAAGTGTTTATTTGCCACATGAGATTACACTTCAGACAAGGTATGACAATACATGCCATTTCACAGAACAATAAACCACGCACACAAAGCCTTAAACATACACTGAACCAGAAAACATACTTCTGTGTTATTATCCAAAATAAATGAAAAGCTCATTTTCTTCATCAAAAACATAACACAAAATGTACTTTTCTTTCCAATACAATGTTTGTGTTCTGCACCGGTATTGTCAACATATAAAAATGGTCTGTTTGGTCAAAGAAACAGTATGTATCCTACTCTGAAGACTACATTTGTATAGAATGATCTTCCCAAGAGTTACTCAAACTTATCATTGCATACACAATCATTGACCATGGTCTGTTTTGAAAAAAGCTGAAACAGTAAGACTTAAAACATTGTGTTACAGCTAAAGCTTACAGGCATTCAGCTTTCAACACTCATTTCAGAACTAAACTAAAAGTGCACTTATGTCTTTTCTCAACACAGTGAAATAAAGAAAAGTCAATTCTTGGTCAGAGAACTTGTCTTGGAATGTTGTTATCTTCCTTTCTTACCTTTTACTTTTTGAAGCGGATAAATATTTATTCAAGAGAACTGACAACTTAATTCATGCTGACAATACCTCTCCACTTGTCTTCACAAAGCTTTGATATTTCAAATACTAAACAGGCCATTTTAAGTCAAGCTCACCAGCCCCCACTCCAACAATATATTATAGTAACATTCTAACCCTTTTTTATTTAATTTTATATAAAAGGTAATGGCACAAATTATATTCATCCCTGGTTAATACAAACACCCTCTCTACTGCAATTGTCATTTTGTAAACATTTACATTTGAAAACAAACAATTATTTAGTATAAGGAGTAATGTTATGTGCTTATCAATGTTTTCACGAAGAAAAAGGGATGCACAAATCTGAAACGTATTAGCAATTAGATACACTGGAATATATTTGACACATTTTTATATTGTCCCATTATGGGCAAATGTAAGTAACCTAAACCACACACGGTGAGCAGAGACATTGCTTTCTTTGAATGGCCATGCTGATGGCAAGGAAGTATTTGGCATTGTGAAGATCATTTACAGTAAAGGATTTGACAATAGGGGCTTTGAGGCCTGAGGAACCCCAAGAGGCACCGTGTTCCACACTCATTTGGACACCAGTGGGTCTCATCAACACTGTGCAAACGTTGTTTTTGAAAGCAGGAAATGACAGCCTTCTGGCCTGTAACAATGATTAAAATGTTTCTTTGAAACAAGTTTCACACACAAGTGAAACCTGGTGTGTGGTCCACCTGACAACACACTTCCTGGTGCATTGTCAGAGTAGTCAAAAGTAACATATCAATCTCACCCAAATGTGTGACCCCTTGGTGGTAGCATGTACTAACACAGCCCTGTTTGCACATATGGTGGTTAGACATTCTAATCCGCAACACTTCCTGTATCATGGCAATAAAGCTATAAAGTGGTAATGGCGCTAATGAAAGGGGACTGAAGACAATAAAAAAAAAGCTATTAAAAAGGCCTGTAAACACCCTTGGGTGATGGGACTATTTTTGCTATTCTAAAGAATAAGTATTCAATTCTATTAGCATCAACATACAAAATCGGCCACCTTTCACACAGTCAAGACAATGTTATCCAAGCCACCCATTTCATGTCTGTTCATTCTTTAACCTTCCACACAGTAGGTGGAGCTCTGCGACTCGAGGAAGCCAATAACAATGATCCGACCGGATGTGGATGAGGAAAAGAGGGCTTGTTAAATAGGGGAGAAAGAACACCTTCCACCTATTGATTCACAAGGAGCTCACCACAATGCTCAAATGCTATAACAGTAAAGCAAGCCCAGCAGCTAAAATCACACAGCTTGTAGCCCCCTCTCGTGCCCGTCCAGCTGCACCTTGATCTTGTGCAATTCCTCAATCTCCTGGTTGTGGCGCTCCGTCTTGTGGCGCACCAGCGAGCGGTAGAAGTGAATGGTGAACACCACAAAGATCACCCCCACAGGCACCATGATAATGGTAGAGGCCAGTGCTGCCTGCCAGCCGCTGTTCCCTGGAACGGTGGTTGGCTTAGGGGGCTTGACCCCGCCGCTCGGGGAGCTGCAATTCATCTTGGCAAGCGCAAGCTCGGCGGCAGCCACGGCAACCTGGTTGGCACCTCCAGAGTCCACGGGCAGGAACTTGATCCAGCATAGCAGCACCACCTCAGCCAGGAAGAGGAGGATGCCCAGGGCTGTGGAGAAGCCCCAGGCCAGCTCGATATAGTGGTGCATGCGTTCATGGGGGGACTCGCTCACCGAGTTGAGGTTGTGGATGTTGCTGACCGCTTCCACGTTGGGCAGGATGCAGGTACTTATGAGCAGGGCAAACAGGTGCACAGCCACCAGCACTGTGGTGCACACGCTGAAGGAGATGAGGAGGAAGCGTGGGTAGTTGTACTGCATCTCCAACTGGACTTCAACCATGGCCACCTAGATCAGCACACAAACCAAAACATCACGTCAACCATCTTCGACTGAGCAGGCATAAATCTGAAGTGTTATTTATTTGTTCATTGGTTCACATGCTATTAATAGCAGGGGGGGGGGGGGGGGGGGGGGGGAGATGGCGGAAGCTCTTCCTGTGAGAATTATGATAGGAAGACTGAAGAATGTAGTTTGTTTACTTGAGAAACCCCCAGGAAATGCTTTGAAATTAAACAAAGGTTAATATGTTTGTTTTAGGAAAAACTGCCAGACAGGGTACAGCTACTGATGACAGAGCCTATCTACATATCTGTAGGAATATCTCTGAGAGAATGTATGACTCACCATGGCGAAACCCGAGAGCAAAGCTGACGTCCGGCTGGAGGCTTTAAGCTTGGCCCTGCTCAAGTACAGCTTTCTCCAGGACAAGGCCTGCACCGAGTGGTGGTTGGAGGTGACCAGCTCCAGGTAACTGCGCCGCACCCAGTCTCTGTAGTCCATCCCCCCGCCATCTTGAACCCTCTCTGAGTTCCCTGGGGTGGGGGAGCCCATAGGCACATTCAGCTCACTGCTCATGGCAACTGATGGACAACAGAGAAAAAAAAGTTATTTTTTAAAGAACCATTTCATTCAGACTGAACATTGTAAATGGTGGAAGGTATTAAGGAAACAAAGAGTGAGTGTATTATAATAAGAGGATTTAGAGTTTCTGAAAAATTGTAAAAGGACAGCTTCAGATAGCTTCAGTCTAAACTTGAGATTTAGCCATCTCATGAATGGCTGTTCATTCATCTACAATCAAACTCAATAATGCCTCGTTAGAGTTGTGACAATGGTGTTGCAATGTGGTGACAGCTAGTTATGCTTGAAAATTATCTTGGTCGTGGTGACTGCTGAGTTGACTTCTTGTCATCACTTAACCAGATGGATAATGTAATTAGTGCCCGTGAGCGCAAATCAACTACTGCTGCAATAAAAGGCCTGTGTTCACTTCAATACATGAACATGCATATATTTTCACCACGAAACGCCGCGGTACCAATTTCTTTGCAACGTAGTTGAAAAATGAGATAGCCAGTCAACCCAGCTGGCTGTCTCGAACACTGGCAAGCTAAGCTTGCTCGCTCGCTCTACGTCACATGAAAAACACAGAGGCTAGCCAGCTAGCTTCTATAACCAAAAATGAGTTTTTCCCATTGTTATCCATCATGTTATTTCATGATACAGCGATCTAGCGTTCTGGAGAATAAAAACTATATTTGACTTACTCCTCAGCAGCAATTCGGAAGTTCAGTTGTGATTAAAGTGATTCTAGACAGAACTAGCTAGACGTTCTAGTTGCTACTTGCCAGCAAGCCAATATAATAATGTTGCATGCATGCAATACCTTTATGCCAAGAAATTTCCCTGAGTTATTTCATCCACAATCCTTGAAGAACTGCAGAGTGAATTTGTTGTCAAGAGGTGTTCGGCTAAATCCTGCAGACTACGTGAGACGTCTGCCCTCCCTTCCAACCGCCTTCGCGCATTCTGGTCACGTGTTAAGGCGTAACCACGGCCGCATCCCAAGAGAGTAGGGAGGAATCCTCCTGAGACAGAGACCGAGGTGTGTCCACCTGAGTCCTGGGTTGACTTCAGTTCAGAAAAGCTTTGAAGAAAACTATTAAAAAACAGGAACCATTCCGTGTACGTTCTCGATAAGAGCGTCTGCCTAATTACTACATGTGTAGGCAAGAAGAACATATCACACAATACACTTCAAATTGCTGTTCTGTTTTTAGTACTGTCTGAAGTTTTGAAAATGCGTGCTCATTTAGTTGTAAACCGTTTCTGGGTCAACACATGTCCAACTAGATTGTTGAGCACACCGTTTCCTCTGGAAAAGGCATCAGTGGAAAATGTACTGATTTAATAAACTGTTCAAAACTTATACACCTTTTACACCGGTCCCTTATCTGAAACTGCTTAAATAACCTAAATAAACACTTGTTCTATATACCATATTCAATCAGATGTGCATTCAAAGAAACTGTCAAATGCACCCATGTTGTTGAGAGTTTAATAATGCCCAATAAATATAAACTAATGACATGTCTTGAGGACACAAACATACAAAAAAAATCTGACATCCGCAGAATCCACACCAGTGCATACTGTCAGTAACACCATTCAGTTATTTGGCCTAAAGAGGAAATACAAGAAACACATGAGCATGGGTATGTTAGTCTTCCATTTCATGACCACAAAATCAAGAATGTTTCAGCTTCATCATACTTTTAAAGATGATAAAGGAACAAATATGTATTAAACTTCATTTTAATTTCTAATATCAAACGATACTTTACCATATCTTTTTGAGGGTCTGTAAGTATTCTTTTATTTTGCCAGCAGATGGCACACTTGGACAACAGTCCTTCATGAGGTGCGGTCTTTCAAATTGTAATTCTCATGCTAGAAGAATCTTGGGCCACCCAAACCTTTAAAATCACAAGGAACTATTATTATGCAGGTGCCTACAATCCTTTCTTATACAGTCTAGTGGATACTAAAGGATGTACCTTTCTCCAGAATTCTAGTTCAAGTCCAGAATACTGTATTTACATGATTCTCCTCAAATTACTACTACTACTATAGTACTACAAGGTAAAGTTTTCCTTAGTTTTAATATTTGACCCGTCTCGGAATGTGTGTCAGTAACAAAGAAAAATAATATTCAAAGAGTATTTCAAATAAAACAAACAAGCAAATAATAAAAATTGATATACTTCAAATTCTCTTTTTTCGTAGATAAAGACATAGTAAACTAACACAGAACACCTCTTCTGGTGTTTTGAACCTAAAGTATGTAACTGATAAACTTCTATGCTGCGAGTGATGATTAGCATTTCCAATAATCATTCACAGTGGGGGAAAAACAGGTTAGTTTACTCTCATCTGATGTGGTATATATGTAAAATGTCATGACAGAAAGGATATTGAACTGGTTAATGTTTAAGTAAAATCAGTATACTGTCTTAAGGACCAGCAGCATACAGTAAGGCAACAGAACATCTCTGCCCATCTCCTCACCTGATAGCGCTTACAAAACTGTACTAAACCAAAAGTTTAACTTTTAGTTTCCCTCCAATAACATGCACGCTCTTCCACATGTGTTTTGGCAGTTTTCTCCATGGTGTCCTTCACAGGTAATTCAAGATAAGGTCTTGCAAAGACCAACTTAATCCAAATTCTAATGCATTTCAGACACAAGACCACGCTCATCAGCAATGGTCTTAAAAAATAAGTAACTGACAAATCAATATATTTAAGGCTGGAGATCTTTGTTCCCCCCTTCCCTACCAAATTCACTACACCAACACTAACCACCATGCACTCTGATGACAAGTGCAAAAGTTCACAAACCCTCATGTTACGCAGACAAATGACAGAAAAAAAAGAAGTTGGGAGTGCCAACTCAGAAGAAGCTCTTCCAGTCTTTTCAGCCCGAGGCCAAAAAAAAAGGGACAAGAAGTCGAGTTCAGTTAGTCAGAAGCCGCTCGGCCACTTGAAATGTTCTGGACTGCAGAATGGTGGAACGCCAGCCGGCGTTGAAATGACCAAGCCTCCCATTCGAGGAATACTGGGCCAATCCCATCTTGCCATCTCTCTGGGGTCTCCCAGGCTGAGCAGCAGGGGGTCTCAGACACGGAAACTCTCTCCTTTGCCGTCGATGTGGCGCAGGCGCAAGTAGACATCCGTGCCGATGCCCTGCATGGACTGGATGGATAGAGATCCGCCCAGGTACTCTGCATAAGCCCTGGAGGTAGGCAGGCCAAAGCCAAACCTGCAAGGGAACAGAGGTGGTAAAAAGAGGGATACTGAGGACTAAAAGTTGGATCCACCAACATTAGCTCAACGCACACATCCGAAAATATGTCTGTATTCAGAAATAAACATGGGAGATGACATCATCCCTCTGTACTTAAGTTCTATGAACCACCTAAAAAGTCTGTGGGATATAATTCCTTTCATGTGAGAAACATTGGCCTTTTTCAAATACTTCTCGGACATTATCCTCCCTCATGATCAGCAAATGAACTTTCACCCATCAAGTTGAATTAGCCATCGCATGAAGGAACGGGTGTGAGAAATGATACAAAAAAGGGTCTCGATGCAGCCTGCATGGAAGTGAACTCCAAACTCGTGTCCCTCCGCCTCCTCTTACCCATGCATGGGGCCTGACTGGGGGCCGCTGTTGGTGATGTTGTTGAAGAGGGTGTTCATGCGCGGGTCCTGGGCACTCTCCTCTGCCGTGCTGAAGTGGTAGTCCATCACCTTGTCTATGATGCTGTGAGGAATGCCGCCACCACGGTCCGAGATCCTGACCAAGCAAACCAGATGAGTCAGCATGCAAGCCAACATCAACCGACTTCAGTTAGGAGTAGTATTTTATTCGTTAGAAACTAACTCAAATCAGTTTACGTACTGAGTATAGCATTGCATGTTAAATCCACAACTATGTGCAGATGAAATCCCTGGACTGTTGCTTCCGAGGGCATTTGGGCAAAATGCAGTAAATCAAAATAATTTAACATTATTCCAAAACACCATCCTAGAGCTCTCTCAAAAAAAAAGACCTTAGACCTTTAACTCCCCTTGTATGTATGTATGTCCCCCTTATCCAAACATACAGGCACTTAATACGCTCAGTAGTTCAACACTAGTCAAACATTTTAGCCTCTGTAAATTTGTCTAGTGTAAACACCCATGTCCATTTCCAGTTTTCAGATGGAGCACGAGTACAGCAGTTTGCTGACTAGGTTGTAGCCTCAGGCACGGTTCCCATGGTGATTGTTCTCTCGAAGCACTTTCACCAGAAGGCATCGCACTGATGAGGTGTTAAGTTTCCTATTCAACCTCTTATTCACATTCGGTCTGGTCTGTTACATCTACCTTTTCAGGGTTTTTTTCATTCAAGATGCTGCCCTGTTGCCGACAAGAAGAGTGAACTCTCCCATGAATGATGTCACAGAGGGCATCACCTTCTCCTATCTGCTCCTGCTCAGGTCTCACTGCATCACAACGCAACAGTCAGACCCTCACCTGATGACAAAGTCTGTGTCATTGTTGGCAATGGTGACGCCTACATCTGGCACGTTGTACGGAGTGTCCAGGTGACTTTCCATGGTGGCCCTGTGTGAACAATAAAGAGTTAATTAAAGGAATGGCTTGTTTGCCACTGAAACACAACACTACCAGGATAAGTAACAGGTGTCTCTGGTGGTACATGCCACTTATGCAAGGACCACACCATGAAACACAGCCTTCTGGGAAAGGGGAACCAGAGTCCAACTAAGTGACTGGAGGTGAAGCTCTAAAAGGAACGGTTTCCTTCAGTCTTGTTGCAAATAGACATGTAAAGAAAGACACGTCAGTGCTGGGTCAGCAGCTAGTCAAGCTAAGACATGCTTCATAGGTGGAAGAGGAGGTCACATAAGGGCTTACATTGTACCAGTGGTTTACAGTGAAACACTGCAACACTTTCCAGTTTTACATTTGACTGTTATACAGGAAAAAGCCTTGGCACCAGCTGCCTCCGAATTCAAATCATTCACCAGTAGATTCATCACGCAGCCCCCAAACATTCACAATGCAAAACTTTGTTTGGAGATGATTACATTTCACTTTAAAATGGCTAGCACTGCCAGAGGACAGGACTGAACAACCCTTCATTCTGGTGGTTAGTCACATGACTTTGCAGTAAGTGGCCATGAGGGGGAAAAAGGACGAGGGAAGGACGCTACTTTAGCCTACTGGGTAACAACTAGACTCCCAGCCTGGACAGAGGGGCATGCACTGCACAGTGACTTAGAATTCCCCTGGCAGCAGCTGCAAGTGGCTGTTTTGCCAAGACTTCCAGCCAGGAACACAGCCTGCCTAACCAAGGAACAAAGGGAACACCGGGATCCAGCTCAGTGCTTCCAGTCCAGTAGTATCAGAGGCATGGTGAGAAAGGACAGCAGGTCCCTGGACACCTAACCTCTGCTTAGACCACACCCAGTAAGACAACACAAGCTCGTTTTTGAGTAAGTTGACAGGTCTATATTTTAACCATTTATTGGCAGAGGCCTGAATGTGTATCTAAATTGGCACTTGAATCTGCTAAATGACACACATATTTATACTGTAGAGATGTGAAAGGAGAAGAAAAACATTATTGTTGAACATTCTTTTGTTCAACTCAAGACTTCTCATGACTTTGCTTAAAGAATAAGACAAGACTTTTCCACCATCAATGCATTCGACAAAGATCTGTCTAACTGGATGAGTCAAGTAGCCTGGGCAACTATGACCTACAGTCTCATGTTTTTAGAGGCATGACTCAATTCTGCAGCGCCGGTGTTTATGGTAACAGGCCTCTCGCCAAGGGAAATTCAAATAGCAACCTACCGTCTGGCAATCCTAGCACTACTGACACAAAGACAGGGTCGCAGTGGAAACTAAGGATTTAGGGGAAAGGGCAAATACAGCCGGCATAGCCTCCTCCGATCTTACCAGGAACATCTTCATTACAGGACATCTTCACTGTTTCAGGACATTGCATAACAACCACCCCATACATACACCTGTATCCATCAGGACAAATCTAAACCCTAAAATTAGGCTATTATACTTTATGGCAGTGGCCACTAGCGCAACTAGAGTAGGGGCCATTCTGAAATGACCCACAACATTCCTTCCATAGCCTTTGTTATACAACAAACCTATTAAAGAGGAACTGCTGACCTACTTTTTTACTGTTTACCTGGTTGTTGTTGACTGTTTGGATGGTAAAACATAATAGGACAGATAAAAATCACTCTCTTCAGGCTGACAGTTGATGAAGTACAGATGACAGAGACCTGCTATGACTCCGAACAAAGGTTTAACCATCTTGGCTGGACATTATTGTCTGAGATTCAAGACCTTACTCTGGTTGCAACAGTAATGGTGAAAAACAGTAAGACAAAAGGTTGAATAACTGTCGGATGATGGATGGAGGGGTTAACGTTTCCCAACTGGGCAGATGACACATTAGCTACCGCGAGTGTCGACAATAGCACAATGTCACATTTCTCCTCAGTACATGAGTACTCCTCGCAGTACACAAGTTTATTCTGGGGGGTCTGACACGGAAACTTCTAGAAGTCTCTTCTGTGCTGGAGAACAGAGCCGTCACGCTACCTCATGGCGTTCTTGAGCAGCTCAGGCAGGATGTAGTCCAGGGGGAGGGGGATGAAGGGGAAGCGGGCCGCCACGTGGCCGTTGATCCTCACCCGGGGGGAGTTACCGTACTGGTGCTCACACAGACGCCTGCGGGGGGGAAAACACACAGAGGACACAGTGAAGATGCATACAGGTAGCATGTAGATAGCATACAGATTCATAGTGCATGTTCTGCATGTACTGACTCAGCGGTTAGGGAATCGGGCTAGTAATTGGAAGGTTGCTGGTTCGATTGCCGGCCATGCAATGTCGTTGTGTCCTTGGGCAAGGGACTTCACCCTACTTGCCTCGGGGGGAATGTCCCTGTACTTACTGTAAATCGGTCTGGATGAGAGCGTCTGCTAAATGACTAAATGTAAATGTACTGTTAGAACTGTCTGACAAGCTTATTCTCTTGGCAAAAAGGGGATGAGGCCTTTAACAAGCAAAATAAGTCTATTTGGGGACGTTAATAATGTAATGATTGATCCTGAATCAACAAATGTGCTTCTTCAATCCTATCCACAAGATCAGGTCTACTCCAAAGTTATAAGGCCAGACTGTGATCATGCAGTCTCTGATCAGCACAGCTAATTGGTCAGAAAGGAGAAGCCCTGTTGATTTAGATCCAAGCCCAGTCAGCAATATAAGATCCACATTAGTGCCTTTGTTCTGGTGCAGTCAGAACCAAGCAGTGGAAAGAGGTTGGAAACACACACACACACACACACACACACACACACACACACACACACACACACACACACACACACACACACACACACACACACACACACACACACACACACACACACACACACACACACACACACACACACACACACACACACACACACACACACAGAGAGAGAGAGAGACACAGAGAGAGAAAGAGAGAGAGAGACAGAGAGAGAGACAGAGAGAGAGATACAGAGAGATACAGAGAGAGAGATACAGAGAGAGAGATACAGAGAGAGAGATACAGAGAGAGAGATACAGAGAGAGAGATACAGATTGGAGACAGAGAGACAGAGAGAGAGATGGTGGAGACGGTGGAATTAAAATGGAGTGAGAGAAAAATAGATTGAGGGTGAGACAGTGAAAGAGAGAGAGGGAGACAGAGACAGTGAGATACTATCCGAGAGGGAGATAGCAGTGTGATGGAGAAGGGCCCAGAGTGAGAGAGAGCAGCTGCACATTCCTAGAGAGGCTGAGCTGGGTGAACAAGAGCACATAGGGTCTGCTTTTGAGGGTCTGTGCATGTGTGTGTGTGTCAAACTATTTGTGTACACTGCACACACACATTTATGTGTGATTGTGACTTTGAACTTGTGACCCTCACACATTGCAAATGGAAAACTTTGACCTACATAGCACTGTCACAACCGTAACCATTCTGTTAGTATATTCTAGATTGATTGTTGAATATGTATAACATTTTAGATTAATTCATTAAAGAGAGCATGTTTTAACTTTACTAAAGAGAGTGTCATTGACCAAGAAAGAAAGCCATCTACAATTTAATGTTCCAGCGATTTACAATCAAGCAGTAAACAAGTATTGCTCACTAAAAACTGGTTTGGTGATTAAAAAAAAAGGAAGGTGTGCTTAAGTTGTTCAAGTTGTGATTTGATAGGACTTTCCTGTTGCTTTGAGGAGTGTCTGACTTAAGTGATTACAGGGGAGACAATGTCTTTCACTGTTCTCTGAACAGGGCTGAACTGTTATGTGATCCTAGTTGATAAACCAAATATTTCAAAAGGAGAAGCAGTTGGAAGGAGGCATAGCTACGCAGAGTATCAGTTCTTGCGAGGTGTTTAGGCAAGAGACGTTCCCCTATTCAAGCCGCTTATTACAAACAGCTACAGGGGCATTTGCTTCCTTTTAATGTCACTTAAGTCACAGATTAGCCAGAACAAAGGCTCATGCTTCATGTCCACACATCGGCCTGACTTGTTGATAACTTTTTACTTCATGCCTTATCGGCTTATCTCCACTGTCACTATCCAGGATCAGCTGGAGGTTAAAACAATACTAGCGTTTAGTGAGGCTACTGAAACCAAAAGGATATCGGCTGCGAAACTGCACTCACCTTGCAAAGTCCACCCACTTCTCAATGATCTTTTTGGGGGAAAGACGCCGGCAGATGATTCCAACGAAATCAGGCTGCAATAAAGGACCAAAAAAATGCTATCAGAGGACATTTTTTCGAGTTTGGCAAATTCTTCAGGGCTTGGACACAGGTTGAACATCAGTCAATCAAATGATGCACATCATCACACATCTCATAATTTGAGAGATCTAGATTCTGCTGGGTAACAGCACTTCTGGACCAGTGTTTACAGTGACCTGACTCTGAGCCGCACAGGAATGTTGTACACTTAGTCAGGAAGTCTGCAATCCAGAACTGACTAAAAGTGCTTCATCACTCTCATGGCCAGAACTGTTTATATATAGTCTTATAAACGGGGTCATATGGCTATTTAGAAGCACACTGGGCACACACGCCAGCCTCTAACGTCACTGGCGCACAGGGCTGCCAAAAATCGTAGGAGTTCATTGGCTGAGTGGGCTAGGTTACATTCGCATACAGCTTCAGAATACAAGATACAAATAAACTGAGGTGAAAGTCATAGAGGCAGACTGCTGCTTCTATTCAGACTGCTGCCTCTATTCAAACACAGGGCCTTTGACTGTGGGACTCACATTTACGGGGTCGCTCATGTGTTCTGTGATCTGGAACATTTTAAGGAAAAACCAAATAAAACGTATAATCAAATGATTCCCTAACTATTCAGATGACATCCATAGAGCTTATTCACAAAAGCTCTTGAAGATACCAGAAAACCATGTATGAAGTGATAACACACATTTTCCTCATGTAGGGACAAATGATGGGTGGCCAGCATCCTGATTCCAAGACGAGAGGTGAGGGTGGTGTCCAGGAAGTTACGGACCAAGGTCTCGTCCTGAAATAAAACCATTTTAATTGGTCACCAAAAAAAAACACATTCCACAACTGTCAAAGTAACTGAACAAAAACTCGTCTGCAGTATGAATTGCTGAGCGAAGGGTACCTGGATGTGTCTGCGACACTCCCTGAAGCCCTCGGCGAGGAGGGTGACCACGTCTTTGTGGTCATCCAGCAGCTGCTGGACCAGCTTACTGAAGCGACCCTCCATCTCCTGGTCCTTGATCTGGCAGAATGACAACAATTTAATTTCAAGTGTTCCATGATTTCATCATTTCTGGTCAGCATAATTGTAAGGCTTCTTTTTACCAGAAGACTGCTCCTCAAAAGCTATTATTTACTGCTAAATCGACAAGAAATGATGTCTACTTAGCTCTGAGGTTTGGGGAGGAAACTCCCTTTTAGGAAGTCCGAGCTGTGTAGTAATGTATTTGATCACAATCTACAACTTGTGCCTCTAGCATTTTATATATACATGTACACACAGAACTGGGATTGAATGCACTTCTGAAGGAAGATTTTGTTGTTATCTGAACACCCCATTTATAACAGTAAACTATTTATGGGTACTCAAAAAAGGCTGAGTAGTGGGGGTGGAGCATGTTGCATAGAAGTTTCCAAGTTGCAAACAGAGCTTGGGACAGATATATGACTACCCAGGGGCCAAGAACTTGAACTTGGCCAACTCCCTCTTCCTCCTTTGGAGTGCACGTGTGTGGAACTCACCGGAGGGAACTCGCACAGCTTGTGGTAGGCTCGAATGTAGAGTTCATGCTAAGAGAAAAGAGGCACATTGGGGGGGACAGGGTTAGCGTGTACCCTGCTCTGTTTAGCAGTGGTGTGTGAGGGGAACTAACCCTCCCTTCTAAGGGGCCCTGTTACTGGACCTCAAAACAACACATGGTTCAACATGAGGAAAGCTCCATTACAGGAATGCAGGGAGGATGAGTCTTCAAAGAATCTTTTTTTTTTCACAGGGAAGATCTGCAAAACATGTCACTCCAAACTATGCCTCTTAAATAGACGTAAACAGGCATCTTGTACCAATATAACCTGAGAAAACTGTTGCTTATCAGTCTGTGATTGATTCAGTTGATTTGGACAATATGAATATGGCAAACAAAAAACTGTTAATATGCCAAATAATAACAAATAAATAATAATAAAAGCAGTAGGCAGGTAAACTGTTTACAGCAGGAGACCGCAGCATATCCATTTCTTTTCAGACAGGGGGATTTCTTTTCAGACACAATCTTTTGTTGTCTGGCGGGCAGACACCTTGCTGAACACAAAGAGTATGCCAGTCCCATGAGGTAGGATCTGGGTGAAAGGTCATCAGTACCAACAGCCTGCTGAGGTAAGTAGGCCTTGCATTAGAGCTTATAAACAAAGAAAAACCTCTTGAAATTACAAATGGCCTTTCATTCAACCTTGCAATGCAAGAATAGTTATCATTGGATCAACAATGCTTAAGGGTTTTACTGTGCTATGGTTCACCAATCATTTCCAAATGTCCTGACATTAAAGGGCTACAATACAATCTCAGACATGGAAAACCTTATAGTAATGATTTGTGAATCTTCAACGTTTACAAGTCTTAACACTTGCATTACTGCATGTGGAGTTTTGCTGGCTGAAAGCTTTAGCACTCAAACTTGGGGAGCTAGTGGACCAAGATTTAATTGACCTGATTGCAGTACATCTAACAAAGAGGCGACTTTGTTTGCCAGATAAACAGTGGATCAATTGGTCGATGTTGGAAGCTGATGAACAAAACACTTTCAAGGTAGTTGTGTAACAAATGCATTCTTAACGAATGCCACTCCGAGGTCGATCTATTTTGAAAAACACCAATGTTCTTTGCACCTGCCAAGAACATTCTAAACGCAAGTCGTTGGTCCCTTCCCTTGTTTTACAAGTTAGGCAAGGCAGGAATGGAAAAAGACAACATAAACATGAAGCTGTAATTACCATTTAAAAAGTCGTAGACAGAGGGAGGGACATGGAGTAATAAGTAAGCCCAGACTTCTTGCATCCCTCTTGCCAAAGCCTCTGTACACTGTACTCACCACTTGCAGTATGGTTGGGTTGCAGCCAATGATGAAGGGCAGACTACGGAAGCCTTTGATGCGGTGGGCAATGCGCACCGGCAGCTCCTTGTGTAGGTATGTAGCACTGCTCTGAAGTTACAATAAAGTACATGGTCAGTAGGACACTAAACACAAGTCAATAGACAGCTAATTGTATTAATGATTGCGCATGGGTCCTGGGAAAGTCGGGTTTGAACCTGGACAGAGACTTGCTTTTAATATATCATGTACATTCATGTTAATCATTTAGAAGTGTTGCTGAAAACCATCCCATCACAAAAGGAGATATTCCAAAAAGGGCAAACATGTCGATCAACAGCCAGAGCATTTAGACTTGGTTCCATCTCTTGTTCAAGGTGATATTCTGGGGCAAAAGCCAACCAGAACTAGGACCTACTGTATTGTGATATTTCTCACTGTCTCAAAGTCATAAATAGTAGTTTAGAAGTAAATACAAACAATACAACTACAAAGTGTGATGGTGTATACTAGAGAGCTTCCTTATTTAGTTTGAAATATTTTATTTAGTTCTATTCCATCACAAAGTTAGAGGAATCAGGAAGTATTTACCAAGACATGATGTCCATCTGGAGACTTCCCAGCATACAACAGGGTTGCTGGTGTCAGTCTGACCGATGCCTAGGAGAAAACAGACCAAGGGAAGTCAATATATTGGCTAAATGAGTATAGGTGACATAGCCACTAGCAGACCTACAGGACACTACACCAGCAGGGTTTTACATTAAGTTTGTGCCCTACCACCCTAAATAATTCAAATGAGACCAAGGCATTACCATATTATGAACATATTATTACATTAATTCAACTGCAAGCAAGTAGGCATGGCAACATTTGAGAAACATTTTGAGTTGAAGGATCTTCTGAATGGGATATAATTTCCTGGTGGGGACCACATATACCTCTTTGTAAAGATGCAGGCTATTGTGTTTCTGCATTAACATGGTCTTACATTTCTTCCCTCTCCCTCTCCCTCTCCCTCTACATTAATGAGACCCCACGACTCAAATTAGCAAGTCCTTTGTCATTCAATCACAACAAAGACAGTTCTTGCAAACTACTGTCCATGCACACAGTGTGTTACCTAGAAGACTGTGCATGTGATTGATTCAACTGAAGGGTTTAATCAAGGATTGAGGGCCTTGTTAGTTTATTGTCAACCCTCTGACAAGATTTAAACAGAACCATGTTGCCTTTAACTGTATAGATAATAGTGCAATTTCCCCCTATGGACAGTAAGCGCTGATCAACTCCAGTCTAGAAGATAGTTGAATTAATTAATTGTTGCATGGGCTGGAGTAAATTTAGATTATCGTAAACATTTTAGACAGTTTATCGATGTAAGAAATTAACCTCCTGGTAACCCGAAAGACTTAGGAAAAGGGACGAGGCTGCCGGTACAGTATTACCAAGTGTCAAGGTAAGCCCTTGTCTCTCTGTCCCTGTTGAACAGTGCACTTGTCTGGATCTGACCTTGCGGTAACCCGTGAGTTACTGACAATACATTCAACGACTGGTCCTCAGGCTAGCAACAGCAATTCATATTAGTCTCGGATTGTCATCCTTCTCATCTTGTGTAAGTGACAGAAAGCTAGGGTTGGCAAAATTAATTACATGGGTATGTTGGAGGGTGTTAGACAATATATGGCACCAGGCTCAGCTTGCTAGCGGCTACTTACTATTTCTACCAACGTCCTAGAAATGCTAATGCTAGTACGACTAGCAGCCAGCTGAGGCCAGTTTGAAGTGCCAGTGAGTCGTTATATTATGCAGGAGATAGCTAGCAAGCTAGCTAGCTAAAGCACTTGGTGACAGGCACATGCTAGTAGACAGCAACATTAAGTACCTTCTCTGCTGAAACATCGATTGCAGACTGGTTGTAAAACGACGTTACTGTTTTGGACCTCTCTCGCGCCAGCTCTGTATGTCCTTGTTGAATTGAAGACGTTGAACGAAATCTTTCCCCGTCTGTGGTGGCTGAAAGAGGGGAGATGGTTTTTGTGACGGGGGCCAGTACAAGTCGGCTCACCCGTGGGCTTGATATTGTACCACAGCCCAGCATCTCCAACGCTGTTCCAGTCACTCTACGACGCATTTTGAAAATTGTTCTTCACGAACAGGAGAATCTATATCTAAATTCTCAAATTCAATGTCTGCCTCTACAGGCCATCAGTCTACACTTTTCTACCGTGCACAAAGGCACGTATCTGAAAACAAAATAAAGGGGGTACATACGGCTTTATACCGAGATTGACCAGTCTTAAACGGTGTTATTTACAAGACGGTCGGTCCAGCCAATCATAGAAAGGAAAGGCGGAGATAACGAAGTGGCCACTCCCGTACATCCAGAACGTAGTGTGCGTGCAATAAACAATAGGACCGAGAAGGACTAAAGTACACCATGTTCTTTTTAACTAGGAACCCCTCTATATATGAAGCATCTCCGATGGAGATTATAATATTTCACGGTACAAGCTTTGCAGATAGGTGGCAAATGTTGTTTAAAAATACGATGGGCAAAAATGTGTTGACATCCTCAGCTGGAAATGTAATCGATTTCTGGCATTTCAGTGTGTTGAGTGACACACTGGCAATAACAACTACATCCTGTACGCTGCATCTTTAAATAATGGAAAGGAAACGGGTTCCATCATTTTTGTATTTGTATATTTGTAAAGAAGGTACATGGTTTCACTGATGTTAAGGAATAGCCACAAGGCTACACATGTATTGCAATGTGGTTTATTGAGCACATAACTTGTTCATAGCAATTCAATTACCAACTGGGTCATCTGCATGTGTACTCATGCATCTAAAACATTAGCCATGTTGAACAATACTACATTTGACAAGCAACATCCTTGTTATTTTTCTCTGAACAATTAAAAATGTTAAAAATTAAAAAGTAAAACAATGAAAACACTATACAGTCAAACATATTTGGTTTCATCAACCCGTTTGTGCACTTTCCATACTCTTCATCTTGCCAGTTGCTGCCAAACCCACTGTTAACATTGAGTTTCAAGGAGAGTCATAGTCAAGGATATACTGAGATGCATTTGTATACCCACATCACTGATCAACACTATAATACAGACTGAAAAGTTGTTTTTCTTTTTATGAACCAGGCGACGAGGTCCAACAACACACGCTCAGATGAGGGGAAAGGAGACTGCAGAGGTGCCCTGCAGAAGTATTGGGATGCAGCCAGTCTCATGACTGCTGAGGCCCAGCCGCTGATGTCTTCCTGTTCCTCAGCACTCATCTCTCTTCAAAATGACCACAATGTTCTTATCTGTGAGGGCCACCGTGTACTGGAGGTCAGGGTCCATTGCTACGCTGTTGATTGAAGCACCCACAACTTTGTCCTCTACTGGCCACTCCAAAATCTGAAATCAGTGAAATTACATGACTCAACTGATGCTTGCTTATTGTTCATCATCAGTGAAAAGTTTGATCACACACACACACACACACACACACACACACACCGATAGGATTACTGCTGACACCTACTGGTCACTGTAAACACACACATCCTGTTGCACATCTTGTACAAAAAGTTACCAAAATAGGTTAACCCTTAACTTCCTGACCTGATATGCTAGATGGTGGTATTAGTTATGTAAATAAATCAACGTGTCTATATACAGTTTGCTGTTATCTTTCATAGATAGTTGTTGGACATGAACACCAGCTGTTATTGTGTGTAAGGGAACGAGAGCAGCAGAAACCCAGTACCTCTGTAGCTGGGACAGCCTTCCTGCTCTGTGAGCTGGTCTTAGGGAGGTCTGTGACGTGGTACCTCCATAGTCTCCCCTTGTCGTCCCCACACACCACGTAGCCCTTGCCTGAGGAGAACACATGACTGCTTAGAGGATGAAAGGCACCATTACAGTTGTGAACTGACCATTTCCATGTGGATCTAAATGGCTCAAAACTTTTTTTTTCTAAACAGTGAGAACAAATTGGGACATGTTATGTGTTTCTCTTCTCCTTACAGCCAAGACATGTGACTTGAACTGTAAATGGTTTGTAGTACACGTTGTGACCTGTCGAGCGTGTGTTGTGCTTGGGGAAGACTCACTGGGGCAGGTGTTGAGAGACAGGTAGGGGATATCCGTGTTGGCCCACTGCAGCTCTGCCAGGATCACAGCGCACATCTGCTTCTTCTTACTGGGCCGCTGGGTGCATGTGTCCCTCCAGCTCCACAGGTAGATGGAGCCCTGCATGTGGCTTTTAGAGGCTGGGAAGGAGAGAACATTTGCATTTCAGGGTTAGCCCTTGGAATTTGCATCACAGGGTTAGTCATTGCATCAACACTATATGGAGGTTTTAAGACTGACGATGTCTAACGAGTAGAAAAGTAGTGGGACCCACCAACAATATCGTCGCTGAGAAATGCCAGGCCATCAATAGTGTGGTAGTCAGTGTCCTTGTCCTCCTTGTCATACACAGGGAAGGTGACCTCATATTCAGCAGACCTTGATGGGGATAAGATATTTTTTTTTTTACAACTATTACAACCTCCACTAACACAAAAACAAGACACACGGCCCAAGTTCTAGATAAATAACCAGGTTCTAGATTTCCCTCATGCCACAGAAAAACTACGGTTTATGAGGGGTGGTCGTTTCGCACTTGAGTCAGGAGTAGGGAGTTCCGAGGGAGGAAAATATCCTGAAGAGCGCCACCCGCTCACCTGTTCATGGTGTTCTTGCTGAGCTGGATGTTGTAGCAGTGCAGGCCGTCCTCACAGGCAGCTAGGAGGTGCGTGTCTGGGCTTGAGGGGGCCAGGCAGAGGTGTAGGGGTGTGGAGGTGGCCTCCAACACCAGCAGCTGACTGGAAGGGGAAAAAGAGAAATGGTCCCATTAGTACCTGTATTTAGGTTTGATTCGTTGGCGTCTGTAGCCTCATTTAGAAAATCATCTTCCAAATGTGCCTGAACATGATTCAGCGTGCTGCCAAGTGTCACAGACGTTAATGTAAAACTAGCAAAATCCTTTCAAGCGCCCATCGGTCACTCACATGACTTTGAAATTGTACTCGCTGTCCACTCCACCGATGTCCCACATCAGGATTCTTTTATCATAAGTTCCAGCTACAGAGGTGGAAGAAGTGGTAAACATAAAAACATTAGAAGAACAAACAATGACTCATTGGGCACACTTAGCAGACCGTCAAAGTCAGTAGCTACATAGTTAACATTCCAGTGTTCTTTTCAGATACAGACCAACAAAACATAATTGAAGGTGTACATTTCATATAAAAAGGGATCACAAAATGGCCGACACTCACTAAACAGGAAGTTGCCCTGCTGTGGGCTGAAGCGCAGGATTGAGATGGCTTTGCGGCTGGCACGGAACTCTCCGTACGCCAGGTTGGCTCTGGGGTGGATCAGTTTCACCATGCCCCTCTTGCCCCCCGCCGCCAAGATACGGCAAGGCCGCACACTGCCACCTCCCTCCCGCGACATCAGCACCAACGACCACGCGAGGGAGAAGAACTCCTGGAGGGCCGACAATGAGACGTCGTCAGATCAAATGCAAACACACAGAACGACTACACGTTCAGCCTGTAAAGATGGAGATGTGTGAACCTGATAGCGATAGGAGTGAGATTGACAAGATGAAGATCACGATGGTATTTGAACATGGGGTGTGAATGCCCTCTAGTGATTTGAAGCGGTGGTACACAAAAGCTAGTCTCACCTCTCCAGGAACCTTGTGTTTCTTCAACACCTTTCCCGTATCGCAGTCGATTAAACACACAGAATCTCCCCCACAGGTGGCCACTATACGACTCTCTCCACTCGCAGCTGTCAAGAAAATAGAGTATTAGCTATCAATGAAGGAAATGGCATGTCTTCTATTTACAATACAAAACAGTCTTTGGGAGTCAAATCTAATTTTATAAACTTTTGACCCTGTCAACACAGTCAGCTCTCAGTGGCTGAAGCATGCATACAAACAGCCATCCAGCAGGGAGAAGTACTCACCGCTACCTGAGAAACCAGGAGGCGGCTGGAAGGCACAAGCCCACAGCTGGGTGCTGAGGTCGTTGGGGCTGTCGTTTCTACTGTGACACTGCAGAGCACAGTGGGGCTTCAGACTCACCGGCTCCTGCAGGGATAGATGGAGAGATGAAAAGAGTAGAAAGGGGGGAGATGGTTGATAAAGGAAGATGGATGGGTTGGGGTGTTAATCAATGAGACAACAACAACTGCCTTGTGGGTAACCATCAAGGAGCTGATACCAGAACAATGGAAGCCGTGGCCAACCTGAGTGGTCTATCAAACAATGGTACTCATAGGTAGGCCTCTGAATGACTTGTATGAGATACTCTACCTCTTGAAACACATGAGTTGTTGTGCGTAGAGTTTGGTAAATCTCACCTTAGGCACGGAGTACACATTTTTAGTTGGCTTTCTGTTGCTCCCATTGACCTCTCTGTGTTGATGTACGGAAGGTGTCTTGCTCTGTTTGGCAGGTGGTGTGTCCGCTTTGAGCTGCTGCTCTTTCAATGCTTTCCTTGGGGTCTCCGATCGTCTAGGCTGCACCCTAGTGGGGGTGGAGGAGGACTGCACTGCTTGACGTGGGCTAGCTGCACTGGTCTGGTCCACTTTCTGAGGGGTGTTGAGTCTACGGTTGGATTTCCGTGGGCTATCTTCTGGTAGCACCCTGGAGGGAGTGGCTGGAGCGTGCACTGCTTTACGTGGGCTTGCTGTAGTGGACCGGTCCACTTTCTGAGGGGTGTTCTGTACGCGGATAGACTTGCGTGGGCTAGCCTCCACCGTGTCTTGGGAAATAACTTTTATTTTTCTCTGAGGGGTGCCAAAGTCAGAGTCAGCTGCAGATGTGGAGAGTTTTCTTTTGGGAGTCTGATAAAAAAAAGAGAGAACAGATGAGCGGTCACACAGAATAACAAACTTAACTAAATACTCTTACAACGTTTGCGAGACTAAATTCTACAAGTGTAAACTGACCTTGTCTTTAGGCTGAATCAGAGAGTCAAAGAACTCTGTAGCTATCCTTTCCACCTGTGAGACAGTGAAAGAAACCAGTAAGAAATAACCCCAATACCAGAGACAAAAATACTAATAATGGCAATACTATCTACTGACAATACGACAAACTAGACAGCAACTGTCAGCAATTGAAGATTGTGTACAAACGTTGTGTACTATCTTTTTTTCCAACTGAAACCTTTAAAGAGCTACTCAAAGGAGTGGTTTATATGAGTATTTCATCAACCTACCCTCCATTTAGTGTAGCCATTAATGGACTTTGGACCATATTGGACCTGATGGACAGCCTTTTTGACAAAATTTCTCTTCACTTTGGCAATTTCCTCTCCCATGGCGGGGTTAGGGAGAGAGATGACATCACTCTCCCACACGGCCACCACCTAGAAATCACAGAAACACGCAATCATCAAGGATGTACACAGCCTCATAAGATCTCTCAGACCATCATTCTCAAACAAATTACTTTTCAAGAGTGCCCATTTCTAGTCTAGGATCCATTTTGTGCAGTTTCTGTGGTCAAGATTATTGCCTATCAATATTGCTGTTAACTTGGCAGGCTAACACGAGCATCTAACTGCCCTGTTGACTGTTGAGCATTGTGATACTCAATGAGAAACAACAACAACTTGATAAATGAGTCCATTCATACCCTGGTCCTAAGGTTTTCTCCGGCGATGAAGCGTACATGGTTGGCTGTGGTGCTAATGTCCTTCCCATTATAAACCCTCATCTTAGGCAGGAGCACCATCAGCTTGTAGTTGTCATTGACCTGAAAAAAATGTAATCATACATTAAACAATTTGAAACACAAAAGAAAGCCCATGTAAAAAAAATAAAAATAAACCTAGATCGATACTTACTGTAAGGTATAGGTTATCCTCAACTTTCAGCTCCTCCAATGAGGTCAGTGATTCAAGTGTGGTGACATCCTCCAGGTCATTGTTGCTTAGGTCCAGTTTGAGCAAGGAGGGCAAACACAGACCCTGGGGCATCTCTTCAAGAGAGTTCCCAGATAAGTCCAACTGTTCCAAACATTTGAGGCGAGAGAGCAATGGAACAGGCAAGTCCTCACTCTTAAGGCCCAACTTTGAGAGGCTGTGAAGGGGCACACACGAATGGGTTAGTAGGGCGAGTCCCATATCGATGTTTTGGATAAATCTCATATTATACATGATAAAATAAGCACAAACCAAAACATTTGAGCATACGTTTACCTTGTATAATACACCATATGCCTTGACTTACTTGAGTATCTTTATTTGTTCCAGTTTCGAGGTTTTTGGCGTGCATCTCTCCAACAGAAGTTTCTCCGTTAACTTCTCCATGGTATGTCTCTGACAAAGTGTGTGAACGAAAGAGCTCAGCACTTAAACTTAATATACGTGTACACAGAGGGGCGTAGCTCATTTAACTAGAAACTAGCCAACACGTCACACCTATACAGGGTTTTTGATGCAGTTCTAGCTAGGTTGGTTAACGTGGGGCATGGGGTGGGGGGTTATTTCGATTCAATATTGTGTGCATGACTGCGTCCGTAGTATTTAAAAACTGACCTGAAACTGACCTGAAACTAAATGAAAGTAACGTGTGAATGCACGATGCTAACGATGAACCATTTCTGAACTGCATTAAATAGCCTACGTGTTCCTGCGTTCTGATTCAGATTCAAGGCATTGCTGGTTCTAACGAGGTAAAGATAGTCAATAACCAGTTCGAAAGTAAAACGCAACAATAATAACCCGCACTAGTGAAGACGATCTACAGTAACGTTAATTACGATGAACTTACCAGTAAAATTTCGCTGGCACGGGACATCTGCAAGTCTTGCAACTTTCCCGGGAAAAAGTGATGGGTTAATCACGTGGTCAACATCATTTCCGCAAATCGGTGGAGGTTGAATAAAGATCGACTTACTAATAGAAAACCTCTTTCTGATCTTTTACAAAGAATTACAAATATACATTCAAATTATATTGTATTCCTTTAATGAGAAAGCTGTCAAAACAATTGATGTCTGTGCTTTCTATATGGTCTTTGTATGATTTTTGCTGTGTTGTACCGTCTTGCATTCTTGTATGTGTTGGCATACTCTGTAGGCTAATTGATTGTATTTCTGCAATAAAAATAATAATAAAAAATAAATAAATTATCGACTTAGAAGTAAGCCAAGTAGACTAACATTTATGAAAGCCAGTCACCTACCAGCAATGTTGTTGATCAGTAGTATTTTATTCTGTCGCGGATGTTCCAAATCATGAATTTCACATAAGTCATGGCAATAATGATTTTATTTAGATCTTCATTTTTCCTTATAAAAATGTTGAATGATGAAGTTCAATCAAAATCAGAATTTGCAGGAAATAGCTAATTACAAGTTATACTACTAAAATCATTGTAATTTACATGCTCACAATAACAAGTCCCTGTTGTCGAAATTGTATTTTAACAGACAATTTGTTTATATGCTGACTGATATTTTAATCATTCTGTTATGGATACCTTAGCTGACAACATTTAAAATTATTATTATTCCAAACACAGAACGTATTGCAAAAAAGGAATAGCATTATTAAAGAAGAAGAGCATTATCTCTATAAAGAAGTCCCCTGAAAGCTGCAAGCTATGTTCAACAGCTGAGCCCCTAATTCTTCTTGCTCCCCACCAGGCAGGAACTCTGCAGACAGTTCTCTGTACGTACTGCACACCCTGCGGGCATGAATGTCTTGTCTATAGATGGCATGTTTCCATCTATGTCGTGCTTCACCTTGCAGCACCACTAACGACCTGCGAGGAAGGTGTACTGTAACCCTCACTTCCCCCTCTTCCCCAATTTCGGACAGTCCCTCTTCCATGGACATAGTGAGAATGGTGTCTGAGAGCAGGTTGATGGTCACCAGACGTTCCCCCCACAGCCAACTGTCATCCAGGTGGGGGTCAATTGCAGACCCACGCTGGGGGCTGTAGTCCAAGTTGCACTGCTCAACTGGTTGGAAACCTGCTAGAACTGGCTCCTGGGACATCCGTTGCACTAATTTTTGGCTGATATCTGGTAAGCCACAGAAGCCACCTACACGTACTTTGCGTTTTTTGAAGTTGACCTTTGGTCCAAAATCCTGAAAATAGCGAATAGGTATGTTGATTGCGTGTACTTTATGCATACTATCGAGCAACAGCCATTGTATGCATTTCATAGTTTCGGCCTAAATTACAAGACCTATGGGTACAAACAGATACCTGTTTCTTTCGACCAGACTGTGACTCTCTCCAGACATTCCTGTCAATTTTCTCTACCAACTCTATTTCATCCTCTTCTGATATGAAGTTTTCCCACAGAAAGATTCCAGGGAATGGGAAGGACACCTCCTCGCTATCCTTTCGCAGTGCCAACCGCAGTATTGGGTCGTATATGAAATCATGGTACATCTAAAAACGACAGCAATTTTTTATCAACATCTATTTTTGCCACTTAGCTAGCAAGAAGTAGGAAACATCTTCCAAACGTAGCTTATTGTCTTACTACAAACAGGCAACATATTCATATTTATTCAAACCTAGCTCTTACCGTTTGACCATTCTCATTCAGTTCGGCTTTTCCTTTTACATTTTCACATTTTAGGCAACTTCTAATTCCTTTACAACCACAGTCAGGAGTTGCCTCCTGTTCTTCGTCCATGGACATTGTGTGCATCACTAAGAAAGTACCCGTGGAAACAACACACAAGAAGAGTTGTTCCGCATTCAGTAAGCAGGTCAATGGTCCTACCAAAGCACTACTTCTTCGTCTGCCATTTGTTAGGGAGTGTGAGGACGGTAGTCTGCACAATTTCAAAATAAACATAGTAAAATAAAAACCTATATCCTTCTCCCACCCAGTTTCCCGGAGGAAGGAGAACCAAGCCCTTTATGGACAAGGTGTCATTAACCAAAATCATGCAATTTAGAAATATCACAAGCTTCATTTATTGAAACACAAGATGTCCAAAAAAAAAACGTTTCACAACATATGAATAATGTTAAAATCGTTTGGGAAAGTGATTTTTTTTGTTACCATGATTTGAAAATACATGGGGACCTCTTAACATTTTACCAAACAAGAATTTGAAATGAAAGTGAACAAAAACATTGTGCATGGTAGTTATAGTTAGTCCCAAAGCTATATCCTTGTATCCAGAGCATTCAGGTTCAACACAAAATGTAAACATTCATAATAAGGATTCTTCATGTAGTGATAGCAAGTCTTCATTCAATCCCTTCTTGCTTGTCCTTGATAGCAACCTGAAACACAATAAGATAACAACATAAGAAAGCAAACTGGCTGATATCGGTAAGGTTTTTTCAAAAAGTGAATAGTCTGCACAAAATTAGTGAGTAGTGAACATATAGATGGTGAGACTCATTTCCTCTCTTCAATCTACAACAACACTAATCACGACTTGGTTCACTTGCTCTCCTGCACTCACCCTAAACCTCTCCTCCAGCAGAGACAGCTCACTGATCAGATCGGTGATGGCATTGGTGAAAGCCTCCTGAGGACTGTAGTCTGGAGTGGTCTGAACACGGATAACAATCTTGTGCTCCAGAGGATGAGGAACTTTATAGCCAGCAAAGAGCACCTGGGGGTCTTTTAGCAGTTGTCTGTTGGGGGAGTGACATATAGGTAGGACTTGGGTTAGAGAAGTGCAATGTTTCCTTAAACCCTAATAGGCAGAGAGTAGGCTAATAGGCCTACTTACGATCTGATGATGTTCCCCAATGTATGATCTTCTTTGTTCAACGTGAAAAGGCAAGCATTGGGAACTTTTGTGTCCTTTGTAATAGTAATTCTGTTAAACAAAACACACAACGGGGTTATAGCTAGCAACACATAGTGTGACAGGTTGAGCCCCAATAAATCAACACAACAAGGTACTTGGACTGGGCAGCTAGCTGAGCCAGTGGTAGCTGGTCAGGTCCATGCTGGCATGCACGAAGCTAAAATGTTTTGGAGGGAAACACGAGCTTGCTTATGAAAAATAATGTCTGTAACTTACTTCTTTTCTCCTTCGAACAACAAAAATGATTCGAATGCCGGAGGTGCGTTCATGTTTAAGTAACTACACTGACAAGAGGTTAGCTTGCCAGTGGAAAGAAGAGAGGAGCGTACAATTACAGAGAGGAAATAAAGTCCCAGCGAAGGACTGCTTTGTAAGGATTTCAAAATAAAAGATTTACTACATGACAACGTGTGGGGCAAATGAGCGAAATAACAATAACCTGCTGTTATAGTGTAGTTTTGGACATTTGTTTTAACATAATTTATTAGAGTGATTTAAATTATATTCTTGTTTGTATATTGACGTAGGCCTACATATATGTATATTAATACGTTCCATCTTTATGGAAAATACATCCGAATGCTATACATAATGACGTACAAAAAAACGTAATAATGTGTTATCTGCATACTTTATTGGAACATTACAGAGCTTGCTCATATTTCTTCTGAACAAGCAGGTGAACAGTACAGCTTTCTCAGGAGATTTTCAAGCAGGCTAATCAGCCAATTTCGTGTTTTTGGTGAGTAATTCTTATTTAATTATTAATATTTAATTTGCATAATATTAGTCATAATATTGTATTTTATTACTTTGTTTTATCCACATTGCCTGGTGAATGTTTGGAACGTTTGGGAAAAGGTGGCTTTTGTGTTTTAACAACGTTTCTGTAATTTATTTCTTAGGGAATTGTTCAAATCTGTGACTATATTTCCAACTTTGTTTTGGCTATGTACAGCCAATTAATAATTTATCAGTAAGGCAGAGATAATAATATGTAGAGAACCAGCCTTTTAGTGCCAAATTGAATTTTAGTGCTGGCTATATTCATAATGGAAACAGTTTTCTATTCTGATTATTTAAAAACAGAAAAAACTGAAAGTACTGTCATGCAAATCACGTTTTACAGAAAACATAATCGGAATTACCAAATGAGGAATATTGACGTATATTTACTTAAAATGATAGGCTACTGTATAAATATATGTATAGCTTGTCCAAATGCTACACATTATGACGTAGGCTACAACAACGTAATAATGGTGTACATTCATACTTTAATCTAACATTACAGAACTGCATCACATTTCTTCTGAAGAGGTGAACGGTATTTACTGTCTAGCTTTCTCTGAAGATTTTCTCAAGCTAATCAGCCAATTTCGGTGAGTAATTCTTCTTAACACATTAATACTTAGTGTAATCTTACATGTAACGCAATTTAATGCTCAATTTAATCCACACTTATGTAATGCAGTTACTTTCAATAACATGAGTGTGCAACGAAGGATACTGGTTAGAGAAATGGATGAGGCCGAAATGGTAAGAGCCTTATATCAACTTAAATGTAAATGTTTAAACAGCAAACATGGTCAAATAGCTCTCTGAGTGATTGTCTGTAATGTAGGAAGTTGACCATGATGGGACCACAATCCAAGAAATGGAAAGGGATTGGAAATGTGGGGATGATCTTTCTCTCTGTTCACTTGATGAGGCAGATTTTCTGGTCAGTAGTTTATGCATAGTAATAGGTGAAAGGGATGACACCGATTTGGTAAGATCCTTTATTTTACCTTAAACTTAAATGGTTAATCATCATGCATGGTCAAATACCTCTGACTGTGTCTCTAATGTAGGGAGTTGACCTTTATGGGACCACTATCCAGCCCAATGAAAGGGATTGGAAGAATGGGGACTATCTTTCTCTCCATTCATTTGATGAGGAAGATTTTCTGGTAAGTCTTTGTATAGTGATAAGTGAAATGGATGGAAAACAGATGATAAGAGTTTTTATGAACTTAAACTTAAATGGTTAAACAGCAAACATGATCAACTACCTCTGAGGGACTGTGTATCTGATGTAGTGAATGTGGTGGGAACACAATTTCACATGTTCCCCTCTGCCCTGTTCCTGTACATTGTTGTCCTTTACTCTCCCTAGAATCCTGTTATGGATTGTGCAGTCCAGGTAATTCCCCCTGACTCTGTGAGACCAGACCAGGAGACCAGACCCCTGTTGCAGAGACTCAACAGGCAGGCCATCAAGGCATCCCTGGAACTTCTACAACTTGACATTGAAGTCACCAAGGATGTCATGAACACCGATGCGTGTGAGGTGCCTGTTGCGAAGAGCCAGAGGCAAGGCCAGGTGGTTACAGCCCTGAGACAGTGTGCAAACGACTTCAGGGGGAGCAGGCTCCAGAAGATCCAGAAAGATATGTTGGAACGGATCTTGACAGAGTTTGAAGGACTTTACGAAGTCATGGACTCGGACCACACTGATCACAGCGATGTGGAGCTGCATGAGATATGGCAGAGAGATATTCAGAAGCTGCACATGGCATGCAGGGCGTGCAGGGCCCTCACTGAGAAGATCGACGAAGCGTGTAGTTCCACACCAAAGATCAACCCCTCTCAGGAAGACAAGGGCACCATCCAACGCTTTGTAAGAAATCAATACAGAAACAGTAAATATTCATTGATTTAGTAATTGTTTGATTCAAGGTATAGCAGGGGTGAATCTAGCTTCTCCCTTTTGGGGGGGCTAATGGGTTTTAGGAAAATAAATTAACAAATTCAGATTATTTGTATTTTATTTGTATTTATTTTTTTGGGGGGGCTAATGAAACCCTAACCCTGAAATTAAAATAGGGCTAGATTCGCCCATGAGGTATAGAATGACACAATCTTGATTAAGTTTGTTGATGATCATCCTAAAGAGCCATGGAAAGATCCCAGGGCCAAAAGGTGATGTCTTCTCTTGTGACTGTGTGTCCCCAGGGTCTATCTGTGACAGAGATCACTCATGTGGTCCCCTTCACCTTTGAGGATGCCAGGGAATCTCCCCCTCTGACTCCTCCTACTCCCGAGGCCCTCCTCTTCAACCAGCAGCTTCCCCGGGCTTTAACTCCTCTCCAAGGAGGACTGGAAGAGTTCCTGCAGGTGGGTCATTATCATTACAGGCAAATATATGATGACACTGTTAAAGCATAAATCACAATATGCATAATAATAACAAATGAGGTTTGAAAATAATCAGGATTTTCCCTGGTTCATTGCTTCATTGCCATTTTTTCTCAGCTCAGTGATTCGTCCATGTAAGCATGTGTTCTGCTTTCAGGATGTGCCGGAAGACACGACTGGCGTCGCCAAGGCGATGTCGTACGTCCAACCACTGACTGTGGAGGAAGTCAGTGAGGAAAAGCAAGAAGATGAGTCCAAAAACTACGTGAAGGAGAAGAAAAAGAAAAAGAAGAATGTGGGAAAGAGGTGAGGCCAGATAGCAGAAAGGCTAAATGGAGGGGGTAGTAGAATGTGGGTAAAGACAGCAGGACCCTCAGTGTAAGGATGAGAGAATGTGTACATGGCAGATTACATTTGATGTTTTTTTTTTTATGATTGACAGGTTTCTCCAGTGGCTGGTGCGCAAACTCACATGTGGCTGTTGTTGACATGTTTAACAAACATCATGCATGCATACTCATGCTCTCTCTCTCTCTCTCTCTCTCTGTCTCTCTCTCTCTCTCTCTCTGCCTCTCACTACACAGAAATCATGTAGACATACACACTTATGACGACAGCAGTTGCACACCACCCTTAGACACACACACACATACACACACCTTCACTCTTCTCTCTCTCTCTCTGTCTCTCTCTCGCTCGCTCTCTCTGTCTTTCACTACACACAGATCATGCAGACATACACACTTATGACATCAGCAGTTACACATCACCCTTTTCTCAGACTTTTTTTCATATCACAAATGCTTAACTAAATGTTGTTCTCAATAAAGTTATCATTTTGTGTTTCATTTGGTATTGGTTTTTGATGGTTACTACTTGATGATTATTACTGCACTGCTTCATGTGGGCCGTAGTGGACTTGATGGACAATCTCATTTGGCCGCCACCTAGAAATTATAGAACCTCAGCAGCGGAAGTTGGATCCCTCGGCATCAAAAACACTTTCTGACGTCACAGTTTGGCTCCCACAACGTATGCTGTATCTAGCCAACCAACGTGACCGTGACACAATTCTCCAATATTATTCAGGAACTGGTTTTTGAGGTGTTATAAAGCTGTAAAATGATGACATTTCTTTACAAAGAGGAGCACCCGTTTGAGAAAAGGAGGTCAGAGGGGGAAAAAATAAGGAAGAAGTATAGGGTCCCAGTAAGTTGTCAATGCGCAAATGGGCACTGGCAAATATTGCTAGCTCATAAACTACAGTAATTCGTAAACGGGTTAACAGCATTTTGCCAAGCATCTGTATTCAATAACGTTACAGACATAATTTTGTGTTTTCTTTGTTTTACTTGGTATTGCTTTTTGATTATTAGTAATATAGGTAAATCAACTAATAGAGCATCCAGCGTATAACTATAAATGAAGCGTTTGTTCAGGGCTTTTAATTTGACAAATGAGGAAACCGGAAGTTACCTAATTTGCTGTACAGGCGGAACAGTAGTAGAAAAAAGCTCAAAATGGGAAGAAAACAGATAAATACATCGTTCATGTTCTAATGTTCGAAGAAAATTGAACGCATTTTAGCTTTGAGAGATAAGGCGTGTTTCTTACGTATTCGTCCACGCATACTTGCGTGTGCCCTTTATTCATCTGAGCTCGTCTCCAAAGATATCAGACGGGGACAGACACTGCACAACTAAGAGGAGGTTGAGCTATGCAAACGCCTGTCTTTTCCAACGAAAGGAGAGGGCGGACAAGGGCTCTTTAAACATTCTCTACAGCAGACCAATCTCCACTGCCTCTCTTTCTTCTAGCTTGCTCGTTTGCAAGGTTTGTGTGTCAATTCGTCGCTGTATTTACAAACGGAAAGTTGCAACGACGGCATTTGTCTGTAAATACGTGTCCAGAATTATCATTCATTGACGGCCTCCAAGCCCCGGGGCTCTCCCCCGGCCGGCAACAGAAGCATGGCAGGAAATCCGAGAAGGGGCGCCGGTCTCATCGGGTTGATGAAGGATGCCTTTCAGCCCCATCATCAACCCCTCCAGCCTCATCAGCCTGCGGTCGTAGACAAGAAAATGGTGGAAAAATGCTGGAAACTTATGGATAAGGTATTACTTTCCGAGAATAAATGGTTGACGTTGACTGTGGTTCTAGCTGTGTTCTAGATATTGATCAGGAGAACTGGAAGTATTTTCGCATTTACCCCCCAATGTGAAGTCATTAAATATTACACAGCAGAAGACTATGTAACCTACCTAATGTAGATGGGTTATTTGAGCCTTGCTTATTCAACTGTGTTAACTGATTATTTCGATACTGACAACAATTTAATTTGACTTGCTATGGAAGTATCCTAATAAGTATCAAATACGGGTTTTATCTCGTTTCCTGTATTTTGTAATGTGATTACTGTTCGTAGTTGTCAGGTTTTGTATAACCTCCACATTTTGGTTTCCAAAGAGAAACCGACAGAGATCGGTTGTCTCTTTGATTCCCCCTAAAACAGCGGATATGTTGAATTTATTTTTTTGATATTCTACTTTTTGTGTGTCATATTCTTATTCTCTTAGAAAATATGCCCTTTGGCTGAGCTTTTTTGAATGAGACATCTGAATTACAAACATCAACCAGACTGTAAATAATTGGCGTGGCCACAAGCAGTCAGGCACAATGTAAACTCTCAATGCTCCAGTAAGCTGTAGATGACCAGCTCACTCATAGGCACATTGACTCACAGACCAGTTATGTTGGCTAGTATCTGTCCTGACAGATTTTTCACTGTTTATTCTGTCATATGTAAACCCATGTTTAGACCGATGTTATAGTCACTAGTTTTGTAGATTAGTTCTCTTGAGACCCACAATTGTTTTTTGTTTGTTTAATTGTAGACTTTATTGCGTGTCTCATTTGACAGTTGAACAAGGTGTTCTTTTGCTTTAATGGAACACCAAGAAATAACTGAGGGATGTTGACCAAGGTGCTAGATATCAAAACGTTCTTCTATGGTAGTACATGAACATAAGATTTTTTCCCCCTCAGATTGCACACCCATTGTGTAATCCCTTAGGAGCCAACAAGATATAAACAGCAGTCTCCCCAATGTTCTAGCCTGTTCCAGGTTGTTCTGACCTCATTTCAACTTTGCTTTTCCACACAGGTGGTACGTCTGTGCCAGAACCCAAAAGTGGCTCTGAAGAACAGTCCTCCTTACATCCTGGACCTGCTGCCAGACACCTACCAGCACCTGCGCACCATCCTCTCCCGCTACGAGGGCAAGATGGAGACCCTGGGGGAGAACGAGTACTTCCGGGTAGTGATGGAGAACCTGACCAATAAGATCAAGCAAACTATGAGCCTATTCAAGGAGGCCAAGGAACGCATGTATGAGGAGAACTCCCAGCCCAGGTAAATATGGAGAGTGGAATGCTGCAAGTGTGCAAGAATGGGTACCAAGAACAACAAACGCGTACGTGACCACGTGTGTGTCTGTTGAAGGTTCTCTGATAAGATTCAGTGTATCTTGGCAGTTCTTAACTTCTTTGTGAGGCTTCGTAAGGCTTCCGAACAGGAACACCCCCCCCCCCCGATACTGTAGTTGAAGATGCGATCTTTCTCAGTTTCTGCAATCATTTTTTGTGGCTACAAATTTGCATAGATAAGACTTCTAAGAACGCCACTTCACACCTCACATATATGTTCCCATGCAACACCCTAATATCATAATATTCCTAAAGCAGCCTTATACCTATGTTCTCAAAAGCACGAGAAAATAAGAAACAATCTCTTGTGATTGTCTAACTTCGGTGGCTCATGTGATACAAAGGAAAGTTTGATGAGGAGGAAAGACTGAGTGAGTGAGGCTCTGATGTGTAAAAGAAGGCTCTGCTTCCTCATTCTCTTTCAAACCCTCTAAGTAAGCTAAAAACCCATCCTGTTTTTCTTTAGTGAAGCAATGATTTTAATCTCTGTTCCTCCGCACTCGCATACAGATTGTCTAGCCTACATCAATAAATGTATTGACCTAATTAAATGGCTTGTATTCCATTTCATCTTCAAAAAAGGTTCCTTAATTGTTCTTGAGGACAAGGAGAACTCTATTGACATTTCAGCGGAATTTTCTAGAGTTGAAGCACCTTGTATCAATTATTTTGGAGTTTGGAAACTCCAACTCCATTGCATAAGCATTAAACATAGACCCACTTCTGTTACACATAGGGCACATCACTACACACTCACTTATTTGTTGTCTGGCTGTCTGTGAGGTTAGTTCATAGGATAGAATTTCCTTAATCTGTGTATGTAATTCATCTCTGAATGAAAAGCAAATGTGGTTGATGGAATGTAGTGAAATTTAGACATGCCGCTCCAACCGTCAGCACACTCTGACACGCAATGTTCATTTACTTTTAGATGCATGTTATAATTATGTCATCACTTTGTGACCCTTTGTGGCACAGCAGATGGCCCTAAGCTGTCCTTTCTATGCAAGACTGCTGACTTAGGGAAAATCATTCAAGACCTAACAGGACCCACAGATCTCTGGGAGAAGTGGTGGTTGATTACGATGATGATTATCTGAGTCACTGACACGATGTTCATCTTCTCTGCTTTCCAGGCGAAACCTGACCAAGCTGTCTCTGATCTTCAGCCACATGCTGGCTGAACTGAAAGCCATCTTTCCCAACGGGCTGTTCCAGGGAGACAATTTCAGAATCACCAAAGCTGACGCTGCTGAGTTCTGGAGGAGGTCTTTTGCTGACAAGTGAGTTTCCTATTTCCCATGAAACAACAGCTGGAGCAGAATAACCCTGCCTTATAAGTGTATCCAGTTGTTAGAGTTGGGTCATTAGCATGTAGATGCAATGACACCTCAATCAAAGACAAGAAAATATAAACGCAAGAAAACATACAAATCTGTCTCAGTGAAAGAGTTTCAACCAACCCTCCTGTTCCCTGTAGAACCATAGTCCCGTGGAGAACATTCCGCCAGGCGCTCCATGAGTTCCACCCCATCAGCTCGGGTCTGGAGGCCATGGCCCTGAAGTCCACCATCGACCTCACCTGCAACGACTACATCTCCGTCTTTGAGTTTGACATCTTCACCAGGCTCTTCCAGGTACTGGTTCCAAACCTAAACATGGTTCAATGTGCTGCTCACTACAGTGTACAGAGTAGACAACAAGATGTTCTGAAAGGCTGTCAGACTTCATCTTAATATGACTCCTGCTCCTGAAGAGGAACTCCTGTGAGTGAAACTAAAGGAACATTATACCCTGCTCATGGTGTCAGCAGATACCTACATATACAAACCATAAAATCTGTGGCAGTTTATTTCTTTTTTTGCTAGTGTTCATCTGTATAGCTTATTGGTTTAACATATTTAACAGTTGCCAGTATGCTTTCTGTGAAGCAGTTTAGAGCTGTAACTTGAAATGTCCTATTTCCCTTTTCTTGAAGTCTTAGTGTATACAGCCCTCAAATTGCCATGCTAACGTTCACTTTGGGTTGAACTTTTACAAAATGGTGCGTCGGTGAAGGAAAGAGTAAAGGAAGGAGTCTGTTCGTATGCACCACTGTGTGGGTGGTTAATTTGAATGTGGGAACTTTTTGATTCCATTTAAGCCCGTAAGAGTATGTTGTGAGTACGAAGGTAGAGATATCTCTCTGTTATTAGGTAGGGTGTGGCAGGCAGTGTAGGGCCTCTGTTGGGACAATGCCAAATGTTTGAGCCTTTGACAAGAGTTCTCTAAAGAGTCCACACTAGCCACAAACCTTGGCCTGACCTGACCTCTTGCAAGAATGGAACCCAAATGACCTTCCTCAAATTAGCCCTGTGAATTGAAGTGGGGCCCATTTGCCTGCGGATGTTTTAACCACATAGCTTGTCGGAGTGCTCAGCTTTCTGTGAGTAACGCACTGTTCCATCCTAGCTCTAGCACCCCACTGGGAACCAGGCCAACAATCATCAAGGCCTTTGGGTATTTCATTACTTGCGTAAGCCTTAGATTGATCTCAGTCGTAATATGACTAATTGGCCTGGTTGTGGGGGATTCTTAGAATGACAGGGGATGAGAACGGACTGCTTTGTGAGTTTTCCGGCAATCAAGAAAGACAATTGTCGTTGATAACAAGATGGTTACATGTCAGCTGTGGAATAGGCCACGTAAAGAGTAGTAATAATGTGTGTGTGTGTGTGTGTCACAGCCGTGGTCGTCTCTCTTGCGGAACTGGAACAGTCTAGCAGTCACCCACCCAGGGTACATGGCCTTCCTCACCTACGACGAGGTCAAGGCCAGATTACAGAGGTTTATCCACAAGCCTGGCAGGTGAGACACAAACACACAGACACACAAACGCACACACCCAACCAAAACGCAAACGTGCACACACAAGAGCTCATGCGCCGGTAGATTGCTCGGGAGATTTCAGTCCGATGACTTTGCGTCGACCTCGTCTCCAGCTACATCTTCAGGCTGAGCTGCACCAGGCTGGGCCAGTGGGCCATCGGCTACGTCACAGCAGACGGCAACATCCTGCAGACCATCCCCCACAACAAGCCTCTGTTCCAGGCTCTCATCGACGGCTACAGGGAGGGATTGTGAGTACACGTACGCACGCACCGAGACGAGCTCCTGCGTAGGACCGGGGCCTGCGTCTGAAAGCTCCACCTGCGCTCGTTGCAATCAAGGCCGTCACAGAGTCCTTTGGTAGACGACAGACCAGTGTTGCCAAAAATGACATGTTTCGAGTCTAGGGGCTTTTTGATTTATTTCTGAGGTTGTTGTTTTAGACAAGGCCTTGCACATGTCATGCCTTTTGCAGTGGATTGTGGAGTGCAATCCTTTGAGCTGTGGTGAGATGTGGAGCCTGTCATGTTGAGTGTGTTGGCTGTGCTGCTTCCCCTCCAGCTACCTGTTCCCAGACGGGAGAGCACAGAGCCCGGACCTGACAGGCCTGTGTGAGCCCTCACCACAGGACCACATCAAAGTCACCCAGGTCAGACAGGCAGACACCACACACACACACACACACACACACACCTACACATGCACACACACATACCTACACGTACAGGCCATGTTGAGACCTGAGTAACTCCTTTGAATGACATACGAGTCTTGTTTTTAGCCGTAGCCACAGCCAGTAAATCCGAGCCTGAAATAAGAAAATATACATTAGGCAGAATCTGGCCTGACTACATTCTTATGTGGTATCTTGCACATGTGGCATGTAAACACTTTCTCAAGCGCTCCTCTCAGACCTGTTTCTCCCCCCCCCCTCTACAGGAGCAGTACGAGCTCTACTGCGAGATGGGCTCCACCTTCCAGCTGTGTAAGATCTGCGCCGAGAACGACAAGGACGTGAAGATCGAGCCGTGCAGCCACCTCATGTGCACCTCCTGCCTCACCGCCTGGCAGGTTAGACGAGCCCAGGGCCCGCTCCTGAATCACTGCTCTGCTTCTTCCACGTGTAGGCCCACCTCCCTCTGAGGCCCCCCTGGTCCCTGGCTCTTGTTTTCTTGAAGGGGCCCAGATGTTCTCTCTCTGACCTCTTCTCTCCCCCCCCCCCCCCCCCAACGGTCTTTTTCAATTCGTGTTTTTTCTTTTTCTTCTTTATCTACCCTCCTGTTATTCGTTTGGCTTATCTGTTCCTATTCATCTCTCTCCGTCCCTGTGTCCCTCCCCCCCTCTCTCCCTCCCTATCTTTCCCCCTCTCTCCCTCCCTATCTCTCCCCCTCTTTCCCCCCCTCTCTCCCTCTCCCCCTCTCGCTCCCCTATCTCTCCCCCTCCCTCTCTCCCTCCCTATCTCCTCCCTCTCCCCCTCTCGCTCTCCCTCTCTCCCTCCCTATCTCTCCCCATCTCTCCCCCTCTCTCCCTCCCTCTCTCGCCCCCCCCCTCTCCCTCTCCCCCTCTCTCTCTCCCTCTCCCCCCCTCTGTCTCCCAGGAATCGGAGGGCCAAGGCTGCCCGTTCTGTCGCTGCGAGATCAAAGGGACCGAGCCCATCGTGGTGGACCCCTTCCACCCCAAAGCCGGCGGAGGCGGCGGCGGCGGCAGCAGCGGGGCCTCCTTCGCAGGCTTCCAGCTGCAGTACGGGGCGGAGTGCGCCGGAGCCGTCTCCCCCGGCAACGACGAGGAGGACGATGAGCGTCTAGAGGACCCCCACCTCATCATGAGCAGGCTGGCCTGCGCCAAGGTACGGGACCCAGGCCCGCTGTGGGTGAGCAGACGATTAGAGAGACTATGCTACTCAACAGTCTGCCGCGTGGCTCGTGTCTTATTGGAGTGTGCTGTGTTGCACTTGGTCTGTTCAGGTGGAGAGGCCCCCCTCCCCAGTCACTCCCCTGCCCCCGGTGCCCCCCCGCATGGACCTTGTACAACCGAGACCACCAAGCTCTCCTGGAGCCCTGGGCCAGGGGGCCACGCCCAAGGTAAGCAGAAGAGATGCTTCAGGAAGATAACTGTGTATTTCTCTCTGCGTGCTTTTCATTGTCATTATGCTGCTCGCCTCGCGCGTGTCTTTACTGCCACCACCACCACCACGACAACTAACAATTAACCCGCGCTCCTCCCCAGATTTCGGCGCCCCACCGAGACAAGCCTCTCCCTCTGCCCCCCGCCCAGAGAGAACTCCCCCCTCCCCCGCCCCCCGAACGCCCCTCCCCTCTGCCCCCCCCTGAGACTCGGCTCCAGAGGAGGCCCCTCCCCTCCACCCCCGCCGAGCCCAGCTGGGCCTCCAACTACATGATCCCCCGGCCGGCCACCAAGGTGCTCCCGCTGCAGAGCAACGGCGACGTGGAGGCCGCCCGAGGGAAGCTGCCGGCCCAGAACGCCGCCAACGCCGTCTACTCCATCGCTATCAGGTGGGTTATTCAGTTTGAAACCTGGCAACCCTATTCCAAAAATAGCACGTTATGTGGCTGCAAAGGATGCCTTTTTCTATGGTTTGATTCTAGAGCTTTTGAGGTGCCAGTGATGTATTTTGCGCAGTACATTAATCCATTGATTCATTAGTATTCAGTTCATACTGAGGTGCTCTTAATCCCCCTCCTGTCTGTCTGTGTGGCCAGGCCTCACCCAGCCCCTGTGGTGTCGAGCGGTGACAGGCCTGGGGCGAGTGAGGAGAACGAGTACATGAGCCCCACCTCTCTCCCTGCTGGAGCCCCCTGGGTAATGGCTGGTGCTGTCATACCCCCACCACCTCCTCCCCAGACCCCCAACAACCACCATGACTCACGGTGAGGATGCCTGTCTCTGCAGGAAGCCCAGACCTTCTGCTTTTGGAACATTTACCCGCTAACACCACTAGAGGGCGATTCACAGCAACATTTGGCCGTTTTTTGCTCTATCTTCCCGTTTTAGGGCTCGCTTCCTCTTTTCGACTGATCTTTTTGTCTTCTTCTTTGGTTTGCTGTCCCTTCCTGCAGTTCTGTGGTGTGTGATGGAGACTGGGAGGACCCCCAGGTGTATGAGTCCATGTGCAACATCCAGGCACAGGCTGGCGCAGCAGACGCCCTGCCACCACAAGCAGCAGACTCAGGTACACACACACACACATATATAGATATAGATAGATATAGATAGATGAGGCAAACGTATAGCCATCTTCTGTGTTTGTCAGGTATTACATTTTCAAAGGTATCTGTGGACTATTTTTTTGCATTTGATTTGGTTAAGAGCTTATTGGATAGTATCTTAAGATTATAGCTTATTTGATAGCATCTCCAGCCTGTATTATATAACAGCATAGCCTTTGGTGTCGTATCATGCTGGCATCAGTTGTTATTGTCTAAGCACCTCATTACCTTACAAAAGTCCAGACTAGAAATGATCCAGTCTTAAAACTGATAAAAGAGGAATTTGAGACGTCTACAGGCAAAATGTCTGAATGTGGTTCTGAAGTTCCTTTATAAGGTCGCAGGGATGTTTTCATGAAGCAAGTCAGTATGTTCCTGAGGGAGGTGTTGGTAAATAGTTTAAACTGAAGAACGGTGTTTGACATCCTCATCAGAATATCCCTCACAAGTACCGTTTTCAGTTTTGGTTTGAAATACCTGGTCATTTCTCAAAAACACTGAGCAGATTTCGAAAACGCTAAAAGCCATGGAGTCCATGCTGTTCTTTTGAACCTCCTCCCCAGACCACCTGAACCTGCCCCCTGCAGTCCCCCCGCATTCCACGGAGGAGTCCCAGTCTGAGGACGTGTACGAGTACGACTACCCCCGCCCCGTGGTCCCCCCGGCCCCCGCCAGACGCATGCTGTCTGACGTCACTGGCTCCTCCTCCACCTTCAGCTGCCTGGCCCTGGACGGAGCGCCCCCCATAGAGCCCAGTATGTACACCACCTCCACACAGCTAGAAATGATGTCAACACAGCCCCTAACCCTAATGCGCTCTCGCTCTCTCCCCGTGTCTCTCTCTCTCTCTCTCCCCGTCTCTTTCTTGACCTCTCTCTCTCCCGCCCTCCCCTGTCTTCTTAGCTATGTTCGTAGCAGGCCCGGAACCCGAGCGACCCCCCAAGCCTCTCCCTCGACGAGTCAACTCTGACCGACGGCCCCACCCCCTCACCCCAGAAGCCCTCCGCGGGCCGTCCCCAGGACGCTCCTCTGTCCCCTCCCCGTGCCCCTCCACCTCCGCCTCCTCGTCCCTGGGCCCCGCCCCAGGCCTGCCCATCAACGGGGAGATTGAGCGTCTGATGAGCCAGGGCTACTCCTTCCAGGACATCCAGAAGGCCCTGATGATCGCCCAGAACAACCTGGAGACGGCCAAGAACATCCTCCGGGAGTTTGTGTCCATCCCTTCCACGGCCCACATCCTGACGTAGCGGCCTCCCACCCTGTCTGTTTCCTGTTCTCTACCCACTGTGCCATAATGGATAGCATTTACCTTGTGCTTTTGTAAAAGAGGTTGCCAAGCGCTTTATGTTGGGAAAGGCTGGGAGGGGAACCCACCTCCATAAACAGCACAGCTATACTGAATCATAGAGGGAGAGAGGAGGGAGCTTTTGTGTGGCTTCTTTACGGCCAAGCCTGCTGACCTCTTTGCTAACTTGCCTCTGGTCTTATTGTGGGGTGGCTCGTGCATTTTTCGCTGTTTCTGAATGCAGTGTTTTCAAAGCTTACTGTAACTCTAAGCCGCAAAAGGCTTAAAAGAAAGAGGTTGGGACTGGCAATTACTTTGCAGCAAACGTCATTGTCAAATGGGCATACTTGAGTCTTTAACACTCCCTGTAAAGGCGGCCATCTTAGTTTTGTGCATACGCAAGTCGTGCATACGGTATGTAGCTAACTAGACAAGTCAGGTGGGAGACTAGCATTTGACTCTGTGGTTTTGTGCAAACGCTAAATGAATGTGAATCTCAAAGTTGCATTGCAGTATTACAGGGCTTCATGTCATACATTTCACATTAGAAGTCATAAGTTAGATTGAAAAGTAAAACAGACTCCATCGGTTGCTTCAGTTGCTGGTTTAGTGATGGTGATATTGTATATGTATGATAATAATATAAATGTCTAAATGATGTATAAGTAATTTCTGGAATGTACTGTAAGTGTATATTCAATGTAGTAGCCTAACAGTGATGGATGAACTAACATGCAACATTTCTCATATTTGTTATTTTTTTATACTTTCATTTTCTGCCACCGTTCTTAGTGGTATCACGATTAAGCCTTACTTGTTTATTCTGTGAATAGCGTTTATTAAGTTCTAAAGTGAGTTTCCTTCTTATTTCGTAACAAGGAAGAGAGGCAGTTTAACATGCCCTTTCTGAATTTTCCTATGTGCTAATTCTTGTGCAATTGGACTGCTGCTTGTACGTTTTGTAATTTCTGTTTTTCTTTAGTCAGGCTATCAATTTTCCAACATATTCATTGGGCAGTTTCAAGGACAGGCGATCTATTTTAAGTCATACTGTCATACTATTTTTGTGAAATGAAGTACATAATTGGCACTACCTCATAGTAGACTTGCTTTGCTGCCTATTCTCTGGGAAAAAATACTCGTACAAAGTTTTTTATTCTTGTTCTCTAAAACCCGACCTTGGTCCACTCTCTGTAAGTGAATCTATATTTGAACTGTCTTTTCTTTGCTGTTAATCCTTATTCCCTAGAATGTGGCTTATCACTGTTGAGCATTTGTTGATGTAATGTCTACTACCTGCTCACCAAGGGTTTAGATACTGTCTTATGTACTCAGGTACTCACTAGTCTGAAACGTGCAGTGATATGCCAAGGTTGTATGAGGACACAAACTTGACACATTTTTGATTCCAAAGCCAAAAGCATTTAAACACAGTTGTCATTCATATGCATTAATGGATGCTTCTTTGGTCTCTGTACAGAATATCCCTTTGATCTAAGTCTAGTTTTTATTTCATGTAAACTCAATGATACTGTTCCTTTGAAAGTGTTTATGTAAATTGACTGCAATTTCTTGATCTGAAGTGCCACACCATGTGAAAGAAATGTTTGAGAATAACTTGAAACTTGGTAGGAATGACTTACTAACGAAGGTTGATGTCCACTGTTCTGGTCAGAATATGTATTCAACAGTAGAAGGCGCTGTTTCACTATACATTACTGCGGTAGACTCATTGAGGGATTTTCTGGATACTGTAGCGCAGTTGGTACTTTCTGATAAGAGCCAATTTGAAGATTTATGTGGTATAATTCAATGTTTGCCTAACCTTTACATAAGGAGGAAAACTAACTTGCTAACTAAAAAAATGTTTATTTCCCCCATTGCCTTGTTATTGCATGTGTAGATAAATATTTTATTTATTGATTTTTAATATACTCAGCATTCATTACGTTGCAATGTGTTCATGCCTAAGCCATTAAAGATTTTCAAATAAACAATATTTTCTTTAACATTTTATCACGAGTGTTCTTTATTGAAACAATACCCCACTGTAAAGGAGTTCATACACTGCTGGTTTATGTATAACTTGCATTGATGCTGGAAAAGAACTGACTGCAGTCCTGTAACAGTAAATGCATTCAAATGTAGCAAATCTGCTGTATCAACATGTCTAGACTATTGTGCTGGACCCCCTCCCACAGAGTGAGCTTCTGAGGAAATCTGGAGCTTCTGTGTGCTTCTCACTTCCCCTAGACTGCAGAACCGTGGTTACAAAAGACTTCTCCCCTTTCTTCCCTAGAGATTACATTCTAGGCCTGTAATAAGGACCATACTGAACCACAGAATCAGCAATAATAAATAATGTTTTGCTCTGGTTTGAATTAACAATATAACCTCATGCTGATACAATGATCTTCCTCTATATTTTATAAAACAGTTGACATCAAAGACGCTTAATTTCCAAAGGAACATTTTTTTATTTGGCATTATTTTCTTGCAAAAAAAAAAAAGACTTATAAAAAATGCAAGCATCAAATCACAAGAAACATTTAATTTACACACATTTGCAAAAAAAACAAAAAACATTGCTCAACTGTGCAGGTCCAAACATTTCTATCTACCGGTAAATAAACCAAGAAACCATAAACAAAAATAATAGTGTATCAATCAATCAAAGAGATTGCTGCAGGGGGAGGAGGCAGGTTCCAATCCTGTGTTTTCTGAACCTATTGAGCAGTTGGTGGCATTTGACCCTTGGTGACGAGACACCGTTGACACAAAAACAAATGAGTTCCACTAAAGTCAACGAGGGTCCAAACATAATCCTACTGTACCTTCACACGAATACTCACTGCATTCATCAGCTCAACAATACTACTCTAGAACGAATCTCAACTAAACCGGAATGAACACAAAAGGCACACAGTTGTTTCACGGGACAGTGTTTGTTGCAGACACAGAAGTCCACTATCTGAACTCTCAGTGGGATATGGCGGAACAAAATGGATGTCTATTACTACACACAACAACCATACTTAATCCTCTTGATTCCTTGCTGGCCATCTTCACACAGTTTTACATCCCTCTTTATGCAAGTTAAAAGTCCAAATAATACTTTCAGTAACATAAAACCATTCTGATTATGATCAAAGTCACTGGGCTAAGGGAGAGGCAGCTTGCACTGATAGTATCTCTGCCCACGACCTGTACTGAAAGCATCCAAAATAAGATCACACGCAAAAAAATACCCTTAAGTCACCCGCCCACCCCCCATACCCCCCACAAACACAAAAAGATATACATGGCACAAACCAGAAAGAAAAAAAGAATTTCAGTGTATCTTACATTTTCCAAGTGAGACAACAGATTTCCACAGGCACCGCAGATTATAAAACAGTTTGCCGTTTCAAAAAGAGACAATCCAAGGCAACGGCTACAGACACTATCTTATGCTACGATTATTTACAGACAGTACAAGAGCTCGACAGTAGTTCACAAAAAAAATTCATCCAATCAAAACCGTTTTTGCTTTGAAATTTCGAGGCCCATTGGCAATGTTTAGATTCTCAATTTTCCATGAAAACGTTCGAAGTGATTTCAATTTCTTGTCTCCACGTATAAACTGACCTTGTCTGGGCATCGGACAGACTTACAACAGTCTCTTTTTCGAGCCAATGTTAGATGAGTCAGATAAGCACAGATGAGAAACAGGAGACCAGAGGAGTGGAGGAAGCCAGTTTACACTACTGAGACATAGTCCATGTGTTCAGGAGGTTCTTTCGAACAAGTTGTACCACTCAACCACACGCCAAGACATCAGACCTGCTGTAGAAACTTTGAATCTCCTTAAAGTAGGGTAACTTGGCAGTCCGATGACATGGGAGTGACATTATGTTGACAATAGACTGCAATCTAAACAATTATAAGAGGAAATTTGTACACAAACAATAAAGGATTTTATCATGTTGATATCTGTGGACTAGAGGGGCTACAGTGTTTTACTCAAGAACAACAGAGTCAAGTGAAAACAGCCTGACATGCGTCAATGCAAACAATACCAGATTACATTTTCATTTATTGAAAACAGATTTGAACCCGACATTTAACCAGAATGTAGGAAAAATACAGCCTAGAGTATTCTGTCTCTTCAGTGGTGCGTGACTACTCCCGGAGAGACTAAGAAAGATTTAGGGATTTAGATCAATCTGGCTTGCCCCCATCACAGTCAGGAGCAATGTGGGCAGTAAGCTTTCTCTGTTCCCACTGACAAGACACAGCCAGCACAAGGGCAGCTTCAAAGGTTGAAAACGAATCAGTTAGAGGCTCTTTCTGAAAGTTGGGCTTAGGTGAATGGGAAGAACAGATGTCTGGATGATAACACTGATGAAAAGCTAAAGCTAATGGCTCCAATGACATTTACTAGACTTGGGTGTGGAGATGGAAATGTAACGTGTCAAAATACCTTAAATAACTAAATATATATAATATATACACTTTATAAAGTTTAGAATGCATTGTTTATGATCGTTGTTACCATGGTAACAGCAAAAGACAGACTTAAAAAAAAGAAGGCTTTGGGGAGCACAACTGAACAAATAAAATAAACCTTAACGATTCCAACTTCTACTAAACACCTTAGAAATATGCCGTGTGTGTGTGTGTATATGTTTCTGTGTTGATTTGGCCAGATATGGTGAATACTGCTGAACACAAATGTGGAAAAAGCGAATGGTGGTTTGAGAAGTGATTGTGAAGGCGAGTTCCGGCCTCCAGCCTAAGCTCGTCTGAGCCGACACGGGTGGGACACACGGAGCTTCAGCTGGCCTGGTCAGAGCTCGGCCCTCTGCATGTGTCACTTCCGCAGGTCCATGTACTTTACTCCAGGGAAAAGCACATTCGGAGAGGAGGAAAAGGAGATATACCAACAAATGTCAATACAGTTTGACTAGGAGACGGGAGGCGGTTTATAAACCAGTCTAATCATCTGTCGAGGTCTGAGGCCCGCAAAGTTCTAGTTACCTGGTCGCTGGGACCCTTCTTGTCACCGTTGACGCCCTTCAACAGGACGGCCTCCTCAGTTTTGGCGTCGGTCTTCATCTCCACGACGATGTCATCTTTGGTGGTGTTCTCCTTGGTGCTGTGGACAAAAGCCACACACTCCTCAACTGGATATCCAGAGATTCTGGATAAGGAGAGAAACTGAGAGAAGCTGAGTGAAACGGCGTAGCACTCCGGAGGCTTTGCCAACATGTCTGGTTCTACTCACATCTCCTGCTTGCCTGAGCGCCCACACGGGATCTTTCCCTTCTTGTGGAGGAAGTACAGAACACTGACCAGGATGGCCAGCAACAAGATGCAGATGATGATGACCACGATGATCACCCCACTGCCCTCAGCTGGACAGGGAGGGAGAGAGAGAGACAGAGAGACAGAGACAGAGAGAGAGAGAGAGAGACAGAGAGACAGAGAGAGAGAGAGAGAGAGAGAGAGAGAGAGAGAGAGAGAGAGAGAGAGAGAGAGAGAGAGAGACAGAGAGACAGAGAGACACAGAGAGAGATAAACAGAAAGAGAGAGAGAGGCAGAAAGAGAGAGGCAGATAGAAAGGGTTAAAAAGAGAGGTCAATGTTTTCCCAGTAGAGGCAGTGATCTGATCCCCGCCTGGATGGAGATCCAGTTCGACAACAGAGGGATCCAACGTTTGTTAGGGACTCTCAGCTTGGAACTACAAGCAGAAATCCATTCCAGTTAAGCGTTACGATTTCAATACATTGCAGGAAAAAGGAAAGATTGTAGACAGTTAGGTTGCAGAGTTTAAACATGTCTATCAGCACTCGCACACGCATTTGCTCTAAGGAATCTTTGCCGCTGCAACACTATGGATGTGGTCAATCTGTTTAGCTCTGCACATAATAGCTGTGTAACGAGCAGTTATGGTCTGTGTGTTCCAGTGGATTCCCTGTAGGTTGCTGAGGGTTGTAATGTATATTATAGTTTATGACATGCACCACTTTACAGTTAGCCACATCCCATGCTTTCCAAATGAGTGCATTTTTTGCTTTGCTTTTTGTGCCGAGTACAATGGGAAATATTTCCTGTTTTCCCCTGTGACATTGACACTTGAATTTAATCCCTCCAGGAGGAAATTAAAGGCTAATTTTGCCAACTAACGCCATAAACTCCTATATATAAATAGGCAGTAAGCCCCCATTAAAAGTCAAACAATAGTCTTGGTATGTTTTTTATGACACATTCAGAGGCGAGGACTCTATAAAACAGCGAGACATCACATTAACATTCGCCATTATAAGTAAACAAGCGTGCTTGCTTGGCACTCAACCACTTCAAAACCTTTCTGGTGATGCAAGACCCAGTCTAATGACATATTTATCTGGAAAAACATTTGGTGTCTGGATTGTCTTTCTGTGTTGTTAAGTGTTGTCTCGCTCATTTTTTGTAAAATTTTTCCCCTCTCGCCTTCAAATAGAATTGTTAATGTGCCCAGAGGCAAGTAAGAGGAGCCAGTCTTCCAGCCCTCATGGAAACTCTTTTGCGCCCATGAAATATCCTGAATTATTCAAACTGCAATATCAGAGATATGGTCTGGACTGCTGCTCACGTTGAGTATGGAAAATCGTAGAAGTAGAAGTGCCTCTCAATGTCAGAAGACTGATTAAGAATTTTGGAGAAGACGTAGAGACAGATATAATTGTGAATAGACTGTAGACAGGGATCCATTGATAAGGGCTTACCAGGAGAGTAGGGAGCAGTTGATGTGACCATGGGAACTGTGAACAAGCAGAACAATGCTTAATATATGAGCTCCTATCAAGACCACTATAAACCCAGAAATAAATCCTGATTCATGAAAGTTTCGTGGCAGTCCGTATGAGCTCCACTGTATTCCATATGAGTAGACGACCTTTATGCCGCAGGTTCCCACAAACTCCGCAAACACCCAAATACAATGATGATGGAGAAAAAAAAACGGTTCCAGTTTCAAGTATCCAACTGTATTCAAGTATCCAACTGTATTCAAGTATCCAACTGTATTCAAGTATCCAACTGTATTCAAATGTGTTCAACCTCTTTCACGATACCTTATTTCCATACACAAACTTTTAGAAAAAAGTTCACAAGACGTTTTCAGTTTTAAACGTTCAAATTTGGAAAGGTTTGTTCACAGCCAGTGGGAACCCTGCGTATTTAATATCCATGCATCTACAGTGTGTCTGTAGTGGGTACTGTGCATGACTTACTGGATTTGATACTGAATGTCTTGATCTCGGTGCCCATGTCACTGGTGGCGTTGCACAGGGCTATGATGTCAGAGGTCACTTTGACAGACACCACGCTGTGAGCGCTGCGGTCCGTCTTCCTGGAGAGCACCTCCGTGAACTGTCGCACAGTTACAATGTACAATGTTCACCGGGTCAACACTGAACGTGCACATGTAACCCCTGACCCCTAGTCACAAGGAGGCCGTAGAACATGTGGCGGCCCCAGTCTTACCTGGTTGCCAGGGATGTGCCAGGTGATGGAGGGCAGAGGGAATCCGTGGGCCTCACAGCTCAGGTTGACCAGCTTCCCCACAGCCTCGTCCATCGCCTCCTCCCTGTCAGCATCCTTCACCTGTGGAGCCCCTGGGTGGGAACACACACACACACGCACTGTTAGGTTTGGCGTCACTGAAACTCCAATATTGAACTGACTTTCTCTTGTTACTGTCTGTGACTCTCTTGAGCTGGGTGAATCAGCGAGTGTCGCTGAGTCACTCTTTGCGATAACGTGGGTGCTGATGGCTGAGCGGTTAGGGAGTCGGGCTATTAATCAGAAGGTTGCCGGTTCGAGTCCCGGCCGTGCCAAACAACGTTGTGTCAATGGGCAAGGCACTTCACCCTATTTGCCTCGGGCGAATGTCCCTGTACTTACTGTAATTCGCTCTGGATAAGAGTGTCTGCTAAATGACTCAATGTAAATGTAATGCTGACTCACTCAGCAGCTGGCTGGGTGGCGGTGGCGGTGCTGGTGACTCACCCTGGACGATGATGTGTACAGAGCCAGTGGTGTGCAGGCCTGGCAGCGAGGGGACGGTCACCTCACACACGTACTCCCCCGCCGTGTCGTAGGTGGCATCCTGCAGGAGGAGGATGTGACCTAGGCCCACCTGATGCCCATTCTGCACACACAGACACACAGGCATAAGTACCGACCAACCAACACGCTCAAAACAGAAACCAGATGAAACACGTTCAATCAGATTCTTATACAAGACCTTTTTCTATAAACATACATGAGTTACTTAAGTTATACAAAAAAAGTGTGTCTGATTTGTAGGTTGGGGTACCTTCAGCCAGACAGTGGAGGTCTCCAAGGAGGACAGGGCATTGCAGGTGGCTGTCAGGCTTTCTCCTTTATACATGATCTCAGAGTCTTTGGGCACGACCACAGCTGGGTCCAGGTCTGCAGATGAACAGCACCGCTTAGCATGCAGGTATACATACAGTACACTGTCTTGGCAAAACGTGTAGCATATGTGTGTCTAGTGTGTGTGTTTGTGTGTCACTCACAGTGGACCGTGAGCTGTATGTCATCCGAAACTTCCGAAACAGAGTCCAGGTTCAGAGTTTGACACTGGTACACCCCGCTGTCGGCACGCGTCACCCCAGTCAGCACCAGCACGTCATCAGTGACATCCAACACCTCATCAAGACCCTGGAGGAACCAGAAGCACTTCATCACATCTCCAGTATAAGCAGTACCAGCCACCAATACTGTTGGTTTTGTGTCGCAACCAGTGTATGACATCTTCACAAGGAAATGCGCTCATTAGGGTTAAGGTTACTCTTTGCTGTCACAGAAGCCGGCTTAAAGCTTAAGCAATGACCACGTCTTTGGTGAACGTCCTTTAAAGCTGTAGATGCCACCCCACTACCCCTGGGAAGTTTTTGGTGACCTTCCTCATGAGCTAAGCCGTTTGGCTAGCCTTCATCCGCTCTCCTTCGGGCCTGCCTGACCCACCAATTAGAGGAGCTAGCTGAGTTCTTTGCTACACCATCGATGACAGCTGAACATAAGCATTGTGTAGGAGACATGGGAAACAGAGCTGTCCCAGTCAGACTCAACCATCTAATCTCCCGTCCCGAGGCCTTGGAGGGCTCCAAAGATCTCTGTCAGAGCAGAGGGGTCAGACAAGATGACAACCTCTCACAAGGCCTACATACATGTCCCCGACTCGCTTCTCCAAAAGTTCCCCCTCCGGTCTGCATATCAAAAACATTCTCCAGATGTCTACTCCGTGTCGTGCTTTTCTCCCCGCCGGTTTTACGCCTCGGACCTCTCAATGGAGGGCCACAGAAGAAAAGAGGAGGGGGGGGCGTCCATTCTTACTTGTTCTCGGATGAAAGTTAAGGGTGATGGGGGGTTGCCATCACCCTGGCAACGCAGCTCCACAGTGTCCCCCTCTTTGACCGGGCCCTTGGGGGATTCCTTCCACAGCTCCACCACGGTTGTCGGGTCTGGTGAGGGTGGAGGGGGTGGGGTACAGAAACAAAAAGTGTGTGTGTGGGGGGGGGCTGGGGGTTATAAATCAAGGAGGCTTATTCACGCTCTGTAAAGTCACCGGGCTACATCGATTTACAAGCGAGTCATTTACTCAGCGCTGACAACCGCAGTGATTGTGTTTTGGCATTGGCCTCTATGATGTGCTAAATTGGTTCAAACAACAGTTGATGCATTTAGATAACACTGCAACTGCAACACTGCACAGCCCTGGAGCCAGAGGCTGGGGGCGTTCTGGATTGAAGCAAATGCAAGTTCACTCTGGCACCAAGGGAGCTGATGACTTTGGGGCCTGCGGCTCTCGGCAGATTATTACGTTAATGTCATCTGTGCCATTGGCTTCAGGGTGCCACTTTACTGAATGGTACGTCAGTGGATGGGTTACTGTTTCCTCCGCCAACGTGTTGGCTCTGCTCTGCTGCTACACTAACACACTAACCACAGAGCAGCTACAGTTGAGGTAATGACGCCTACTGGGTTTCAGTGGGTGCTGTAGTCATTGGAACTGTAGCCAGGGCTCAATGAAGCTTACATGAAAACAGAGTGAGTTTGAATATTCTCTAGTTAGCATAAGCACATACAGGATATGGAATACAAGATGTGGGTCTGACTTACAGTGCACAGTGATGTTGACTTCCCTGGACCTGGCTGTTTCCACATTCCCAGGAACCAGGAAGCTGACCTCGCAGGAGAAGGAGGCGTCCTTATCCTCCTTGGTCACTTTGTACTGCAGCTCACTCTGGACTGAGTAGAAATCATTGGACTCGCGGGTAACCAGAGTCACTATTTTAACCACTGTGAGAGGAGAAGAGAACTCTTTCAGCATGGCTGTTCTTTGGACAGAATTCACAGAATTGGAAATGGTTGGCCATTGTATTCTCACACTTGGACTTTCACAAGAGTCTGTAATCGACCACTGGCAGTGAAAATGTTTTAAGCGTATGGGTTTGAGCGTTCGACATGTACAATTAAAAAATGGAAACACTCACAGCCCTGTGCTGGAACAAGTGGGATGTTGTCACGGTACCAGGTGATGTTGGGTCGGGGAAAGCCGTTCCTGGCCTCACAGGACGCAACCTGAAGACACACATACACAATGTCAAAGCTTAAACATAAAATTATTTCTGTACAGGATTGTTGGTACATAATTGGCTGGAAAATATTGAAAAGAATCTCACCTATTGTACCTTTAACTTCCTATTCAGGGCATATTTGAAGCACAACTATACTAACTGAAATACTGCCAAAAAGACCACCTACCTTTGAAGGGAGGTCATTGGTCACAGAGATTCCATCAAGGACTCCCTCAATCACTGGAGACTCTGGTGGATCTGGAATAGAACACGACATCTAATCTTTTTAACATGAACAAAAGCTTTCAAACAAAGTGGTCGCCCTCGGATCAGAAATTCGTCAGAGCCATCAGTCCACGGACAAATACGCTTTCATACCGAAAACCCTCAGGTAAGTCTTGCCCTCTCCGTTGCCGGCGGCAATGCCGTTGACCTGGCAGAAGAATTCCCTCTCGTCGGGCAGGTTGATGTCCTCGATGGTCAGCAGGGAGCCCTGCTCGTCCTGAGCCACGGTGATGCGTCCAGAGTAGTCCGTGTTCTCGTCCACCATCTGCTGGCTGTCGTCGCCGTAGAAGATACGCTGTCTTTTGCCACCGCTGCCTTGGAGCTTCTGTAGTCGTTGAAGTCAACGTCATGGTCAGTTCACGACCATACATAAAACAGAGTGCGCATTAGATTGGAATATTCTGAGTGTAACCCATCTGTAGAATATCCAACTATCCCACAGTTTCAGAATTATACGGTGCAATTTCCCCCTGGGATCAATAAAGCACTGCTCTACTCGCTACTGTGGCAGTTACTCACCACAAACCACTGGATAAGGACAACGTCAGGCCTCTTATGGTCACTGAACGAGTACTGACAAGGGATTTCTGCTGAGTCGCCCAGGGACACCTCCATGTTCTCCATCATGGTCACGTCCACCTTGGCCCAAACTGCAGAAACACAAACATACACTACAGTCAGTGGATGGTCAAAACAAAAGTCCTTTCAACAGATACGTGACTATAAACAAACAAGGAAATGCCGATATCCATCAACAGACCCGTTGCTGAATAGACAATTGTTTCAATGAGGATACTAATGATCTCTAAGAGTGAAAGGATCTGAATGAGCCTTTATTCTATTCACAAAACGCAAATTCAAAAAACCCTGAACAAGTGTGTGATCTGAATTGCAGTACAATTATTAATTAGCAAACGATGTCCTCGCATATTCTCTGCGTTTTCGACTGGATGAAATCAGACGGTCTGCGGAGAGGCGTTTATGTTCTGGTGGCTTCAGTGGAGAGTGAAACAGCCGTACACCAGTTCTGGCTGGCAGGGAGCTCAGGCAGAGAAGAGATGCTACAATGTGTGGAATGTGTCCAGACCACCCTAGTGCCCCTCGTAAGCACCGGGCCACTCTCCTGCACTTCAGCATGTCACTTGCCAGCACAGAGAAAGCTCTCGTTTAACACGCTGCATAATTACCCAGTGTTCTCTCTGGTCTCCCCGGGGCCAACCACAACTGAGCCAACGAGCGCTAAAACGGTCCCAAAGGCCTTGTCATGGGAACCGTCACAAACGAGACGGAGCCGGTTTAACAAGTTGTAGAGAGAACTGTCTTGATAGAATGGGGGAGTTATTTTTGGCAGATCCTTTAAAAGACCCTTGGAAACAATTGAAGTACATGATTCATATACAGTCGACTACGACTATCGCTAATTTCAGCCATCTCATCAGTTCTCAAAATTGACCATGTCATTACACTGAAAATCGGTTGGCAAGCACGTAGGTTTTTAAGTAGCCTCTCTTTAAATGAGCATAAGCCAAACACAAAAAGCAGATATGCAGAGGCCGGTTATCTGAGTGACTGAGAGGAGTTCAAGTGTCGCTCCAGACTCTCGAGCTCTTGGCTGCACCCAGGAACAGCCCTTGAGGCCCTGTTGTTTGTGTTTACCACACAGTGGAAGAATGTCGCCTCCCTGATCTCCATCTCTAATACCCTGTCTGGCCTACACAAAAGTAGACATGCTATCAAAGTAAGCTTCCTATTCATGTTAGATACCCTCTGTGCCACGGTGACTTTTCAGATATGACCCCCCCCCCCCCCCCCCACCACTAACTCTGTTCCCCTCCCCCCGCTTACCCCCCCCCCCCTCCGCTCGGTTCTTCAAGCTCAAAGAAAGAGTCTGTTTTTCTCCTTTTCCTCACACCCCCTCAATCTAGGCTGAGAAGTCCTCCTGGGGCCCTTGTCGCTCTCTTTCTCTGGTTTTCTCCTCTCTGCCGCGGACCTCCCCCACCATATTAAAATCCTCTCTGTCTCTCTCCAAATCCCCTTCTTTTCTCATTCATACATTCATTCATTTTCTCTCCATCTCTGTCTAGCGACACCCCAGTAAGTGCGCTAAAGAATGGACAGAGCTGAGAGGGAGAGGCTTCCTTCTTAATTGGAAACATCTGGAACGCGGTGGAGGGTGTTCGTGGGGTGCCTTGGAGACGGACGGATGGATGGATGGAGGGGGGTCGGCGTTGGGGGCGGGGGGGAGGTATTAATGGATCTCTTCCAGTCAGCAGAGGGAATCATAGGTGGGGGGGGGGGGGGGTGAAGCTGGTACAGTTGTGGGCTCACAAAGTTCTCACTACATACTGGGGGGCTGCCAATGTCAATGCCATGTGCGGGGATGTGGGGAGAAAGAGGGGGAGGAATTGGAACTGGCCCCATTCTTTATTTGTGTGTGTGAGTGTTGCTAGGGGTGTGTGTGTATAGTGTGTGTTAGGTGGGCATTGGACTTTGTGTGTATCTGTTCATACCCTCAGCCAACTAAATATGTAATGGTTATATGGACATGGTGGTCTCCAAGTGGGTCTGCAAACTTGCAAAACTGGCTTATACTGAACTATTACAGAATATGCATGCACCTCCAAGAAAAACACCCACACACACACACACACACACACACACAGAAAGCCTTATTAAACTCACAGTCACATCCCGCTGCTCCTATTGAGCTCAACAGCCCCAGCCCCAGGCACTATTGTCAAGAACCTGCTTTCCTCAGACTACCCTCTCCTTTATCCCTTCCCAAGCGCCAAGCAACCAGCCTGCCCTCTGTGGCCCTGCTCGCTGGGCCTTGTTTGCGCTGTGGTTTCCTCTCTCGCTCTCTCTCTCCTCGCTGTCTTCAAGCCTCTCTTTCAGTCCGTGTCGGGAGGCCCCAGGCTGTGCCCAGCCGTCCGTGGGCCTAAGAAGCGCATGCCATTGTTCCCACACCTGCGACGACCTTATCGCCCCCCTCTATCCCCTATCGCTCCCGAACAGCACCGTCCCCAAGAAAAAAACACCCAAAATATGCTTTTATGCCCCCCCCCCCCACCCCCATCGACTCAGAGGTTAAAGGGAGTTTATCATGCTCCTGGTTTATTTGCTGCTGTATTTGCGGCTGTTAGTGGTTTGGAGAGAAGGGGGCTGAGTGGTGCTAGGGGGGCTAAACCATCACTAAAGTTGACGTTAGAGATTGTGTCTTGTGGGGCCCTCGTAACTTTTGGACTAATCCGATTAGTACGGGGACGGAATATCTCCTCATCAGGGGATTTGACTTCTAAAGCCAGCACGAGTCTCATCTGTGTGTGTAGACAGGCAGAAACCCCACACACGCAGACACGCACACACACGAACACACGCACACCCTTCAGTATACCTGACCTGTGGACGTGGCCTATCAACTCTCCGGTGTGTTTTCACTAGTTAAACAGAGTCTGTTGGCTGACGCGCAACTCGTCCAGTCTGCAGACACACGCCGCTGGATATTTGGACGTGTTGACAGGTCTGGTAACGAGGCAATGAGGCTCGAAACTACCGCGGAGGAGGGGCGGTGTGTGTGTGTGTGTGTGTGTGTGTGTGTAAAAATTGACTGGCTGTTTTGTCTCCGGTGAGTACCGTTTGTCCTTCGTGGTTCAACCTGCATTTGTACATTGAGTCCAACCTAGATTTTCACATTGTTTTACCAGCGGAGGCCTCCCCCCTAACAATAGGCCTAAGACAATGGGAACAACCATCCGTCTTGTGGGGGGGGTACAGTCCGCCATTATGCACCTAATGCTCAGACAATAGCATCAGACGCTAATCACAGTGGTCGCTACATTAGCTTCTGCCTCCCCTCCCTCCCAACCCACAAAGCCGATCAACTGGGGGTGTCGCCCCACAGCTGAGCTCATTTAGAGCTCCAGCTGTTCTCCGTCATCCTTATCCGCCGGCCGCAGACCCACCGGCCGCACGCTGACAACAACAGCCCAAATCACCTGTGAATGAAGACGCCCGACTTACTTGAATGGGAGATATGGAGTAATCCCTGCCCTGTGTGGCCAGCCATGAAATAGCCTTATGTGAATGTTGTCGCTGATAAACAGTGGGTTGTGAGCTTCTACATAATGAAGGATTTCTAGGCTGCTGATATAATTGTGAGATCAGTGCAATTATAGAGTTAATTTGACTTAGCACCAGATGCGGGCTTTCCCTTGCTTATACTTTCCATAATTCTGCTTAGGGGTGTCTTTTGCCTTTGGCCAAAAGCTTTTCTTTATTCCCTGTGCTGATCAGTGCATGGCCCTCCCCCTGCAGGCCCTATGTAGATCAATGGGAAGACGATGCAGTTCAAAGATGAAATGCTGTTTTGGAACGAGGCCTAGTGATCTCCAGACCGTCACTACACTGTCTCAGGGGCTTGCTGTTGGTTAGGGATCCTCTTCATTCCAATACACTCCACCAACACATTAGTTTGACTTCACACAAACCCGAGGAGATTCTCTCTCATCCTTCAAACGCTTTTGTTTTCTGGCCTGTTTCTATGAAGTCTGGTTGAAGTGACAGCCTTGGGGTTCTGAGGGACCTAAAAGGGGTCAAAAGGAGTAGGCGTGTGCATGCGTGTGTGTGTGTGTGTGTAAGTGTGTGTGTTGCCGTGTAACTGGGGATGACAGAGAGGCAGCGATGACCCTCTAGCTTTGAACCCTCCAGTTTGGTCTGTCTGAAACACCTGCGGGACGCTATACAGCACCCACCTGAGATCAAAGAGATCCTGAGCTCTGCTCTCTGCGTGTGGCACACATCAACACACACACACACACACACACACACACACAAGCGCTGGCACACACACACACACACACACACACACTGGCAGCACATAGCTCTACACTGGAGAGGAAGCCCCCTTGACCTACTGATCTCCCCTTGCTTTGTGAACTAGCCTCTGGCACAAATCTCTCCAGGAGGGTCTTGCCAGTGTGTCTCAGACATTCATTCAGAGATGGGAGCAAAGGGAAGGTTAACGTTTTTCCCTGAGAAAAAAAAAAAAAGGAAGGAAGGGAATGGTGGACCACATTAAACATGCTAATCTCTTCAAAGTAGGGATGTGTGTGTGTGTGTGCAACAGGACATACACACATGATCCCTGTTTTACAAACCACAGAGAACGCCTAACAAAAACCCCCATGTTTGAGCCCAGTACACAAACACGCCATGAACATGCCACAAACACGCCCCAAACACATAATCCAGGTTAGAGCACGAGATGTCAACATGACCTCTCAGTGTAGCCTACACGCCCCTATCACAACCTGAAAGGATGCACAACGGTTATGCAACAACAGCCGAACCATGTCAATAACCAAACACCATGCTGTGCTAGACTGTTTTGCTACTTGTAGCTACTTTCTTATGTATCCCTCAAATCTTCTTCCTGCCTCTAACCAATACCATGGATCCAACTGGTTCTTTAAGGAGCGCTAATTATTCCCAATGGGAAAGTAACTTCTTAAGGCCTTTCATTAATATTTGAAGATCTTCCTTGAAGGAGAAGGGATGTTTTATTTACACTCCTATCTGACAGGCTCTGCAAAGGACTCTGGGTGTTCCAGTAAGCAGGATGCATCAATAGACTCCCAGTGTTCCTGTGCTCCAGCATGCAGCTTGTCCTACATTGGGCTGGCTAATTGAAGGTCAAAGGAGTAAATATGGATTGGAGAATCATGTTTCAAAGCATGGACAACCATTTTTATTTTTGTAGATAATTGTGCCTTTTGCAACACCAGTACTGGTCTCGATGGTCTCAAGGAAAAAATGTCTTAGTAAGAGAAATATGACACTTTCCTGCTTATTACTGTGTAGGTGGACACAAACGACATTCGGCTTTCACCACAGACTGGCCTATGGTTTGCGAAACGAGATGATTTGAACCGTAATCTAGAATTAAAATCACAGGGAGTGAAAGACGAGCTTAACTGACATTCACAGGAGAAAGGTCAGGTGGCCCATGGTAAAGATGGCAACTCATCTTAACGTTTGGCCAGTGATGTTATTACAACCCTATAAATACAGGAGCTGCTTCACATCAGCCTTCTCATGACAGCGGCCTTGAAAGAACCCTGACAATAGGGCTCCTTGTCTGCGCACTCTGCTCTGCGGTTACCACAGTAACATATACTGTATACTCACTCCAGAGCTCCTGGAGGGAGAAGGGAGGATGTAGGTTCGGTCATCTGGCCTTGATAGATGGTTCATCTTGAATTTGGTGAGTTTAAGATATGCGATCTTCTATAACCTTGATGAAAGCAGGCCTACATAGCTGCTTCATAGATGTATTCGCAATAATAAACTAGCAAGTGTGACGGGCCACCCCATACTTCAGGCGGTTTGCTCTGGCCCAGGATCGGGGAACATCTGCTCCGGAATGATTTCAGGAGCATGTGACTATGAGCCTTACGAAGTTTAGGCCTGCTACGTATGTATGAAGGCTTAAAAAAACGTCAGGACTTTTCTTTCATTCGAGACTAACTCGGTTATTCGGCGCACTGCAGCCGTTTCACATTTACATTCTGAGGATGCGATACAGCCACCCTCAAATCAAACGGATCACAAAGCCTGCTATGGATACTGGAGCGGCCCAGCCAATACTCTGACTCCACCTTCTCTGGCACATCCTCCGCATTCCCATCCCCTAGCAGGCTGAATGTGGGATGCGTGTGTGTGTGTGCGCGCGTGCGTGTGTGTAAAACCCCGCTCCTCGTGTGCTGGCGGGGCCCTCGGCCAGCTTTTGGCTGTCCCACAACAAAGGACTATCTGCATACGCCTGTCCTTTTATCCCATCGATCAGGCGTCAAGGCAATGTCAGGCGGGCAGAGCCACACCCGAGACAGGAGGATCCCACCAGCAAGCAGCATTTCTCCAGTCTGTGAACCAGCAACCCACCCCACAAACCCCCCCCACCCCCCCTGCCAAGAGGGCTTAATGCCCTCAAAGAGAATAGCAGAGTGATCACAGGTGCACTACTGTGTTAATGAGAGGAGAGAGGGGGGGGGGCAGCCCCCCAAAACTCCCAACCCCCATTTCTTTCTACTAAAACTCCCCAGCTCTCAGCTAATGAGAGCCTGAGCTAGTCTGAATTCTAATCTTTTATTTTACCGGGATTCTTTTAATAGGGCTTTGGGATAAGCCCGTTCTAGTAATGGATTATGGGCTGGTAAAAGAGGATGATTTGGGCTTTTGGTGTTGAGATAAAGATGTATGCTGTTTTTTTTTTGTGTTTTTTTTTAAGGTAGACAGCCCCAAACCAAACTTTTTGTTGTACAGAGACAGGGGCTGTGAATATCTCAAAATCTCTCGTTTTCTTTTCACCCCCTCTCAAATAACAGCTCCCCATCACAACTCAGTGTTGTACACTGTCTGAGGTTTGGCACTCGGTGGGCTTGTCTTGGAGTCCTCTGGCCTGGAGCAGTTTCAGCTGCTAACTGCACTCTTCTCTGGCTCCTCTCCCCACCAGAAAAAGTCAAAGGTGAAAGTCTAAACAAATGTTTTCTTTATCACTACATAATCCTCAGAGGCAGTATGGTAGTCTCCTAGCTAGTCTCTCCCCGATTCTTCACTTTCATCCTACCCTCCAGCACTGTTTACAACAGGCACACAGCACAGTCCTTCAAGTTCTACAACCACATCTGTTTTCACAACAAACCGCTCTGTTTCACCTTGAAACAGCACCTCAACTCCAGTGGAAAACCCTGCTCTCGCTTTCTTAGACCAAATCCACCACAGAGCCAATCAGGCAAAGTCAAGAAACGACATTGTACACTTACATTATCTGTTACCACAACTAGGAGAAAGCCTAGATTTTTTTTATTAACAATGCGGAGTTCCCGCCTTTCCTCAAATGTAGACATTGAGACGTGGACTCGAATCCTCTGAGCGAAATAACATCAACAGCTCAGGGACGTATTGACTGGGTCATGTTGCCAAGACCTTGACAGAAGCTACTGTTATGGCTGCCTTCCCCGTGCTGTGGGTGGGCCCGTGTCATGCTGGGCTGGGGTACAGAGAAGGGGACTGGGCTGGACGAGGGTTCAGGGTGAGATAGAAGACTTCGGTTTATGCTGACACACAGGCAGCTGTAACAATGGGGGTCATCTCTTAAATTCCCAGGATAGAGACAGGCACAGCTGGGGTAAAGGAACTCTCCTATTGACACCTGTCGCCCCGGCCATTTGTCAAGTGCTTTGTGGGAAGTGAAGGCAGGGGTGGGGGATGGTTTCGAGGGAGTAATGGTGAGAAAGTGGAGGAGAAGGCATTGGACCACACACAATGGCTGACACTGTTCCCTCACCCTTTTTGATTTCTCTCTCCCAACCCCTGCCACACCTGTGCCCGTAACAAATCCTCGACTTCCTTTACCAGCACATGAACCCCCGATTATGAGCTCCATTGGGAGGCCCCCTTTCCAGACCTTCGGGTTCCAGATATCCGGGCTCTGTAATGTCTCCACTGGGACGTCAACAGCAGGTGCTCGGCTGCTTTATAACAGCATATACCTTCTGCTTCGGCCATAATGTTGCTTTAAGAGACAACTTTACGTAGCCTACTGTTTTGTAGACTTTGCAAACCGGATGCATGGTTGCTGGTCTGCTTTTTAATGGAGACCCTTACATAACCACATGATAAGCTTTAGTCATTGTTAGCTCAAGAACTGATCTGGAAAATGGCCTTCAGCTAATGATGAAACTGTCTCCGAAGCCTAAAGATTTAAAGATAAATTGAGATTCTGTGGACAATGGGCTTATGTTTTCGTTGTCTCATCCTTAAGCAAATGGAACAAGTTCTCTTCTCACTGAGACACTAAGCATACAAAGAGCCTATGTGTGCTCAAGCCATCATCTGTGTTAGCCACACTGATTATGTGATTGTGGAAAGAATGGTAGAGTGAGAAAAAAAGTTAGATCCTACTCTTTCTCTGAAAGTCTTCCTGTAAACATATCAGCTAGATGACATTCTTGGAGATAATGGCTTTGGGCTACTCAGCCAAAAAAAAAAGAAGAGAGACGGGATCCCTCCTCTTCAGTTGTGTTCATCTGAAACTGGTAGGCTGTAAGCATTACTGCAGCACAAGCACAGGCCGTCCCTACAGGATCATCAGTAGGCACAGCACCGCTCTTTGATTACCTGGGTGATCTTTTAACAGCAGCTAATATCAGGGGGAGTGGAAGGGGAGCGTTTGATATTTAGGTATCTCTTCATCCTCTTTGAAATGTCAGGTTCAAAGATTCAGAATAATCACCTTGATCTCTGGCCTGAGGAGACCTTAAGAAACACCATGCCAATATTTCCTCGTCATCGCGGAATAACAGCAATGTCTTTGTCAGATACTTGTCATATTCTAACCAGCCTGACAAGAATCATTATCATTGACGATATTGCAAAAATAGCTCCCTGGCATAATGCGTCCACATTCTTTGTGTCCACGTTTTGATCATCCTCCTGTCAGGTTCACCAAATCCAATCAAAGCACATTCGCTGCATAATGAAACTGTTAGATGTTCCAGCCTTTTATCATCAAATTAAGTTATTCAATTAGGATGCTATCCAAGGCTGACTCTCTGATATGCTAACTCACTCAGCCCTGATTTTAGAGCTGGGGGGCACCGAAAACTGCAGTAAGAACAAAAAATGTATCAATATCCAAACTTAGAACTTGTAGTCTAGACTACTGAGTCAGCAGTATTCATACCAAATGCTGATTTTCAAGTAATAATCTAATTCTGTGTGCCGAATTGTGTCTGAATCTGTGGATGTAATAATAAGATAATAACACTTTATTTATATAGCACATTTCATACAATAATTACAGCTCGAGGTGCTTTACATCAAATCAATAAAAACAATATGTAGACACACTGTAAATGTTTTTTAGGCCAAGCAAGCACTGTCGAGAAAGCGTTTCTGTGAAGTCCTGCCAGTTCATTTAGGTCCCATCAAGTCCACTGTCAACTCCAGCAGATTCCCTGCTGGACTGGACGCAAGCCAGAGAACGAGCTGCAAACCCATTGATATGCGAGAGAAGAGCGGGCGATGATCTAGCGAGGGTTTGTCCTCCACAGCTGGGCTTTTGGGGGGGGTCATTCTTTTACACTGCCTCTGAATGGCTGCATGTTTTAGTGTGGGTTCCTATAGTATGGTTGTTTTGGATGTGCTGCTCTTTGTTGCCTTGTGAAAGTGAAACACCCTATCGCTCCGTTCTCCTACGTGTGCAAGCTTTTGTTCGGATGTCTTATAATGTACATGATGCAAGTGCAACATGATCATATCATCCCCTAAGAGTAAAGAAATTGAGTTAGAGTATTTGCAGCCAACACCCTGCCCACCATTCAGATGGCTGTGATGTCACTAACCGTCACATGTATGATACGTCAGCTGGGTGAAGAAATAAAGATAAAGAGAAGATATCGAGATCATTCTATAGAGAAAGCTTAAACGCATCACATGGCCTCAACCCTAGAGGCATAGCTGGTACCTAATCCAATAGTCCTCAGGAAACCGACAAACAACAAATGGTTTGTATGTGAATGGAAGGGGACAGAGAGTACACAAACAACAAGGGTCAACACAAACTCTGCTAAAATCCCTGTACTTCAGATGTAATCCAATACGAAAATTATTGGTAGACTATTTCTTTGTAAGGGAAACTTTGCAAGGGCAGAAATAAAATCGCAGAATAAATCTGGTCCACCCGGTGACACACGTCTGATTCAAATAAACTCGTTGACATCGGCTTGTCGGTTTCCCATTCTCATTTTAATTGGCCTCTGCCCCGGTGCTCTGACTGTGCCCGGTGTTTGTGCTTGTGTATCTGCTTGTCAATATCACAGTTCCTGGTGTCTGCTGGGTGAGCAGGTGCCAGTCAGTGGGAGATGGAGGGGGCCTGCTGTGTCCTGACTCCTCCAGCCCTGCAGGGGGAAGTGCTGAGTCAGGTGTTCCCTAACAGGCCGGCTGGCCTTTAACCAGAGCTGGTGTATTTTCGGCGTCCACGAGTCCTGGCTAAGGTAACTTGTTGCGCCTGATAGAGGTGATACAAGGACTTGGGCCGAGACCAACCCCAGTTTTGTAAGCAAACATATGTAGCTAGCTCCGCTCGCACAAACAAGCTAAGTTGGGCTCAGTTGGTTACATAGGTCATGTGTAAAGGTCCTTAAGAGGTGGGTGTTAGCAGTGGCTGACTGAGCAGCGGCACTTCAGGAAGCATCAATAATTAAGAGCTGGGTAATCATGGGACTTAGGACAGGGTCTGTTACATCAATATTGTTAGACTATATTCGTATGACCATATGGAGACAACATGGAACATGTTGCCAACATGGAGCCTACCATGGGACTACAGAGGAGAAGACAGTCTTGGATAACTGTATGTGAAATGAACTTCTCGGATTCTCCTCAGGATTGATTAAAGATACTGAAAACCTTATCCAGACTGTGCATGATGTACTACTATGGTCACTTATTTCCTCGTAAAGTATTCAAGTTCAACTTGAGTGCCAAGCGTTGTGTTTAATACAATTAGGCGAAATCAATGCACTTAAGACATCTCAAGGCATTAATTCTGGACAAGCCAATACTCACACGTGGCTTTGTCCATTCCACTAATCAATAAAACAGCTGGTAAGAGGTCAAGTACAAACTTGAGATTAAAATAGCAATTTACCTGGGTACCAAAACAATGTTTACAAGGAGTAGGTATATTCTTCAGACTTAATGTGAAATAATTAACTGCTATGCTGGTGGACATTTAAAGCCTAATTTTTCTTCCCACTGGTAACCAAAATGGCGGCATTCCACCTGACAACTCTGACTAGTAAATACATGCATATAAACACAGTTTATGGCAACATTTATTGTGAGGAAATGAACTGCAGACCATGAACCCTTTCAAACGGAAGAGGTATAGGGTTGAAAGCCGTAAGCATGTTTTAAAGGATTAACAAAACCTTGGGCCTGGCAGTATTCCAACACTGTCTGCCGAGTGATTTATTCTTTCAAGAAGTTTAAAACAAATTGAATGTTGTCTCAGAATTTATAGGTTTTAGAGGAAAACCTCAGCACGCTGAATCAGACAGTGCCCATCTGAAAACCTTGCCAGCAACATTGTTTATCTGCATGAGGCGGGACAGCGTGTGCAGTTAGCCAGGCATATCTATTGACCGCTCTATCAGACGACAGAAACCTAAGTGATTTGCGGGCCAGGAGCAGGGAAGCAGGGGAATCTTTATTTAGCTAATGACAGCTTCTCTGCAGAAGGTCATTAATTCTAGCCCCAGGAGGAAGAACAGAGAGAGCTTTGTGGGTTTGTTGTTTTCTGATCTAGAGGTAAAAGCTGAAAGGGGGAGGAGGCTACATAGACCCACCATAAATATCTGAACTACCCAATGGCTCCACTTAAACAAACCAGCATAGCTGAGTGGGTGATTTGTCAAAGACAGACCGCAAATAAAACTGAGTAAGATCCATTTCCACATTTTTGCAAAATGGATAGACTTCAAATTATTTACAAGACACTGACCTTTCTTTGTCTAAAAGAAGTTATACAAGCACGAGTTGTACGACAAAGCAAATGTCTTGGAGAACACTGGACCCGGTAGGACCCAAGCCATGTTTCTACAGGCCGCAACAGCTACATACACTCATTGCACTCGGTGACGGGTCGAAAAGCCAACAGCTTTTAGGGTGTATACCCTGCATATACATCTGTACAGACACGGGCTCGACTTGTAAGTGTGTTCTGATCTGTGTACTCTGAGCCGTGAGTGAGTCCATTGATGAGTTGACAAGGCGGGCATGAGTGTTTGATTAAGTATCACAGTCCCGCCAGTGTCCCTTAGCCCGCAGCAAAACAAGACCTCCCTTCAAGTTTGTCAGGAGGGATGGACCAAACATGAAGGCTGGAGGACAGCTGGGGAACACTCAGACTCAGCTCAGTTACAAGGGGCTGCTATCTCCTCATTCTCCAGATTCTCGACTTACGATGTTAAAACAGCATGAGTTCCATTTTCATATGGAAGGGTGAAAAGGGGGCAACTTCAGGCTGTTCCGACTTGAATCCAAATATACGGTCCTCCCCGTGTCATCTTAGATCATCTGTACCGTGTCATCTTCTCAAACCGGGATTTGATTTTGAAAAATCTACTTGCGAAATGGTTCTGCATTGTTTTATGTAATTTAAGAGATTCCTGCAAATGTATCATGGTTACTCTCAGGGAGACAGGCCTGAGTTTGGTTTCCATGACAAACTGCAGGTGTATAGAACCTCTGCAGGGCAATTCCTACAGTTTAAACCTAAGCTATTAGAACAAGCTCACATTGCAGTTTTCACGTGACCGGTCTTCAGTCAAATGGCTATAGACGTGTGTCTAAGGTTTTAAGCATCTTTCCCCTTAAGTCCCCCAAAAAGCTAACTCTTGAGTTCCAACTTCCAACTGTTTAACAAATCCCATGTGTTACTTTTACCCTGCCTTACAGTGTAGGCATAATCTGTTAAAAGTCTCTCTCAGTTTATTATCACATTTCCAAGGAACTTCAAACGATGATTTAAATGGAACTTTTAAGAAGAACAGACACTCACAGAGCAATGTGTCCATGCGTTTACAAGGGGCTGGTTTAAAGCCTGTAAAAGACACCTCAGAGCAGTTATTTATGCATGAACTCCAATCGTTGTGTGACATTAGAGCCAAGACACCTAACAGGTCCTGTCATAAGCTTAAGTGGAAATACATTCTAAAACCTAAACATTTAGTGAATCCATATTAGAAACTCCCAAGACAGAGGGAATTAATAAGTCACTGTCTCCATGAAGTTTTAAAACTATTCCAGTTTCTTTCCAACCGTGGAATTTCTTTTTTTCAAACCACTTCCTTGGATGAGTGGGATTAATGAATGCATTTTGATTGCAAGATATAAGATTCTTGTTCTCCTTGGAAAATCATCTGCGTTGGATGGATAAGAGGATGCATTGTCCAACATCCATCAAAAGGCATCTCAAAATGTCACCAAATGCTAATCAAAACACATCAGGCTAAAGCAGAAGTCAAAAACAAAACGATCATGGACTGGAAGTCCATCGGCTGCACATGTATGTCACCCGTGCACCTAAGTGTCACGCAGACTGGCACTGAAACGTGCTACTTCCAACAGAGAAAACCAACCAATTGTAAACTGTACAAAACTTATATTGTGTCTTTCTCTCATGGCACTGACAAAATGTCTGTCCTGTGTCACCTGTACCTGAGTCAATGACATAGTCCATAACTATTTGCCCCCAAACTCTGAATGTTGGTCCAGGTATCATTACCATATGAATCTTATGAAGGGTAACAAACCAACCAAAAGTTATTTAATTTTGCCTTCTGTCATCACAATCCTCATTGCCCCATATCCCTGTGCTTGCATGCCAGTTAATAAGCATGGAAGGGACCTTGGGGCTAGTAATAACATTAACCCACCAAGCTTTTGCAGTGTTTTTACTTTCTGCTTCTAGTTGCAGGCAACTCAGACTGTAATTACCCTCAATTCAGGGTGGGTGGTTCTCCTCCAAAGGTCTGCTTACACAGGCCTCTTTGATCCCGTTCCTGTGGTGGCTAGTGTCTTGCTCTGCGTTTCGTTCTGGGCGACTTTTAACTATATATTATAGGCCTACTTCAAAGTGCTATTGCCTACCAGGATATTGCAACTACAACTAGAACAGAGTTACCAATTAGCTAAAGAAGATACTTCTATTCACAAGGACTTTGCTTTTAGACAAGACAACATTTTGCCAAATCATTTTTTCTGCGGGCGAAACGGCCACTTTAGAGAACCACATGCAAATGATGTCTTCAAATAAAACAATATGGGCGGCAGCACAAGCAGCCAGGCAAATACCGTCTTTGAAATTGAGAAGTCAACAGGGCATCTCACCATTCCTCAGACCACTCCATCCATTCCTCCACTACACTTTGTCAAACGCCAAATGTCCTGCAGTCAAATTCCAGTGGATGAGGATCCTTTCACACCCTAATTCCCCTGGAGCCCCTCACATAACACCAGACACAAATCATGTCAATGACACGGACACTAGAGTGAGGGGCGACAAATTGAGCGACAGCCGCTTTCACCAGAGACGTATTTTCTATGAATATGCATGCGCATATGCCCCGCCTGCACCCATATCCGTCTCCTCACCAAATCTGCCATTACAGGCTCATCCGAGACTCATTTTAATTAGGAGGGGCACATGTAATGTATGGGATGAGAGCTGGTGGTGGCAGGAGGTTGGCTTGGTGCCATAAACGGCATTATGTGTTGCACCAACTGCCTTCTCCATTTCACCTGTCTCTGTTGGTTGACCCTAGACAACACCAATCTGCCGCGGGTTGAAAAAAGAGCCAGCTAACTAGCATCTGGCAGAATGGCATGGCTATTTTCAATCAATAGCTTTTAAATCATTCTTTACGCTAGGATTCTGCCAACTAAAAGTATACCCTCATTCAATTGAGTTCAATGTTTAGCTTGGCTAGAGATACCCATGAAAAGATTTGCTGGAGTGGGACGGTTGTGCGAGTCCCACTGGTTTGTAAAATGTTTATTTGAAAAAGTGCCTCTGGAGAGGAAAACCACTGCAGGGCCTTTATTCAAAGGCAGAATATTCATGTATCTGTGCTGAAGTTCAAATGAATCAAATTGTGCTAAAAGTGCTGATGTTTTGCACATGTAAGCTGTAGGAGAATTCTTTTTTTATTTGTGCAATTCTTCTTCTTGTAATATGACTCAAACACAATACTGCTGGCACAAAATTGGTCATACTGACTTTTTGGGAAGGTGATAGCCTATTTAATGGCAGGAGTGAGTCATTTGCTAAACTGGCATCTTGACATAACCCAAGAACAAAAGATACCAGCAGACTGCATTCCTCAAGACAATGACATGTTTTAAGGGTACCCTCAGAGCCAACATTTAGGCTGGCAGGTACATTGTTCCATGACGAAAACTATCATATCCATTACAAGGGTGTCCACACCAAAGATGATTCTGGAACCTTTTCTGACATCACCTTGGTCAAATTTCACAAACTCCAAGACCTGAGGCATGTCCCTGAGGTATTAAGAACAATAGGCTAAGATATGTGCATGTATAAGGAGGAGTCATGTTTACATTCCAGCACCCTCACAACACACTTGTGGTTTTATTTCTTCCTATCAGACAATGCCATGGCTGTTTTACTGCAAATTGGCACACTATTGGCAACACCAGAGGAATATCATACTTAAGTGTCAGTTGCAGAAATGCACAACGAATGAATTTAGATGGCTGAGCTGTATTGAACGTTGTCTTGTTTAAACAAAGAAAAAGGAATTTAGGGGTTATGCAAGTTTATCCAAATTTTGTGGAAAGTTGAGCTAAATACCTGTCACTATGTTCACCTCAGCAAAGACAAATCATATTATCTGGCAAACAATAGATGGGAGAGGAAATATGTTCACTAAGGATACGCTACAGGCTTCTTATGGAAAACCAGTTTTAAAGAGCCCTGTCATTTCATCCAGAATCTATTGTGACACTGTTCAGCACTTAATCTTGGACAATAAGACAAATCTGATCCCAAGCTGTCCATCCCACGGCATCCATCTCTGAATCTTCAAATTCCCAACAGTTGCTCCTCTGGTGTTGGTATTTTTATGCAAATCAATATTGTTTACTACAGCAACAGAGATACATGAACGCCTGGCAGGCGGAGGCTGCATCCACCAGGGACTGGAGCCAAACAAAGACGAGGGGGAACGGAGGAAGGTGGGCAACAAGGAAATGAGGGGAGGGGGTGTGAGAGGTGTGGGAGGAAAGATTCTTGACTGAGAAGAATGGGGATGGAGGTTTAGATTGAGAGAGGGAGGGGGGGGGGGCGGGCTGAGGAGAAGGAGAAGACCATTGTGGTGTATTGTTTCTGTGTAACTTGAGCAGCAGACCCCCCCCCCCCCCAAAAGCCTGCCTTGTCCTGCCTGTGAACTGGATGCCAGGTGTGTGCAGCTGTTGGTGGTTGAATGGTGTTTGCAGTAGTACAGGGAGAGATTTGGGACAAAAGCAGAAAGAGGAGGAGGCGTTCCAGGGAAGGCGACATCAGAGAGGTTTCTCAGTCCCTTTGGTATTGTCGGGATCTGTGCCAGAGCTGAGAGCCTGGCCCAGGAGAGTGCCATGTGTCCCACAGATGGACACTCCGAATATAAGGGGACATAAGGTACAGAAGGGCCAATCCTTCCTATTGAGAGCTGAGGCACTGCACTGGGCTTGAGTACATACAGTCATTCTTGGAAATTATGGTTTTAGGTCCATCAACAAAAAAAAATGCATATTTGCTTGATGAGATTATTGTAAATACTAACGCAATTAACAAATCTAGGGGCAAGAGAAGGAACAGTCAGTCAGACTGCAACCTACTGAGCCTAGTTAAACATTTGTACTCGACTGACACTAGCATTCTCAATTTAAGCACCATATGGATACATGGTTTCTTCTTCATAAACCGAATTCCCTACCGATTACAAGAAAGGTGCGAAAGTCCAAAACAACTTACTTCTTACTGCACATCCCCCAAATAAAAAGGAACATTACCGTTTTGGCAAGGACTGAAACCATTGTGTGGTTTTTCTACATAGTGCTAGATTTGCCTGAAAGAGTTCAGCACTTTTTGGCATTGGTCCACGATAAATTCTTCACCCCCCTGGATGCCCTCGGATGGTTGTTATTCACTCTCACGGCCAATTACCACAGTTAGCCTTTCTGTCCGACTTTGATAAATAACCATCGCCAACAACTTACAGAAAGCACAAGACCAGCTAGTCTGAAGCAAAACTCACTCTTAAACACTCTTAAACATTCCATTTGAATGAAATAGGTGTCTGAAACTGAAAAAGTTTAAAAGCAACTGTATTTTTCTTGGCCTCCCCCCCCCCACATGTAGTCAAAGCTGAGATTATTCCCTCCAAAAAAAACGAATAAATCTAACCACTTCATAAAAGGCAGCTGTTCAATATGAAATCCCACACTAAGATCAATAATCCATAGCCTAGAGACAATGCATGCATGGCAAAGCCCCTGTAGGCCAGCAGCTCAGAGCATGGTGGTTGCCTGTTCATACCAAGCCAGCGAGACAGCAAGCCTTTATCTCTGATTTATAGTGGCTTTTTTTTTCTTTCTACAGAGCGTAGTAAAGACAGCAAAGCTAAAACGTAAAACAATTGGGCTGTAAGCACAGTCAAATAAATGGTTTGGCTTATTATGGACATGGGCTAAACTGGAGACGGACGGTTCCAATCTAGACAAAAGCCTGTCTTGTCACCTCCAATCCGTTGCTCTAGACATCCTGTCTCCTGGTCTGCAGGTCTGAGACACCTCAGATTACCGCTCCACTCCACCTTCGGATCAAAGCCCAGGTGGTGCAACCTGGGGCTTTCAGATGCCTCTGCTCATTGTTTTGGTCCACCCTTCAGTGGTCAACTTCAAATGGCGTGGGGGGGGGGGGGGGGGTGAGTTTTTCAGTGTTTCATTCAGTACCCCATGGTCCTGTCTCACCTCATCACTGCTCAAGGGGCTTAGCACAGCAAGGTTCAGGGCCTAACGACTCGGCTCTCTGGCCTTGATCACCGAGTCTCCAGAACAAGATGCTGTGGCTGTCTGTGACTGAACGCACACGTCCTGACTGTGGACTGGGAGTCAATCCCAATCATCGATCAGCAGGGTCAAGGTTCACTCGTTATGTATAAAAAATTGGCTCCGCTTGATATTGACTTTATTTCTTTTACATTTAGAGTCGCCATTGGCTTTCCCAATATCATCGTCTGACTTCATCACTACCAAAATTGGCATTGGTGTTGTGAAAAGGCCCAGTTTTAATGGAGGGAGTTTTAATGAAGTTAGCACACTCTCTCAAATTGAACACAAAGGGTCAGTATGTTAGTGTGTGAGTGCCTGCACTGGCGTGCTGTCACTCAGTCTAATGCAGTAACGCAGCGTGGACAATCTGGCTCCACAGCTGTACACTTCCCAGCTGCCCTCTGGATCATCACAGAAGCAAATCCACCTCCCGTCTCACAGCTGCCCGCTAACATTACCAAGGCGGACGTGGAGAACAAGAGAGGAAAAGTCACGAAAGGTATGAATTTCGGGGTACTGTATGTTCTCATTGTATACATTGAGAAGTGTCTGGCTGGGGGAAAAATGGCCATTGTTCTCACTTGGCTCCTCAAAACAAGCTTTTAAGGTTTTCCCATATGTGTCAGTGTAAGACAGCACTTCAAGACTAATAACTCCTCCACGGCATTTAATGGATGTCAGCGAGAGTTTCTCTTAGGATTAAGGCTGTTTATACTCCTAATAGACCATCCCGTATGAATTACCGACACGCTGCCCCCTGTTGGATGTGTGAGATAACATCACACTACATTGTGAGACACAAGTGGATGATTAACATTCAATTGCATTAAGGTCTAATGAGCATGCAGAGTTTCCCCGTCAGCAAGTGACAGGTCGATATCTCAGCCAGGGGCCATGGTTTATGGCCCTATATCTTATCTAGATGTCCATGTCAGAATATGTCTAGCAGCTGTGTATTACTGTCTTGGATGTTTGGAATCATAAAGAACAGTGTGTGATCTGTCTTCACGTTTTAGGGAGGACTCCTGTCTTCTGTAAAAGCATCGAGTTAGAAATGTGGTTCAAGAAAACTGGTCTCTCCCACGAGACCATTCCAGACTCACAGGCAACTCCATCATCTGTCTTATAAGAAATGTTTTGTTTTATAATTTTCCTTTCAGTCTTTTATAGTCTCTTAAGCAGTCTTCCAGATAACCTTCCTTTTTGGTCTCTAGGTCAGTTGAGTTCAACATTGAACACATAGCTACTTAAAGGCTACGATAATACTGAATATTCAGCAGCGGAGAAAGCAGGGTTCCATTGCAGATGAAACTGGCACTTGGCAGTGACCCGTATTTGAGAATGAACAGCATCCCTTTGTGTTTCCATCAGTGAAGGTCCACGGCGGCTCCATTACGCAGGAAGTGGTCATATTCCATCTAATTCAGTATGAGGAAGGGCCAAATAAAAACACTTCCCGATTTCAATGATGTCTCAGGTCCATTATGTCGTTCAGCGGAATTAACTATGATTTATTATTGGAACCAATTCATAGTTGGGCCAATGTATAAAAGGAAAATTCTAGATAATGCAATCCTAAAAATGACTGCCTTCATTCAGTGAAAGGGTATCCTGTTCGCACTGTTTGGCTCTTATTTCTAGTTCGTTTTTGACTGGTTTGCCAGTCTGGACATCATTACAAAATGTCAAACCTCAGGAGCCTGATTACAGATTCTAGGTGCCCTCCTGCTTTTAACTAACAGCAGGAGAAGAGAGGGATGGAGTAGATTGGAATGGGACTGACCACAATGAATACACAGCTCAACATATCTTTCTCATTTCAAAGAACATTTTAAGTATTGCATGTAACCTACCAAGAACATGCTTCCAAATGTTCAAGGTTGAATGTTATCCAACGTTTGAACCTTTTTTAACTTGACAAAGATGAGGACCACTGAATATGTACAAAGTCTTTTCCTAATAAAACATCAGTATTTCAGCTAAGTACGATGTCAATGCATTAGTATGGACAGGGAATCTTCCCCATAACAGTCTCGGTTTTTTGGCTCCTTAGAGGTTCAGGATCTCTATCTCTGGTCAATAATCCAAAAACAGACAGCTTTACTCCCTTTGCAGGGATGAGGGGGAAGCAAGGATTAAGTGGAGGTGACCCAATTAAGACAAGGTCGAAAACTGGTAGCAAACAGGGATTGCAAAAAGGGGGGTGGGGGGTAAGGTTGGTGCAGAGTGAGCGTTGTCCTTGTAAAGTGGTAGATAAAGAGGGTGGGAAAAGGGAGGAGGAGGAGAAGGGGAGGGCCGCATGGTATTCAGGAGGTATATAAGTGAACAGGGTGCCCTGTTGGGTGCTATGAGGGGAGGATTTAGTGGGTGGGGAGGAAAGGTTGTGGGGGCATGGTGACCAGCAGGGTCAAAGCATGAAAAGGGTCACAGAAAAAAAACTCTGAAGGGGGCTGTACAAAATATTGGCAACACTTGGTCCACACCCCTTGCCTCCCTGAGCACACACAAACATGCACGCCCCCCCCCCCAATGAAACACAGTCAGATGGGCATGAGATGATTTAACAACTGACTAAACATAGGGATGATGTGTGACTCAACACATTTGTTTATTGGATGTCCTAAAGTGATTTTATCAAAGTGCACAAACAACACAGCCTCTGTAGTCACCCTGCTATATAAGTCCCCAGGTCCATGACATGCAATCTAGTCAAATTACAACATGGAGCATCATTTCCTTATCAAACTTTAAAAACGGTTGGTCGTATCAGAATTTTGAACCATTTAAGGTATTTTATATTATATAACATTGCTACAAAAATCATAGAAAGTTTATGCTTGAAATTCGTCAACGGATGCAGTAGTCGACCCTATACCTGCGCATGGATACTGTTTGTTAATTGGCTAAATTACTTCACACTTCATCAAATTATTGGACCAAATTAGCAAATAGGCTAAATAAATAAAAACCACTGACTACTTATATTCGTAATAACATTTTGTGTGATAGATACGCATGATCTTTTAATTTCACCACACGTTTCCAAAACAGCTTCATCCCTGCACATGGTCGCACTTGCTCATCCACAAGAAAACAAAATTCAGTTCTAGTTCTTTGATACGCGTTTTCCAAGTTTCAGATGTTTCAAACAAGTCGCTTAACAACTCTGAAAATTGTTTGTACTTTTTAACGCGTATGCAACGATAAAATAGTTATCGACAATCGACAAACTGGTTTTATCTCAGCATCCTTTCCAAGCAGTGCATGCCGAGTCAGTGCATCCCATTCAAACCCTTTTGTAGACTGAAGCTACCAATCGACCAGTTTCCAAAGTTTCGAAAAGCTAAATAAACACTGTGAATACTACATGATATTTGACGCACTCACCGTTCCAGCTGAGGGAAATTATTTTCAGAGCCACCCATATAAAGGAGTTCTTTGGGAAAGCCATGTTGTATCAACCGTCTTAACAGTCCTAGAATGAATCGCAATTGTGGTCGCCGCACTTGGAATGGGAGCGAGCTTGTTTGATAGGACTGAGCTGCGCGAGGGCGGTATGGGGAGGAGGGGGAGAGGGGGAGTCGAGTTGCAGACAGAGCTCAGGCTGTCGTATAGCCCTACTGTCTTTGAAAAGAGAATGGAAGCACATTTTTGGGTCTCCAAACTCTATCCTCACGTTTTTTTTTTATTAAATTCGTCATCACAACATAATCAACAGAATATATTAGAATTGAGTTAATGAGTCTTCGACGAAATTGTAGAATCTCATCATGTTGAAGGTGCTCAACCATTGGTGAAGGCACGAGTAAAGCATAACAACAATAAACCTTTATTAAATAACTGGCTATTAATCATGATGCCTATGTGTAGGAGCATATAATACTCAATATACCATATTTTCTCGCTCTCATTATCTTAATGCAGTGCTCGCCATGGCTATCTGATAATGTAATGCAAGTCAATAAATAAGCATGAATATTTGAATGTTGAAAGGAATTTAGAAATTACAATATCAACCTAGGGGCCTTTGTAACCACACGAGGTTTAGTACTCCAGTTTTGGGACTGGTGCATCTTCAGGCCATCTCAGCTCGTGGGTTGTTAACAACCTCTGCTGTTTTCATCACTCGACTGTCGCCTCCGCTAACAGCTGCAGGAGAGAGGGGCCATGGTGGAGCCTGCCACTCCAGCTGTCCTACAGACTCTGGTCTCCCTCCATACATCACAGCCTAGACCGGAGACACAGCGCAGGGAGAGATAGGGTTACAAGTGGAGGGAAAAAAACACCCATAGGGCTGAACTGGAGAATAGTCTTCTGAGGTGGTTCAAGTAAAACATGGAACAATAGATGAAGCTGGGAAGAATGTGTTCCGTTTTTGTTCTGTTTGTCTGGTCAGAGGAACAATTCTTCTTCTCTGGTGTGTATCTTCAGTGGCTGGTGTGTAGATGAGATTTTCCGCCTAATGTCCATCAAACGACAATATTAGGGGAACAATGTGATTGACAAATAGGATTAATAGGTAGCACAAGACACATCCTGGTTTTCATCACACAGTGTGATCTACAGTAAGTGTGTTTGTTCAGCTGCAGGGAAAAAACACTCACCACTGGACACAGGAACAAGAAGAACCAGCTACTGTGCTAACAGCTAGTGGACCATATCTGGGCCAGCGGATTTAAAGTGCAGTGCAAATGTGAAATGTGCATTCTAGTCCCCAGAGGCCGAGGTGCAGTAAGGTCTATCCTACAGAGCAGAAAGGGACGAATTTGAGCAAATGAGAAAAATTCTTTGAAGTGGACCAAAGCTCACTCCTCATCCAAAATCCCCTCTGCCTTAGGACCGACAGAGCAGGCAGGAAAGGTTCCTTCCACGCTGACATTTCTTTTTTTAATCTCAAACCCATTGGACCCTCTCTACCCTTTCAGACCACCTTTTCCCTCTGTCCTCTCCCCTCGTTCCCTCCTTCAGTTGTATCAGAGATTCCCATCTGTCTCTTGCACTGTTGTGTCAGTGGAGAGCAAACATGGAAGGAGGGGGTGACAGTGAGGATTTAATGGTCAAACAGCATTAACACACAGAGAGATTGCTTTACGAGGAGACAGGTGTCAGTTTAGATGATCTGCACAGTCGTGTTAGTTTTCCAAGTTGACTTTTCCACAAATGACATGAAGTGAAGGACTGGAAAGACAAGTAACCCATGAACGTTGCATGATATATATGGAAACTAAAGCTGATGATGACGATGAAACGATGGAAAAATCGAGCAGACTTGGAATGTTTTTAAAGCAGAAATAAGACCTTAAACAATGTACTGATAAGATACAAACCAGTGTTTTTCCGATATTCCATTTGATGAGGCATTCTGTATTTCATAACACAACACTATCAATTAATAACGGATGCAACCTACAATGCGTGTCTGTGTTGTGGCATTAGAAACCCTGAGGAAGAACTTGTTTCTGTGCAAAACTCCAACTGAAAACATCTAGCCTTTTCTTCATCTCTGTTTGCTATGGTTACAGTTTTACACTCACCAGGGACAATCCAAACAAGGTTATCTACTTCCTTTAAAAAATAAGTTCAGGTGAGGGAACCAATGGCTCTCCCCTCCCCAAATCTGCTTTCAGCTCTATGATCTTATCTCAGACATTGTTTGGTTTTGGTTTGTTGGTGCCTGGATGACTGAGACCCCCCACAGCACGGTAGCAATCCAGCCTCAGGAATGTGGGTATTCTTCTGCTGACAAAGACATCTTCCTTGCCTTCAGGCACCCGCATGTCCCACCTGGATATTCATCCTATACCTGAGCTGGAGGAGATCCCTTGCTACAGAATGCTGGTGCGATGATATCTATTACTTAGGGAAGGAGAAGTCCCCAAAAAAAAAAAAAAAAAAGGCTTTTCAACTTGTGAATGCATTTGTTATCGATTCTTTAAAAACAAACACATGGTCAATGCATATTTGATTGCAGTGGTGATACCAGCGTGTTGTGATTTCATCCCCCAACACATTTTTGTTCACTTTTGTTTCCCCATCACCTTATTGTTAGATTTGGCACTGTGATACTGATACAAACACAACAGGGCTCATAGGCCAACAGCTGCTTGTAAACACAAATAGCTTCTGCCATACATTATCTGTCCATTGTTCCAGATCTGTGCTCCCCACAAATCCATCATCTCCATCCCAACACCAGGTGGGGAGGAGCAAATCGCCCAGTATGGCGCACACAGGTTGCTGTACCATCACATGTAATGTAGGGCAGTGAGAGCACAGTGGAGGCTAGTGATTCAGAGCTAACATGATTAGCCTTAGATAGGCTACGTAGTTCTCCTCCTCGTAGCCTGGAGTGGGAGCTAATACACAAGCAGGTCTGGTTACACAGATTGGGAGCAGAGTGTGTCACCACAGGGGTGTCAGACTCGCTTGAGCCAGGAACGAAGAGGACATGCTAGAGTGGAGGACAATGTCAAGGTCCCTTTCACCCCCACCCACCCACCATCCATCTATCCCCAGCTCAGATAGTCAATAGGCTGGTCATTTCGGGAGGTTGTGCTGAAGGATTTGGATTCAATAACCTTGTTCAATGGTCGTACACATTAGGGTAGAAATATAACGTAGAGGTATCTAATTTGCTTCAATAATAACAGATGCAAGGATAATATATTGTCTCCTGGTAAAAACACAGCATGGCATTTACTCAGTCTACAATATACTTTAAATATGTACATGCAATCTGCCACCAGATATATATATATATATATTATATATATTGTTTTACAACAATCTTATAGGATAATCTTGGTAGTTGTAGATGGTTCTCTTAATCTTAATGCCCTAATGCAAATGTTTTTCCTAACTCTGGAGTTTTTCTCAGTGTATCACACAGGACTCTCATCTGAACAAAGATAAACATACCATGGAGGTGTGAGAGTCAGGGTCGATTTCGACGTCAGCAGACAATTCTGCTCTGTAGCTCAAAACAGAGTTGGTTGACTAATAGAGGGTAACCCAAGCACAACTAAGAACCTAACCCACAACTACTAATACATTCAGAAAAATTGTGCTCCCATAATTCATTTTTAAGTAGCCAAATGTTCTGCTTTTATTCTGAGACATTTCAAAGAGCCAGATGATAGGGTAATTACAGATCATTACAACAGGAATACCTAATAGCCATACTTAATTATTTGAGGTGATTCATATGTTTAATTGTGATAATGTGATAATGGTACATTTAATTCATAAGGCACAGTTTGCATTAAAAATACAAAAATAAATTTTCTGTGCAGTGCTTTTTCTTGAACTGGTATGTAATGCTTTTAACAGTATTGTTCTGTCTAGGGTGAGTAAATGATAACCATTTGTGGAGGTGATTTTCAGACAGGTCTATGGGGTGCCAGGGGCGATGGACAGCCACAACCTAGAGGTTTGCACCTTTTAATTGAATTGGAGTCAGAGTCCATTGCTAATTTACAATGAGCGTTGCCATTGACCTTCCTGTCCTCATTGGCTGGTTTGCCTGGCTCTATATTACTGAAGTGGACCTTTTGAATCAGTGAGCCATTTTTCTGTCTACGTGTGTGTATGTGGGTGTGTGTGTGTTTGTGCGTGTATCTATGTGTGTGAAGTAGAAAGGAAGTCTCTTGAGATTTGGGGGAGGGGTGGCTAGTGCCAGTAGTCCGTTCCGTTTCTCAGTAACAATGACTGGGCCTATGCTGAACATCTACGCTGACCCCTCACAGCCCTCGTTGCCATGGGAATCTCACAGGACGCCATAATCAACTAATGAATCACTGAGGTGCTCAGACACATCTCGCCTGATTGGACAAATGGAGCAAGTGGGTGGGACCAAGGAACACTCAGACACAATACTGGGTGGGGTAGAACACAAGGGTTGGGCGAAAGAGGGACCCAGGTGGCCACTTGGTCTCAAATATAGTGCATTAAAATAGGATCAGGGCACCTCTTAATCATAGTTAGAGGCATCGGCACTATACATTCATTTTTCTGTGATCATATTAAACCCTATCCTTGAGCTAGCTACTGTCATTTTTCTATTGCCAACACAGAGAGGTCAGAGCCAGATTCTCAAGATTTTTGGAAATTCAGCCAAAAATGTTTGTAATACAAAAATTCTGAAACTTTCTAAACATATTTTTCGAGTGAACGATACATGGAACTTTTGTGTTCAATAAAAATCCAACCCTCAACAATAACAATACATTTGTAAACGGTATTTAATTACTGGTTGTCTACATGTGTTCAGTTGTTCCAGTTACATCTTTGTTTGGGGGCAGGCTGTGTAAGTAAAAGGTATTTGCTTCAAGTCAGCCTTCAGGCAACTTTGTCAGGGCAGTTACAGAGCAAAGTCTCCAACCTCACTCCCAGCCAATTCAGCAGATTTTAGCCCTCAAGCCTGGCCTATGAGCATAGACCGAGAAAAGCAATTATGTCTCAGCTGTTGTTGTATGGGGACTTTTCACAGGCTGTCTCTCAGATCTCAAAATTGTTCAAGCACCAGAAAATATTTAACATGGTCATTCAGGTTACTCTTTACTTGGACAATTGGAAAGCATTTCACGAGTGTTTGAGATCATATTTACTGTAGTGTCGTAATGTTTTCATGGCCATAAAGTACATCAAAAATATCCTCCTTGTCCTGATGGTTTAAACACTTTAGTACTTTTCCTCAGCCCACATGACGTCACAAAACGTCTTATAAATATGATCAATTCTAGGAAATCTAGTTGTCTTATTTCTTCCAATCCCCAACTAATGATGGTGTGTATTTTCATACAGCATTCTGCCTTGCTGTGCTCGTCATAGCTTAGCAACTCGCAGCATTGGAACCATCCAATTGTGCAAGGACAAGTGTTGAATGCTCCGAAGGCCTGCAGTGGGTGGATAAGGGTGGGGATGGAGTGGTCTGTGGTGAGAATGAGGCATAAGTTTTGTGGTTGCCTAATGCCATTTTTCCACAGTGGATCTGAAGGAGCACAGCAGCTGTGATAAGATGGGTAGGAAAAACAAAAAAGTAGAGGAGCAGGAAAGTGAGAAAGCCCAGAGCAGCTGTCCAGAACATTTCTGGTAAATACAAAAGACTATTAACCACTCGCGTTTTAAACCTCCTTTTTTTTTTTGCCTTGACAGGAATACCAACCGTGGCCTATTTGATCTTTTAGGCTTAAAATGGAATAACATTTCTGAAGTGAATAATCAGATTAAATGGGTTGAGTTTTGTCAAGTTAATGATAACACCCCAAAAATATAACATGGTAATAGTTATTTAATTGATAAAAATGTGCAGATCGAAACAGCCAAATATGTAGAGCCAACCTTGTTAAAAGGTGATTATGTCCATGGCCATAGAAGAAACATAACAGAAACTGAACATATTGGGTTGCAGGTTCTTTAACTGTGAATATCGGGTTACATATCTTTTAACCTGGAGGCCAATCCACAAAATACCATGATGTCACTTAAAGAGCAAAGGGGGCTTGATTTATCGTTTAGGCCATTTAAAAAGTAACCACCATATCCAAGACTCAAAATGTAAGAGGATGCAGGAGACAGTGTACACTGGTGCTAAACTAAATACTACCATAAAGAGTGGCTGGTACAAAACCCCTCTTTCTTCCCAAGACACCAACACGCACACAGCTGGGACAAAGGAACATGACGGATGCTGTTTTCTCCCCAATTGGAAAGGTCCTATTTGGGGACCGTGGTGATTTGATAAGGCCCATGGTTGACTGAGGCAGTTTGAAGGAGACAGGGTGTGGGAGGAAGGGTAAAGCACTGCCATTTTTTGGCACTTTCATTATAACCATCCTCAGGGCATGCTTACTAGTGAGATAAATCACAACTTGCTAATGCTGTGTCCATGGCTGAGAGATTTATGGAATCATAATAAGACGTCCATTAGCAAATTCTGTAGTCTATCCACACTGAATGGGCACATCTTCCAACATTTTTCACTGTATTATAACCTACATGTATTGATATAAAAGAAATGTTGGTACTGAAATTATATTGAAATTATATATAAATTGTTATGTTATTGTATTGAAATTATGTAGCTATGCTTAGATTATTCATATGTCACTTGTATTTGAATGACCTATTCCCCTAGTTGATATGATGGGTATATACACCACAGTGCGTAAATATAGAAAGTTGCCTTATGCATTATCTCGAGCAGTGACATAGAGAACAACAGGACAGGAGTTCAGGTCAATCTTGAGGTGCACGTGAATGGAAAAAAGCTATTGCCATGGCACGCCAGGTACAAAGAAAGCAGTGAGATCTTACTTAATGAATCAATTAATACAGTTTTACAATAAAACGTGTATTTACAAACAGTTGGCTACTGTTTCGTAGGGTTTCTTATGGGTGATTATATCCATCGAGTGTCTCGAGTTTACAGATTTAAGATTTCTGAAATCGATTATTTCCTCTGGGTAGATATATCCGCATCGACACAAATTCCTGTTGAGTGTTTACATGGCTAAAATGACAGCGGCTGTGGGATTAGACCCCCAGTTAACAAATCTAGTTGTTATTTCTGCCAAATGTTGTCATTCCAACCCCTGCGTTTTATATGTGCCAGTTGGTTAGGCAGTTAACTATGATATGTAAGGTGAGTTATGAATAGTAACATCCACTTTTACCTGCTTTTCGAAATAGCACTATTAGCATAGCTGGCTACCAGCTTGCTAGCTAGCTAGTTGTCAGCTGACTGGGTGTGGTAGCTAGATAGTTAGCTAGGTAGCAGTTACAGTTATGAAAAACTGATTTGTGTTGGTAATTTAAAGCAACATTCATAGTAAACATGTCCATATGGACGTTCGTCTCGACGTCAACAGCAAATACCCACCAATGTCGCTTTCAAGGCGAGAGTATACCACCAATGCCAGAGAAGCTAATTACTGTAGCGAGATAGTTGCCTAGTTTATAGCCATGAGAGCTAGCATTTCAGTGGGACGTTCGTATTACACCATTGATAGTTTTTGATCATTTTGCATTTCTGTTTTTTCCAGGGAACACTAATATGGATGTAGTGAACCTAGTTTCCTGCGCCATTGGTAGATGCCTGGATACTTTATGCCTGTTATTGGATTTGATCATCTGGACAGTGAATTGGATGGCCAGAGTTCTATCAAACATGGGGTCCTATCTGCACAACATACCAGTTGTGCTAAGTGGCACTACATTACTGGAATACTGGAACTTTGCCTTGTTCTCTTTCCTCACAGTGACAGAAGTGGTCACTAGCACAGCTCATGGAGCTCTTCATATACTGGAAGGCTGGATACAGACTTTAGGCGGTGTTGTTGAGAGCTTCAAAATGGTAGGTCACCTTTCGGCTCATGTTGTGTGGCGTGCCAAGGAGCTGCTACAACGAGGACTGATATCTGGGAACTTTGTTCTAAAACAGACATGTGAGGGCTTCTGCATTGCTTTCAGCCTGGTTTTCTATTTTGTTAACACCATTGTCAACATTGTCCTTATCGGGACACAGAACTGTTTTTCTGCTGTCGTGGGGGCCTGGGAGGCAGTATCAGGACCGCTGCATAAAGCCTTGGAGCTGGCCCTCACTCTCCTCACCTTCCTGTACAGCTGCCTAGTAGGCACCTCTGTGCTACTATGGACTCCCTTTCAGCTCGTATTGGAGTTTCTGGGCTCGCTTGGCCATGTCTTCATCACAGTGTTTATGCTTAATATATATGGCTTGCTCCTGACAGCTGGCATCGTTGCTCTGACCTGGCTGTATCTAAACCCCCGGCTTCCTCGTCTTGCAGCCCAGCAATGTGTCCACTTTGTCAACACACTCCCGGGAATGAGGATTCTGCAGAGAGCTGCCTATAGACTGTACCTGCTGGCTTTAGAGAGAGCCCAAGACCTGCATGATAACAACGCGGGAGAGCCGACAATGGGACACAGGGTTCAGGCTGGGAACCAAAGGGGGAGAACAGTACAGCCTTCTGGGGATGAGAGTGGAGGGGGACACCCCGTCTTGGACCCTAGACCCCCTGGTAGCTCCACAGACCACACAAATATCCCTCACCCCTCGGAGCAAACTGGAAGAAACCACAGTGAGGTCGACTTGCCACAACTTAATCTCTCTAGCCGGCTGCACGAGACCAACTTCGACCTGGAGCATTTCTCCGCAGCCACAAGGAACACATTAAACCAACTTTCGGGGGAGGACCCAGTCATCAGTGCTCCCCCGGCAGACAGTCTCCTCAGCCTGCTCAAGGAGCATGAGGAGCGGAAGAAGTGCGTGATCTGTCAGGACCAGGCCAAGAACGTGCTGCTGCTTCCCTGCCGTCACCTGTGCCTGTGTCGCCACTGTTCTGCCATCTTACTGCAGCAGCCCCCCCAGCAGCACTGCTGCCCGCTCTGCCGGCGAGGCATCACTCAGACCATGGATGTTTTTCTCTGAAAGACTAACTGGGGGCAAGAGAGCCGAAGGGGCAAAAGACGGGCAGCTCTGATTCTACTATATACTAAGTTGAGAGTGACAAGGTGATCATGTTTGGTTAAATCCCCATTGTTTCCTTTAGAGAACTGGATGGCGATCAGGAGTATGGTGATGCCCTCATCCAAGCAGATGTTCCACCATGTTGCTTTTACCTATGCAGCTGCCTAAAGTCTGCTTATAGCTGCATGGTATATGGACATGGCCCTTAACTCAGGATAGTGAGACTTCTGATGGGGCTTGATTTCCCTGCCTTTGATTCAGCAGTCTCATATTCCTGGTGAACATCCTCTTGCTCATTTGTAACATTTGCACTAATGATATTGCACTGGCTAGTGGCTACAACGCTACTGTTCTGGCTTATACTTGTACTTCAAATGTTGTATTGATTAGACTTTTACATATTTCCATGTTAAAGCTCATAAGAGCCCTGCGCATACTGCCATTCTGTCTGATGTGTGGATGAGTAATGAAATGCTTTGCCAGTCTCAATGATTATGGGTAATACAACTGTTACCAATAAGTTGAATCCCAACAATACTAAATCCTTTACTAACACATTGAGCTATCATACCACTGTTGCGGGCAAAATGTTATAATCGCACAACGGAAGTGCTTATCATATCTTTTTGTACATTTTGTACCTATGAGTGTTTTGTAAGTCAGATAATAGGCTATGTGAATATTAATCGCCATTATTTGTCAACTTAAAATAAACATACTGTCATTCCTCGGTTAAGGTATTGTACATATTTTGAAAAATGCATACATTATTTTAGGGCTACATAAATGAAGGAGCAATCTAAGCTGTGTTGTATGGTAAGTGTTGGTGAATTTGAATGAACCATTGAAATGCCAAAGGGCCTAGAAGTAGTATTTATGGGGGATATATCTGTCAAGATGATAAATGTGCCATATACACAGTGACCCCCACAACATGCCAAGGAAAATAAATATTCAAAACAATACCATTTTAAGTGTTCGGTAGTCATATTTCATATACAAGATTGAAGAGATTGGATGGGTAAAAGGGGTTTGGGTCGATTACTTGCCTTCTTTTAATTAGTAGTTGGATCCACAGCAGTAACATTCAGTGAGGGGCTTTTTTTTAAGAAAAGACAGTTCTTTTGGGAGTGGTATACTTTTACATATTAGACGTTACTCTGCCTAATGTACCTGTAACACAATGTTCATTGGCTGCTTTGTAAATCAATTCAGGTGTGACCAAATTAAGTCCTCTACCATGTCCCTCTCATTACTGCTCCTGCACAAACAATAATACACCACTGGGGAATTACATTGGGGCCATATGCTTTTCCTTATTCAGCAAAAGAAATGGGACATGTAGGGTGGGCCACCTCACAAAGTGGGACGTCCTCCAATTCAGACTGGGGAGTGGTCCGATCCTGCCCCGCCCAGCCCAGCCCTAAGCTCCCGAGCTCTCTTGGTTGAGCTATCTGTTGTTCCCTCGTTCTGGCACTGGGCCAGCAGGGCTGCCATTAGAAGCTCTTTGTTGGTTCTGTAGGGGGGGGATAATTGGCCAGCAGGAGCCGTCTCTGGACCCTCCAGGCTGACTGACAGGCCAGAGAAAGAGAGACGCGGCTCCCCGGGTCCAGTGTGACAGCTGCCTCACTGGTCCACTCAGGGCTGGCCCTATTGTCCGAGCTGTCCTAATGGCTGCCTGTACAGAATACAAGTATTAAAAAACAACTATAAAAACATGTCTTTTTATAATGAGGCACAAATTGTGCCACTTCACAGATTGTGGACATGTATGCTTCATGCTGTTTTTGAAAAGGACTGACAATCTGATGAGATTGCCTCAGTTTGTGTTATTACAGATTCAACTTGGTTACCTTCAGAAATAAAAAAAAGATGTCCATTAAGCATGTTATGTCACAATCAAGGGCTAGTTGTCACTTCCAAGATTAGGTTAGCCATGACAGGTTCAATGATAAAGGAAAGTTAATTTTAGACCAGGGGCATTGCTGATTTGTGTGTAGACATTGCGAGTGCGGGGTTAAAACACCCACACCCTCGATCTTCTCCCAGCTTCTTGACTAGTGGAGCTGGTGGGTGGTATGAGCATGGGGGGGATTTCCTCCTCCTGAATTTGGTGGGCTCCTAGCCAGAGGAGCACTCAATCTGTCACCAGCTGTCTGCCAGTCTGTACCAGGGCCTCCATCCCACCCTCCTACCCCCTATCTCCCTGCCCTGGTGCTCACTCCCGTGCTGGGTTACACTCCATGGGCCAAGGGATGAGCCTCTATCTGCTGGCAAGGCTAAGCTACATTGTCACCTGACTTGCTGCCATGAATTGGTGGGAATATTCTCTGAATCCACCTGACTGAAATCACAGTGGTCATGCTGTTCAAGCTGCTATTTAGGGATGGTTTGTAATTCTTGTAGCTCATCTAATTTGAATCACATGGTCATTGTCATGGGAGTTATGCAGTGCAGTGTTTTGCCAGTTTTTCAAAACAAGTGTGTCAAATAATTTTACCATGACTGGTATATTTAAGAATCTGTTTCTTTCATTTTTTTTATTTTGCAGTCCAAGCAAAGGTCTACCGTTTAGGCAAGGATTGTGTTGTATTTTCCCAACCCCTTCCAAACTTCCCCACCCCCATCCCAAAATGTTAACGTATATAGCATCACTGACAAGCTCTTGTTCAATAACCTCCTCTGAACTAACAGGGGCAATGCTGGAGGACACAAGCGTGGTGGGTCTGGGAGGGCAAAGGTTAACCAGGAGCTGTGTTCCATTAGGGAGGCTAAAGAATGGTCCAGCAGCGGGGTTACGGTGGCCTTTCAGCACCCTGGAGAGCAGCACAGGGCCAGCCCCAATCCAACGACACTGCCTGGCCTTGGAGGGCAGCCATGGAGAAACAAAGGCTGTGGAGGCTTTAGCAGGAAGAGACACCGCAGAAAAGAAATACCATGGATTTTAAGGAGGGCACTGTCACTAAAATGTGTTCGTAGAGGTAGACCCTAACTGTGCGTTAGTATATGCATTGTACTGTTTTTGTTTATCAACAATCATTTTTGCAGATCAATTGAACCCAATACAGGTCCTTTGTTTGGTAAGTCTATTGTATATCATGCTACTTGGCCAGAATTTCCCAGAATATTTCCTTCTGCTAAAATCTGTCGAAAAAAGTATATATATTTTTTTTTACTTGGAAACAAAGTTTACAAAATCTTTCCTTGAAAGTTCGCAAAGTACTTCAAAATGCTGTTTGAGTGTCTCAAAAGAAAAACACCAAAGGTGAATAGCAAGTCGTTTCTGCTGCCTACATTTTCTAGTTGCTATAGGAACATGCATTAGGTGGAATCCACAGCACATCGAATGCGTGTGATCATTGCCAGAGTGTAAGCAGCGTCTGCTGGGGTTATTCCCAAAGTTCCATATTGAATAAAGATGAATTCTCTTTTTTCCCCCCTTCTACTACTGGCCAATAGCGTTCTGAGACACACAGTACCCTGACAGTATTTCATGCCTCATGCATTCATTTAAAACTGGTTATGATCATGTTCCTATTTAATAAAACATTAGCATAATTTATCACTGACCATAATTCAAATGCTGAAGTGGATTCAAGCTCTAGTTCAGCTACATGAGCATGGAAATAACAATATTCCCCAAATGATTAATCAAAACAAAATCTTATATGTTAACCTATTTTGTTTGACCGGCAACATTAACTACAATTTTATTGATACATAATTGATCAGCTGCTGTACATTGATTGGTTGTCTCAATATTTTGTCAGTTGGTTTAGTACAGAGAGAACGTGGGAGAGATCCTATTGATTGTCCATGTGTAGAGACAGTTTCTATTGATTAATCCTCCCACACTTTCGGATACTTATTTTGAGATTTTATCTTCTAAAGCGTCCCTGTGGAAGTGTCAGTGATCACAATTCTACTTGTTCAATGCTGACTAATTAATTCTCAATCTGTTGTTTTGGTCTGAATCAGATTTGAAAAATTTCCTAAAATGTTGTGGTCTCTACATTACATTATATCTATATTATACACTGCAGCAGTACATTGTCAAATCTTCTCTTCCAAATTATTCATCCAAAATGTCACTCCCTTGGCATTCCAAACCTAAACCTAAATCCTGACACTACCATTCATTGTTTTGCAGGCATGAATTTTCTCTCACCAGATGGCGTTGTGTAGTTGGTGAATGATGTATGTTGAAGGATATGATGAAGGATGTATCAATGGATCTGTCATGCAATTAGTAAACACAATGTAACACTGCTTATGTAGAACGCTTACACAGACAGAGACGGTAAGGAGATTAAGTATATATCAAAAAAAATTCTCAACCCCTCTTCCTTAACATGTTATCCAAATTCAATTGTAGGCTAGTGGCACTATAGATCGGGCTTTCAAATGTCACCCCTGAACAGTCGATCTTTCACTGACCTGTACAAGGGTCAAGGGTATCCAGGGCACCTGGAAATCCCTGACACACACTCACTCACTTCACAGGCACCTTTGAAAGCTCCCATCAGAGAAACTAATGGAGTCTGTCTCTTCTACTATCTGTGTCTTTTAATCACCCCATGCCAGATTTAACCTCATTAACACTGGCCTCCGGTCGGTCCGACCATACCCCAGTTTCAAACCCACTTAGGGAGAGCACCTTCTCTACAGCCCCTTTAGTGACGTGGATGGTATGTGTCGGGAGGTGAAGAGAGATAAGAGTTCTTTGTCAGAGCCCATGCTCTGAGGGATCCAGCAGAGGCAGGATTGAATAGGAGGGAAAGACTGAAAGGTGGGGGAGGGAAAGGGATTGGACAGGGGGGGATACAGAGAGTGGGGTTGAGGGAGGGGAGGAGCGGGTGCAAAGGGGGGAAATGACTAGGACCGACGCAGTAGCTAAGGTAAAGCAGCCTGTCCAGTCTTCGGATCCACACCAATTCAACCCTCCCCATGCGAGGCTCCATCCCTTGGTTCTTGGGCTCACTCCTGACTGCCCCCGCTGCTTTGGCTTTAATGAGCAAGATGAAAGAGAGGCAGGCTGCTAACCCAAAGCTCCCCCTCCCGATCACGACCCCTCACTGTGCTCCTCATCCCTTTTATTCAGCCCCGGCTCACTTTACTACTCACCCTGCAGCACAACCACATCCAAGACATGTCACTTTTTTGGGGGGGAGCAGTTTTTAGATGTAGCATAACATCACAAAGACTGGTGCATTATGGAAATTTGAAGATAGACTCGCTTTAATTTTCAATTTTTCAGGTGTTACCTCGTCTTTGTGTTCTCTTTGACTGTTTCCGCGTTGTGTCGTGTACCTCTAATGTCTTGCAAGACATTTTTGTATGTTTTGTTTTCTGTTTTCAGGTGGCAGACTGGCAAAAGAAAGAATGGTCTCTATTAATCATAAACCACAAACACCATGTCACTATAGCAGTGAGAAGAACAGAGGCAGTGAGAATGAATAAGAAAAACGCCCTTGGGGTCTCGAGAATCCTGACATGCATGTCTCATGTTTAACTATGAGCAGTTAAAGATGTTTGAACCCGGATTCTGAGAGGTGTTGAACCACATGGTACATGGGATCAGTCTGACTGGAACATCATTGAATGCTGGCAGTACCAGGCGTAATATCCATAGTGTTGTGACATGGTATACAGTATCATGTGATGAACCTGAAGTTAAAAAAAAATATTGGACTTTCAAAAACAGTTGATGAGGAAGGAAGGGGGGGAAAAAGGAAAAGTATATCAAATCTGTGAGATGGTGAAGATGGTCTGGTTCAGCAGCATAAAACAGAGGCCTGGAAGATGCAGTCATGGACATCATACATCCATGTGATCACTGCAGGGCCTCCCACTGAGACCACATTGTGCCGTCTACAGTCTAAGCAGCTCCTCGTCTCGCCACATCACACAGCATTAGACATCACAGGCAACGCCAGCCTTGACTACACTCAAAAGATACCTCAAGCAAGAGACTGAATTATTTTAGACTTGTCACAATCTACTGTATGGGCCTATTTATTATATCATGTGCAATTACACAATTTAGACGGAGAGATATAAGTAGGAAAGGTACAGTTTTATTTGGGATATTTTTGTATTGTTCGGTGAAGTATTATGAAACAAAGCATACTAATAGTATACCAATAATAAAAATTACATTTCCAAAAGCAATTGGAGAACGGCTTTAAAAAAAAATGATACAATGCTTCCCCCTTGTGGTGAATCCAACCGTCCACTTACTTTTACATCAATTTGGGTTAATGTTTAACATTAATAAAAGTGAAGCGTTAAGTTACATGTGTTAAGGTACATACTTGCATACAACTCCTGAGAAAAAGCTATTCCAAGCGACAACTTTGTCCCATCTGTGCATCACACATGACTAAGTATTTAATCTGAGACAAAAGATGTCACAAAGATGTATAAACTGATCAGTTCTGTAGTTGTGTAAAATGTCTATACCAAAGCAGTCACGCAACATGACTCCACCCCATAGACGAGTCCAATCCACTGCTTTTTTTACTAATATCTGTAATGACATCCTGCAGTTTCTTAACCGATTGCACCATGACCCGGAAGCTGTCATGGAAGTTGCCGATTCCCTCCTTCATCCAAGCTGCCTGGAGCTCAGCGATCCACTTCAGTATTCCATCCAGCTGTTCCTGAACCTCCCTCTGCTCCTCCAGTTCAGCTAACAAGGCCTGCTGGGCACAAACCTCTGCTTGGTACGACTTCTGCAGCTCAGTCAGGCACGACTCCAGCTCCAGAAGGTCTGACAGACCCTCTATATGTTTTGAGCGTGGCTGGTTTCCTGGTAACGGCACATTAGGAGGAATTGAAAAGACGTTTTTGACCAAGAGTGTTTCCATGCACCCTGACAAACGTTTGAATCGTTCTTGAAGGAACAGTTGAAGCTTCTGGGTGCACTCCCTCGCCCTCAAACGAAGTTGATCATCACTGAGTTCAGTTCCACTTAGTTTTCTAACAAAGACTTTCTCAACGACGAGCAGCATTTCGTACAGGCAATCTTGGAAGGCACTGTAGACCCTCAGCATACACGTTTGAGGGGTAAAGCCAAAGAACTGTGTTTCATTCAGGTTTGGCGATAAGGCAGATGGAGCATCTTCTGTAAACAAACAGGATGTTTAGAAAATTACATATCTGAAAACGAAACATCGATAATAACTGCTTATAGTCAAACATAGCTTATTTAACACCCTGGTGGCTAAAATCGATAACAATCTTGTAAACGTTTTTAAACTAACTATGGCTTTAGCAACAAATTGCTACAGGAGTGCCTTATCCTCTACTAGCAAGCTACATTAGCAAACAAGCCAAACCAAGTAGCCGCCTCCACTCGTGTTCACAAATTATGTTAATGGTGCTTACACCCAGGTAGTGTTATAAAGTCGCTGGTTGGCATGTTTAGCTACAATTCCAAATGAACACATTTGTTAGAATTAATTATTTGGCTACCTTCGTAAACTCGAACTTCTGCCATATCTTGAAATTCTCGCGCCATGTTACGTTGTTGACTTGAATAAAAGTACTCTGGATGCACGATCGCCCCCGTATGTGGTGGGGGATTCATTACAGTCACATCATTGAAAATAATTTTTAACAGATAAATAAAATGTTGCTGGACAAATTGGCACAATTAATATCAAAGACAAAACTTTTGTCAAAAGTAGGCGTGAATTTGGCTTGTAGCCTACGATTGACACATCTACACATTGATCTGAACACATTTTGCATTGAACGGGATATAACACCGGGACACCGGTTCGAAACCTGGCAGAAACAAATACATATTTTTAAAGGAAAGTAATTATTTTATGATCAGTCTATTATTGTATTGGAAATAGAACAGGGGAATATTTATGTTGTCCATTGTTGTTTTAAAGTTCAGTTGGCCATTTTCTTTTGACACGGTCTGCGCAAGCCAATCGTATCCTTGTTAATCTAACACCCCGTTTCTGATTGGATAACAACATGTCAAGCTAAAGAGAAAACGCAGTCTGCTAACCCGGTGCAGCAGCATTCAATCAACCGTACAGACACAACTGACTTACTACATTCTTGTTTCAAGTAGCAAATATGGTGCTAAAAGCTGTGTGCGTCCTGAAAGGAACTGGAGAGGTCACTGGAACAGTGTTCTTTGAGCAAGAGGTAAATGCTTGAGATTCATGCATGCGTTTTGGTTTGTCTACAGTAGTCTACAGTACAGTTTACGGCCGCTAGCTAGCCCGGTTTCGGACTAAAAAGCTTTACCTAAATTAGTAGTGCTAGCAAGGTAGGTAGAGCTAGCTAGGTTTATGGATCACAATCATTCTTAAATAAAACATTCCGCATCATCTAGCGGTAACTTGTGTTATCTGGTTGCCTTACTTGCGACATTGATGTATTAGCTCGAAACGTTATCTACGTCATGAAATATCTGTCCAGCAGGTATTAGTGCTAGATATAGTGCGTTAGCTACTGTAACAAACGTTAGCTAATGCGTGGTTTACACATTTGCACTGCAGTTAATTGTGTGAGTTAAATGAGTAAATAGCAACGCTTCATGCAAGGTGTTAAGCAAACTCCACAGGGCGCATGCTGCCTGACAACCTTTGCTACTAGTATATTGCTTGTCAAGCACACATGCCCCGGACGGATAGGTATTCATTAACGCGTTATGAACACTTGTTCGCTTTTTGAGATGTTTGGAAATGCTTTCTGCAGCAAATGTAGTGTGAACAGTCCTTAACGTTAGTTTGTCAACTAGTTAAATGGAAGTAGTAACACATATTTGGATTGGAAATTGTAGAGTTGGAGCGTCTGCTAAATGTAAATGTTAGATAGCCTATGTGTTGACATTCAATATTACGTTACCGGTGGACAATAAACCAGGGTAATGACTCAGCAATTTATCGTCAACGGCTAGCGTTAGTTGTTTTGTTTTTTTCCTGTGGTGCCACACACTACTGCAAGTGTGTTACCACAAGACAGCCTGTTTTTGAAGTTATGTTACCAGGCTTTAATGATCCCATCGACAAGGTCGACAGCATAAACAATGTGAAATGTGCGCCATGCTTTATGTATTTGTCTTCTAGCAGAGTGACGTTTGACTCCTGTCTATCTCTCTTCCTGCTAGGGTGACAATAGTCCAGTTAAGTTGACAGGCGAGATTTCTGGACTGACCCCTGGAGAACATGGTTTTCATGTACATGCCTTCGGGGACAACACTAATGGTTGGCAACTATAGCAAAAATGCTACTGTTTTCCTAACAGTGTTATGATTATGACAATTGTCAATGTATTAATCTGTGCTTAAAATTGCATGTCAAACTTGTGTTGGTGTGACCCCCAAGATGTATTTAAGTTCATGTCCCAGCATTCAATAATATGGCCTTTCCATACCCTGAAATGTGAACAGAATACAAGTCATTTCAATGCCTGTCCTTTGACAAGCTATCTCCTTCAAATATCTTGGATGTCTTTTTTAGGGTGCATCAGTGCTGGCCCCCATTTCAACCCTCACAGCAAGACCCACGGAGGACCAACTGATGAGATCAGGTGATTTAAAAGTCATTATTTTAATAAATTCAGGTAAACTGGTAGTGTCTTGGTAAAATACGGGCCCCCGGCAAGCCTCACTTGCCAGTATAGTCAAGAGCTTCAGGGAGTATCAGTGGGCTATCGGTTCTAATTCCATGGTATCAACCATTTTAATTCTGATCAGTCAGAGACTAAACATGTTCGTCTAGATGGCCTGGCCTGTTCACTTTCCCAGAAATGACACTGCACTTGCGTGAGGGTGTATGTTAAGTGTATCGTTGATCTTGCTTTCATGCTCATCATCTCAAGACCTTTGTTCCGATGCTTAACTTTCCGGTCTTTTTAACCTAAATCTCTATGGCACCAAATGTATTTTACATGAGGTCACATGCATGGTGAGACCAGCAGCATGTGTGACTAGGCCGGCTGAACTAACAGATTCCCAGCATATCCATTCTTATGTTGCCAATCAGCAGAACAGGAGCTCCACAATTGCCATGAGACTTTTTACTGACCCTTCATGAAGGCCTCTGAATGGGTATTGGGTCCCATGATGCAGTGCCACATGGGTACCCTTGACATCCTTTCAGTGACCTGTGATGAATCACTGTTCGTCCATAGAGGTCCTGATCATTCGGAACCGGTCTGATTATGAATGCTTATGTAGGTTCAGGTCACCGTAGTTATCTGATTCCCGAATGGCAGAGTTGTAGATGGATCAGCATAATAACTGAGACTGTTCCCAGGCATGTTGGGGACCTGGGGAACGTCACGGCAGGGCCGGATAACGTGGCCAAGATCAGCATCCAGGACAAGCTCCTAACCCTCAACGGAGTCCACTCCATCATCGGCAGAACCATGGTGGTAAGTACTGCTGTCAGATCGGCTGGTTCAACTGCCTAAAAGAATAACGCGGTGCACTATTGGACATGTTGGGATGAGTAGCTACCCTTCCACCATCTCATTGACCTCTGACCTTTCTCTGTAGATCCACGAGAAGGTTGACGACCTGGGGAAAGGAGGCAACGAAGAGAGCCTGAAGACGGGCAACGCTGGAAGCCGCTTGGCCTGCGGTGTCATCGGCATCACCCAGTAGACCTCTGTTGCCTAATCCAATCAGGAGCACTGGAAACCACTAACGCCCAGTGAAGACCAACATAACCAGCCCGTATAACTGAAAGCTCTGATGTGAAATGAGCCATGTTGGAAAACTGAAAATGCCCCTTTCCTTCCTGGACTGAACTGGTGAAAGCATGTGCCTCTATACTGCTCTTAAGTCTTGTCTAGACAAGTCACACATTTTGTGTGTGGTGATGGGTGGATGGAAGGAAGGGGACAGTCAAGTTTCTAACTAGGCCAGACATTTGTATTGACCAGAGATTAAAGCACTTAGATTTGGGTCTAGAACACTCTGCTTAGTAAGATGTTTGTGAGTATCCATGTGTTCCAAAGAGTTAGTATGGAATCAGCGACGTAATCTATGTTTTCAGCGTTCTATAAGCACATTAATCAATAAATTGTTGCTGGTTAAACTGGTTTCTGCGTCTTTGTAGTTGCAGATGTTAGGGTTTTGAAGATTTTGTAGTTGTTTTGAATTAAATTGTTCTTGATTTGGCCACTAGGTGGTGCCATGTTCCTGTTGTAAGACAGTTAAGAAGTGATAACAGGGTTTATCCCCCCTAGAGGGGGGTGTAGCCTCTGGTGACACCATCAGGCCTTCTGTGTGTACTCCCTATCTTCAAATAACCAGCCTGAGTAAAACCATCTACCATATTTACCTTTACTACAAACATGTTGGGTCATATGGGTAAATGTGTAACATTGTCTTTTATAAGTATACTTTAAGGATCAAGTATTTTGATGAGTATACATTGCCATGCAACTCTTGGTTTATGTATAAAACATATTGTTGTTTTGGCAGGCAACAGAATCCTAGCTAAAGCAGTCCTATGAAAACCAAATTGAATTTTATGATTGGAAATGTCAATCTGGGATAGAAGTCATGCTTTCTGCCCCCTACCTCAGTGTGGAGGGTGGTGGGCTTCCTGACATGTGATTTCATAACAGATACTGCTATTAGCCAGCTGTGGCCTGCTGAAGCCAACACACATAGTCTTACACGTTCATACATACACGCTCGCTCTCACAGATGGCTGGAGTATGGCTGCTGAAATTACATGCTCCAAAAGGCCCCTCTCCTTTCAAGGAGCTGGAGGACCCTCGCATGTGTGGAGGCTTGGCCCTCTCTCCTCCGCTCATCTCCGGGGGAAACGGAAGATTGGAGGACCTTCAATACACAGAGTCCCCCACGGCCTGACAGAGGCCAGCTATAGTATTTGCAGATGGATTTGCATTGAAAATGCATCAACTGGAGTGGTTTCACGGTGGGCTATAAAGCCCAGATGACTGCCTCGTCATAGAAAATGCTTACATCAAAAGAACCTATTTTTGAGTCCTAACCCCATGTTTTTTAATGGGATATGTGCAGTACAGTATGTTGATAGACCAACATCGAATACGTTCGAAACGGTGTCCATAAATCTGTCTTTCAGGAGACAGTCAGGGCAGGTTGTCTCTGAGTGGGATTAGTATTGTATGGGTTGCCTGTGAAAGCAGGCGGTGGGCCGTGGTTTGGTAAGCCAGGAAGCCCTTGGAGCAGCAGCAGGGCTTCCTGGCGGCAGGGAGACGTGTCGGCTGGATCTGAGTGGACAGATGCAGCCAGCTGAGCGGGCTGGCAGCCTGTAAAAGCGAGTATAAATAGGCTGTGTGATGGAGATGCAGGTAATGAATAATACAAGAGATTCCCAGCGGAGCAGGCGAGGAGATGGTGCCACCATCGGTGGAACAATGCAGCTTCCACTGACGAGAGACAGGACAGAGCTCTTACGTTTTGTATCCGTCCGGCATGACGTCTCTTGATGTGGCATGAGAGGATCAGGGGGTCAGATCGAAAACCTCCCGTCTCTCGGTGTGATCTGGCTGTTCATAAGAACGGAAGTATTGGTGTGTGAACAGGTGAGAGGTTCTGCTTTCAAAGGTGATCTGAAAGTGACCTGATCACCGCACACCGCTTGCAGCATGACAGGGTTTCAATCTCTCCCTCAAACACACACAGTAGCACACGACTTAAAAGGATCTAAGACGGGCTCTATGTGTTTCGCTGAGGAACCAAATGGATAGGGATCTGTTCCTCTTCCTCAGTGCATTGTTGCAAATACCAACACACACACATTCACTGCATCCACATAAGTGAATAGTAGGTTCTGTTATGAGGGTACTACTCACTTCAACAATTCACACCGAGGGGCGGGGCAGTGGTTGCTTAGCAACTCAGGGATGGGTATATCCCCATGGTGAGGTGACTCAGGAGTAGAGGTTCTTGTTTTGGACGTACTTATGTAAGAGGGTGTGTGTGTGTGTGTGTGTTGGTGTTGCAATGTGTCGCTCCAAAGCACTTCTGACAACAACCAGTGTGGTCACATTTTTCTGGAGGCAGCTCCCTGTAGTCCCCTCCGGGGCGGAGAGACTCATGGCCCAGCCCGGCCCGAAGGATTGTGGGTAGGCTTTTACTGGAACTACTTCCCAGACAGCCATAAGTATTTAATACAGGTGAACCTACAGAGAGGAAAACCATTTATTTCTAAGGTTAATGCTCCCTGGAAATCTAGTTAGGTTTTTGACATTTTCAAATCTGAGTGTGTGTGTGTGTAAGAGAGAGAGAGAGAGAGATAGAAAGAGAGAGGAAGAGAAAGCATTGCTTTGTCTCTGTTCAACAGAATACTCTCATTGTGTCACTGTGGAAGATGTGGCCCTAACCTGCCTGTACCCTTCCCCTCCTCACTGAGGTCTACACTAACCTTCCAAAGCCAGTTTCCCCTGTCGTTGTGGGGATGTGGAGAGCTCCTGTGAGCTACTGGAGGTCGGAGGTCAGATGCCATACATGGTGCCCGGGCTGTGAGACCGGTGTGGGCGGGCAAAGTAATCATCCTGTACCAGCCCTGTGACCCGACCCTTGACCTGTGACCCTGAGGTTAGGTTCCAACCTCCACAACTTTCACTGCCAGACTTTTATTTCTCTTTAACGTTGTCCACTTGCACTCTTTCTTTCACTCTCACTGTTTTACTCTGCTCTTTGCTGGGTTGTTGGTTTTTAATCAAGTTCATTGTAAGTTGAGTCTTATGAGACGGAGTGGAGAAGAGAACACTACCTATCTTCATCTCGTTTCACCTTTCTCTGCCACCCTACAATTCTGTAATCAGTCTATGAAGATTCTATCACTATTATTTTTACGTTATTGCTGTGGATGTAACCGGTGAATGACCCCATCCTCGACCCTGCCCTCGACCCCACCATCAGCCCTGAGATGATGTACGTGTAGCTGGTCATTTCATTTCCTGTTGGCCTACCTGATGAGATCATCCATAAGCCGAGTTGTCTGTCAACTTATTACACGTAGTGCTATGGTGTTGTGTTCGCTACAACGTGGGCTGCTGTGAAGACAAATTAGGTCGTAGCTTGTACTGCTGTGGTGGAAATAAAACAGGAAAGTTTGATAGAGTATTGTGCCCCTGTCCTACGTGTGACCCCCATATATTTGTCCCCTTTTTTGTTTTTGCAAGGCTCTCAGTTCTAACAAGCCTGATAGCACACGCTCATGTGTGCGCACACATACACACACACACACACAGACCAGCTGAAGTGGATTCACAGGCATCTGCTGTTCATCTCATTGTCCTTATCAGATTAGATTGAATTAGAAACAGAGAGAATGAACGACACAAGAAAGGAAGACCGTACGAAACGTGAATGAAAGATGAGAGAGGGATGGGGGGGAATAAAAGAGGAACGAAGATATGGGACGGAATGTTGATTAGAGAGAGAAAGAGGGGAAGGATGGAAGCAAGAACAGAGGGAAGCGGGAAGACTGTCAAAAAGATGGAGGCAGATTCCCAACCCTTGGTGGCTGTGATTCGATGGACCAAAATAGAGAGCACAGCTCCAAATCTCGACTATGACTTGAACTCTTTGCGTGCATGTCCAGATGTTGGTTTCTGGATGAGGACGGCTTTTGGGCTTGAGGGAAAAAGTCCAGAGGCCTGAGATCCCACGTCTCTCAGGGGGGATTCCTCTGACGGATGACCCGTCAGAATCCTGGGACTCTGACCTTTGAACCCATGGTGGCCTGCTAAACATGTTGACAGGTCACACACACACACACACAAGTATCTCTTCTCACCCTACCATCCCTAGGGACGTTCATTATCATTTGTTCATTATCTAATCAGTCAACCCATGGCTCCGTTTTATGCTATCAGATTCTGTTAGAGGTACAGATGACCGATAACCAGAGTTCTGTCTTCCCACTCAGCCAACAAGCCAGAAGATATCTCAGGATTTCACAACCGCAACTGTGTCTGATTAGAGGCAAACCCTTTCACCCTCTGCTCATGCAGACAAAGACGAAACAAAAAACTAAATATGCTTTCTCTCTTTGTCCCCCTCACACACACACACACACACACACGCACGCACACACACACACACACACACACACACCCTCTATGTATAGCATGTGCAGTGTCCTCTTGTCACTGGAGTGTGTATGCCAGACTTTGACTTTGTGCTACATTCCAAACATAGTGTGACCAGGAAGTGTGTTCACCACTTAGATGTACAGAGACCAAGCCCAAAGTGGACTGTACATGTGGCGCTGTCAGTCTGTCTCTGAAGGAGCCGCGCTAAACAACTTTCTGGAACGGTCATTCAAATCTTTTCTCTATTCAAAAGGTCCTATCAATGCAAATTATGGTGTCATTTTGAATGGGGCGTCATAGATAGCTTGGAGGAACTAAAATATTGACTGTCTGGAAAATATCTAACTGGCCTGTGTGTGTGTGTGTGTGTGTGTGCCTGTGTGTTCAGCTAGAAACCAAGCACCTCTTTGTGACTTTTGGAGGAAGCAGATCTCATGCCTGTGTATGTGTGTTTGTATGTTTTCCATGAAACCCCTCTCACGCAAGTGTGTTAGATGTCCCGCTTGGGTGTGAAGTGTTCTGTGGTTCCCCAGAGAGCAGGTTCACCACACTCCGTCTTCATATGAGAGAGCGAGGGGGGGGGGGAGGAGGAGAAAAGCGAAGGGGGGGGGGAGATGGAGGATGGAGAAAAGCAGGGGAATGAGGAAAGTGAGGACACACAGAGTGAGAGAGTGAGAGAGGGTCGCGGGCCTCCCACGTGTCTCCGACAGGAGCCAACGATCAAACTTCTCTTTTTTTTTTTTTTTACCAGACTAGAAAAGAATGTTATAGCTTCCTTCTCTTTACTCTCGCTGGTTTTTAAATTGGGCACTTCCACTTTTTCCCACTCTCATTTTCGACTCCCTTTCTCCATCCTGGATCTCTCTCATCCTTTGCATGTCTAGTTTTCCTCTCATTTCACCCTCTCCATTCTCTCCCTCCCTCCCCCACCCAGACCCTTTCCCTGCTTTTGACTCTATTCCCCTTTTTAATGAGATGACGGGGGAGGGGGAGGGGGTGACCGGTCAAATATGCACATACTTTACCTTCTTTTAAATCAAACCGTTAAGATTTCCCCCCCATATTCTTCACATTCCACCAGTCAGCAGACATTCAGAGTGTTTAAACCTTCTCTTTGTTTCTCTCTGCACCCACCCCAGGCTAAGTTTTTCAGTGATTACACTGCACCCTCATAGAATTTCAAAAAGCCATGTTTCTGCCTGTGTGTGTGTATGTGTGTGTGTGTGTGTGTGTGTGAAGGAGAGAGCATGTGATGTATGTGAACATGTGCATGTGTTTGTGTGCGTGCTGGTGTCTACAGGTATTCCAATAATTACTCTACGCCCCCAGCCTGTGTCTCAGTTCGTTAGTCCTGGACAGCAATTAGCCTCTTTTAATTAGAACTGTTGGGCCCTCAAGGGGACTGAAGCTACACCTCCAGCCACTGTAGGAAGCTACACCGGGACACAGAGTCAGAGTGACAAGGGACAAGTCTGAGATGTGTCTCTGCCCCTGTGTGTGAGTGACAGTCCATGTCCCCATCTGTGTGTGTGTGTGTGTGTCTGTGTTTAACCACTCTCTGATAATGTATTGACACCTCATTAGGAGGGTTGATGGCTTCACATTGACCGTGACAGTTATGCAGTTTCACGGTTGGTTTGCGGTTCAGAGTATTGCTCATTAGGACTATAAAGGGCTATCAGAGATGGGGTGCCCCCCCCCCCCCACAGCCACAGACCTGCACACACACACCCTTCACCCCTCCCCCAGACCCTAAACATACCTCCCCCCTTGCTCTTCACCTTAACCCACTAACACTCCATTTCACCATGTAAGCGTCCACATTTATAGACTTCAAACAGTCTGCAGCCCTGCAGGCATTCCCCAGTGAATAACATTGTGTGTGTGTGTGTGCATCTGTGTGTACAGTGTGTGTGTGTGTGTGTTTAAAAAGGAGGATGGGGGGTAGGGCTCTTTCTGCTTGACCTCACCCACCTGAAGATCAGTGTCTCTAATGAGATTCTGCCCACATGCTATTTCAGTGGATGTGAGCGTGTGTGTTTGTGGGGTTGTGGGGGTTCCGCCGTCACATTTCTATGTTTAAATAATTCAAATCCATGCGTGTGTGTCCACATCGTGTCATTCCGTGTGTGCGTGTGCGTGTGCTAGCCTTCAGAGCAGAAACTTTATAGAGCTGCGTGTTGGAAGCAGGATCAGTCTGTCAATATGTACAGTAAGCAGACCATAATACGATACTGAATTGGGGGGGGTAGTTAGCTGCTTGTGGAATGTGAGCAGAGGATGCCGTGTGTGTGTGTGTGTGTGTGTGTGTGTGTGGCTTAGTGGGTGGTAGCTGTTAAACTCCTCCATTTGGTGGGATTATTGCCCCCCCCCCCCTCCCTTGGGAAGAGCCATCAGGCTGTCATCTCCCACAGGAACCATACCTTGTGATGTTCTAATCCCCTCTTCTCCGTCTCCCCCCTCCTCCTCCCCCCTCCCTGCCTCCCTCTCTCCCTGTCCCCCCCTCTTCCCTTGTATCCCTCCCCCCATCTCTCATTCGCTGCCTCCATTTCACCCATTCTTCTATCTACCCTCAACTGCCCCGCCCCCCCCTTTCCAGCTGTATTGGCTCCCATACACCCCTTTACTTCTTTACCATGTATAATTCTCCAACAACCATCCTCGTTTCTCTCTCCACCCCTTCACCTCTTTCCCCTCTCCTCCTGTGGTGTGACTGTTTATATTCAAGCAGTCCAAGCAGACCAGCCGAGTGAATGGGTAATGCAGTATTGTTAGTTAATGATGAGAGCATTAGCAATTAGCATGATAGAGATTGAGAGACAGAGAAAGAGTGTGAGAGAGGGAGATAGAAACAGAAAAAGAGAGGGCGGGAGAGAGAGAGGGAGCGAGAGAAGAGAGGGAAAAGAGTGAAAAGAGGAAAGAGAAAGCCGAGTGAGAAGACAGTGAGGTCTACTGGAGCTGCCTTATTATGTTGCTCCAGCTTGACCTGGAAATGACTGATCCCTCAATTGAGTCACAAGTCAAGGGCAAGTTTGTGTGTACTTGTGTCTGTGCGCGTGTGTGGGGGTGTGGGATGTCTGTGTGTGTGTGTGTGTGTGTGCCGTGCGAGTGTGCGTGTGTCTGTCTGTGTGTGGATAAATATGCCATGGGCTGGCTATTGAAGCATGTCAAGTCAGCTTTCATGTGCATGCTCTGTGTGTGCATGGTGAAGAGTGGCTCCCTGGGTGTGTGCTGTGTCCGGGAGGGAGGACAGGAGTGTGTTTGGACTGGAGCTGGCCATCAGTCCCCGAGGAGCACCCAACTGCATGTGTGTGAGTGTGTGTAAGCGTGTGCATGCGCTGGTGAATAAGCAGCAGGATTAGTGTGGCTGTGTGCGTAATGCTAATCAGCATGTGAGTGTGTATGTGAGTGAGTGTGTATGTGTGTGTGTCTTTCTAATGGGGTCAGGAGGTCATGTGGTAAGTGTGTCGTCTGAGCTTGGCATGAATGGTTCCGTCTCACTGATTCTCCTGCCCTGGTTTACTCTCATTCATCCCCCTCTCCTGTCACATGCCATGTCATCATTAAGGGACGGACACACATAGAAAAACAGCACACACTGTGTAGATAAGAGTGGGCATGAGATTCTCGATGCTCGATGATGGGGTCAGATCTTCCTCCTGACACAGACACAGTTCCGTGATGAGAAGTGCAACGCTCATCCCTCATCTATCTTTCCTATTTCTCCACTGCCCTTCCCTCCTCTCTTCCTTCCTGTCTGTCATCCCTGCTTCCGTTTGGAAACTCTTTCCTGTTCAGACAGTGGCCATACTGAGTCTGTGGAATTATCCTGCTGTTTGTACTTGTAGTCTACCAGTATGTGTTCGCCTGTGTGTGTGCACGTGTGTTTGTGTGAGAGCATGTGTGTGTGTGTGTATCAGAGATAGAGCCTTGGAACATTTCCCCTGGCTTGGGATTATTTATTTGATTTCTCCTATTCTGCTCTCCTCAGCAGAAGCCAGTGACACAAAGACAGATGGGACCTCTGCTCTAGTTTCACTATTTCGGTGTACACATCAACACATTCAGCACAAATATCCACATCCGAACACACACACACTCTCACGCGCACAAAGATGAATTCGATAGCACACGTGTGCGTGCTGCCTGACAAGCTGACTGGATGAGTAGAGGATCTCAGTACCCCGTGAAGACCTGTCCCATGATGTCTGAGAGAGACAGGCTGCTGGGCAGGACACCTCTGTGACCGTCCACTAACGCGCGCCCTCCCCGTGTGTGTGACAGAACAGTCTCATTTGTATGGATGGGAGTGAATGTGCATGGTTAAGCTCTGTCCGTCAGCTTTACCAGGCTCTGAGACACGAGGAGAGATGTGTTAAATAGAGCCTTTTCATTTTCCCGGGGAATGAAGGATTTTAACACACCATTCTGGTTTGTGCATGTGTGTTTGATATATATGAATGGTTTGAACAGTGGACTCCACTGCCCACTGCTCACTCATCAACCCACTTCATGTCTCAGTATGCAACATGTTACTTCCTCTATGGAAATCATTGCAGTGCCCAGTGGGCCAAACACTAACATGTCCCTGCTGCATGCTGGCCTGCTAGCTCTCATCCCCAGCCTGTTTCAACAGGCCTCCTCCGTGACAGTCTCAACACAGTTTACTGAGTAAGTGTGAGAAGCCAGTGACCTAATAATACTCTTTCTTTACCAAGCCAAACTCTCGCAAATGTAATCATAAATGACTGTTGAATGACCAGGGACTTAATAGCAACCTTCAACAAAGCCTTGAGAACACCTAATTGAAACAGAACTTTTGGAACACAACTATTCCTGTTTATGCAGCGTAAAGTTGAAAGCCAGGTAAAAATAATACAATGGAACTGACACAATATGTGGCTTTTTTTTGTACAACAGGCTGTGTCGAACTAACAGTGTAGCATATATCTCGTAAATATTCATTCGACTAATAGCTTTGGGCTAATGTTCTGTTGTTGTGGCGACCTTGCTTTTGCCAGTGGAGGTCATTTAATTCACTGCTCAAACCATGGGAGCCGTTTTGGACAGCCACAGTCACTATATATTTGGGTGGTAGCTAGGTAACAGAAGATCCTCTTGTGCCTTAAAGGGGAAGGTGATGCTGAAAGGACTGAATGAACGAATCTGCTAGCTTGCTTAAAAAAACAACAACATCATAATATTAACAAACTGCTACAGTTACCTCATTACTGTTGTGTTCCTTAATGTTTTAATTGTGTGAGCTAACAGAGTGTTTCAGCATATTAAGAAAGGAAGATGATTCAGGCAACTATCATTTTGATTAACTGGTTGCTGTTAGGATCGTCTTACTGGTCCTTCAGTTCTCCTGTAATGTCAACTGGTTCATACTCCTCAATTCTATAGAAGTATTGTCTGAACTGTAATGTGAGCTACACCAACAATATACAGTATGGTGTAATACCATCTGGTGTGGTCCCAACAATTCACCTGTGTGTGCGTTTGTGTGTGTGGCTGTAACATCAAGTGGGATATGAAAGGTAATATGCGTATATATGCGTTTGCACGTGTGCACATTTGCCAAGGTGCCTTGTACTAATGGAAAATGTGATAGGTGTTAGACTGGGTGCTGCAAACGCAACTGTTAGTGGTGGCTGATATTGAAGGCAGAGTGGCAAGCTAGGCTAACACTGGTCCAACAGGAAGGTGGAGGTAGAGAGGCTGGTACTGTCGTAGCTCCTGTGGCTGGTTCATTATTCATAGGCTGTTCTCGCTCGGCTGGTGATAAAGACTTTATCTGATCTGGCAAGGTGGGTGGGTGTGCAAGGTTCTGGCTATTTGTGTCAGTCACACGTTTATGTGGATGAATTTTTATATCTGTTTAGTGACAATGTCATTCTAACCTATGGAAGAAGCATGAACGGGTGACACAGTCGACCATGCATTCCTCCACAAACTATTCTTTGCCCTTTACTGATAGTATGCATACCACTGATAACATGCACACATACAAACGCACACACGCACACACACATGCACACACACACTTCCTTAAGTAAGATCATCAGGTGCAGTTGTATCGTCTTAGGTCGGCCTGCTTTAGCTTAGGTGGGGAGAAATATGATTGGTATGGGTTGTTGCTGCACAGACACGCGTGCATACACACACACACACACACACACACACACAGCAAGAAATGAGTGCTGTGTCAACGGTATAGAAGCTACGGTTGCATCTCCCAGATTTGGGTGTGACGTGTTACAATATAAAAACAACTCATTGCACATGACACAATACTACTGATAACAATAGCTCATGACTAATGTGCGCGACAGCCAAAGGGTTCCCATCACGCCCAAATGCCAAATGGCAAGAAATCAAGTGCAGACATGTAATGAGACATCCTGTTTATGTTCCTGTCAAACTGTCCAAAATTCATTAGGATTCTGCTTGCGTGTTCCAGCATGCCCCCCCCCCCCCCTGTTAGCCAAGGCTTGAAGGACTACAGTCCCCAGCTAGCATTTCTGTTTGTTCACCAGATAATCACATTAGGATCCAATAAATGACCTGTTTGTGTTGCACTGTGGGAACGCGTGTCCAAATATCTGTGGATCCCCTAGCTTGGCGACTTCCTGTTTTCGTAGGCTTAGAGTAGAAGACACTGCATCCATTACAATTTTGAGCTCCCCCTCACAAGACCTCCAAACACAAACACACACACACACACACACACACAGCAGCAGTGAGAAACACAAAAGAGCTGCAGTGCTATTGTCCCCGTTGGGTGCTGGAATGTCACCTGATGCCTCGGGTGCTAAGGTGTGTGTGTCTCTCTCTCTCTACCTCTGTCTCTCTCTCCTGCCGTGGTTTTGTCAGCTTCTTTGTTCAGATGGCCTCTTAACTAACCTCGCCCTCTGGCTCTGTGACACGTCCTCTCTCTGAAGCACAGCCACACCGCTGCTCAGCTGGGCTGGCCCGGAACATTCTGCCAGGAAAAGAGGGAGAATCTCATTTGTGACGTCAGCACCGTCCTTCCCAGGTGTTCACCTCCCTAACCCCTACCTACCTCCAAGGATTTTATTGAGGGGGGAACCACCCCTGAAAAGAAAGCCCTTTTTCTGTTGTGTTAGTGAGGTGAAACACCGTTGACCTGGATAGGACGCTTGATTCAGTCCAGTGATCAACAACAATGATTAACAAGCCCACACGGCGTGCCTGATGCACTGACCCCCAAGTCTGGACAAACACATCCGAAGGTAAACACTTAAAACAGTGAATTGGCGCTTTATCTATTGGGAGTTGATACCCAAGATATAAATAGATAGATATTGTTTTAGAGAGACTGCTTCCTTGCCCCCCCCCCCTCACAGCTGCCTCTCTCGCTCTCTCCCTCCCTCCCTTCCTCTCTCACTTCATGTCTATTTCCTATCTTTCCTTCCCTCATTTCTGTTTGTTTCGTTTGAGTGTGTGATTTTATTGACTTGAGCATGTGTGTGAGAGAGGAGGGTGTGTGTGTGTGTGTGTGTGTGCGTGCGAGCGTCAGAGAGAGGCGCATGTGTGTTTGCGCGTGTGTGAACTTCAGACCAGAGACTAAGCAATTAAAAGGAGACTAGGGATGTCTCAGCCGAAGAGGCACAGACCCAGCCCTCATGCTGGCAGTCAATCGACAGACTGGGGGGAGGTGAAATTGGAGAGAGAGAGAGAGAAAAAAGGAGGAAGGAGGGAGGGGTTGAGGGCAGGGAGAGTGTGAATGCATGTGTGAGTGAGTGAGAGAGAGAGAGAGGGAGGGAGAGACAGACAGGAGAGCGAAACAGAGAGAAGGGGGCGGGCTCAAGCACACAGCGCGCACACACACACCCTCTCGGAGGTCTTCAGTCTCGTCTAGGCATGCGAGGAGCAGTGTGCGCGTGTGTGTGTGGACGTGTGTGTGGACCTTAACGCGGAGGGCAGGAGCGACCGGGGTTGTTTTCGTGGGGGGGGGATCTGACGCCGGCGATGCTAGGATTTGCACATGCCCTCTAAGGCGAGGAGGATTGTGTGGTGATAACCCTGCTCAAGGAACCAGACCGCGGTAGACTGGGACACACAGCAGCAGCAGCAGCACGGTGAGCACACATTCTCTGTTTGGGTCTGTCTCGAGAACCGTGTGTGTGAATGTGACGGCATAGGCAATGAGGGATAAGAGAAGAGGGAGGGAGAGAGAGAGATAGAGAGAGATAAAAGAGAGAGAGAGAGGAGGTTTGTAATGAATCAGCATTTAGCGGCTTGTTGTGGCGAGGACGAGCCTCATCTGTCCATGGGCTTCATTTTGGATGGCAATGTTGCCGACTTACACTTGGCGGAGCTATGTGTCTGGTGGGTCTGTGTGCGTGTGTGTGTGTTTGTGCATGAGTGTGACTTCTGTCGTTTGCCGGTACATTGCTATTTAGTAGCAGTTTCCAATTTCTCTCTCTCTCTCTCTCTCTCTCTCTCTCTCTCTCTCTCTCTCTCTCTCTCTCTCTCTCTCTCTATCTCTCTCTCTCTCTCTCTCTCTCTCTCTCTCTCTCTCTCTCTCTCTCTCTCTCTCTCTCTCTCTGTCACTCTCTCTCTCTCTCTGTCACTCTCTCTCTTTCTTTCTCTCTATCTCTCTCTCCCTTTCTCTATTTCTCTCACTCCCTCTCTCTGTTCTTTACCTAGCGTCTCTGCTGCTCAGTGTTCTGACGTTGAGCTTATTAATGATTCACGTTGCCGAGGGAGACTCCAACTCTAAAACTGTTTCCCCACCATGAAGGGACGTGACCGAAGGCCGTCCTGGCTTCACTAAGTGAGCTTTCCCTCCGAACCCTCACAGCGATGTGTGTAGATCTGCGTGTGTGCCAGCACGTGTCCTTCTTCAACACAGTTAAAGATGAAGAGAGGGGTGTTCGAGCTACAGCACAACGCAGTAGAGAAACAGAGCACAGTGTGGAAGAGAGAGGAGAGAAGAGCGACAGAGTAGCGCTCAACAGCTAATTGAGGGAGCCAAGTAGAGAGGGAGTAGTGTTCTTTTATTCTGTGGAAGAGAGGGAGAGATTGATGGAGGATTGTGTGTACATTGACAGATTGGAAGAACAACAACAAAGGTCAAAAAAAAGAGAGTGGGGGGGATAGAGAGAGAGATACACTTAGTATTTTGTGGAAACCAAACAAGTTGTGCTGGTCTCAGACCGAACCAGACTACAGCTTGTTGATTGTTAGTGCAACTAATCGATTTCAGTGACGGTCAAATCCACACACTCAGCATCAATCTTATTAATGCTGCATGTGTGTGTGTGTGTGTGTGTGTGTACAGGAAGTCTCAGCTGTGTAGGTCTAGGGTCACCCTCAGGCATCCAGATCAGGATGGAAAAGGTGAAGGGGCAAAGGTCATTGAGATTCCTCCTTCAACTAATTCTTCCTTTACCATCCCCCTTCACTCTCTCTCCCTCTCTCTCCCTCTCTTTCTCTCTGTCTCTGTCAGTTTGTCTCTCCTTCTCTCCTTCTCTCCTTCTCTCCTTCTCTCCTCTCTCTTTGTATTTACATGTTCCTGGTTAATAGATGTACTGCAGCTCATGTGTGCCATGGCTCCTTTAAGGTCTTATCAGCGGTACTGTTTTAAGACAAATACCTCCTTCCCCTCCCCTCTCACACCCATCCAGCTGTTCTGTTCCACGTCATACTACTACAGCACATCCTAAAACCGAGAAGGTCTTGGTTCCTGTCTTTTTTTCAAACTTTGGTTCAGGAAGTTGGATGTAAAGTGTGTGTTTTGCGGAAGTAATCCTTGACATGGAGTTTCCCAAATAGATAAGAACTGGATTTTTGGATAGATTTGCATATGGTGTGTGTTTCATAGTGCGGTGTCCAGCGAATGGTTCTCTTCTCCCACTGGGTTGACATTAGAAATCCCTGTGTGTGTATGTATGTGTGTGTTGGTGTGTGTGCATGTATGTGTGTGTGTCCTTCTAATGTGACACAGGGTCACCAACTAGGGCTGTAGGAAGGTTTTTCTGCCTCACTGGAGAGGGGGGGTCTTCAAGATGAGACGTGGGGGGTTGAGATAGCTTGTGTGTGTGTGAGAGAGAGAGAGAGAGAGAGAGAGAGAGAGAGAGAGAGAGAGAGAGAGAGAGAGAGAGAGAGAGAGAGAGAGAGAGAGAGAGAGAAGGGGGGGGGGGAGAGAGAGATAGAGTGCTCACATCTGTGAAAGAGAAAAATAAAAGAGAGTGGTGGGGGATGCTGCAACATCATAAATGGGTCAAAGCGCTGCCAGGGTGTGTGTGTGTGTGTGTGTGTGTGTGTGTGAGGCTGATATTTAAAGAAACTAATAAGTATGTGCTCAGGGGTTCCAGGGTATAGGCCCTGGGTGGGTGTGTGCGTGTTCGTGTGTGTGTGTGTGTGTGTGTGCAGTATGTGTAGTGACCCAGATTAACACACTACTCTCACGCCAAGTCAGCTCACCTATGAGAGAGTAGCCCAACCCCCAGTACACACACACACACACACACACAATAACAGAGAGAACGCTGTCTCAGCATTACATTTCTAAAGATACATTAACCATGTCCTCACCTTGAACACACGCTGCTCTCTCCTCTCTCCTCTCTCCAGCACTTCCTGTGCATGGTCAGAGCCCTCTGTACCTCAGGGCAAACAACTGCACAGATACACCACAAACACAAACAAATCTCTCTCTCTCTCTCTCTCTCTCTCTCTCTCTCTCTCTCTCTCTCTCTCTCTCTCTCTCTCTCTTCTCTCTCTCTCTCTCTCTCTCTCTCTCTCTCTCTCTCTCTCCCTAATTCTCTCCACCTCTTTCCCTCTCTCTCTCCGCCTCTCTCTCTCCGCCTCTCTCTTCCTCTTGCTTTCCCCCAGGTTCTTCTCCTCCCCCTGTCTCCTCTCTTGCTCTCTCCTTCTCTTCTCTTTGTCTCGTGGTCTACTTCGTCTGTTCTTGTCAGCACACAGGATGAGGTACCCCCCAACCTTCCACAAACACGCACACTAAATCAAGCTGTTTAAATGTTTGCATTTGACTGTGTGCCTAAGGGTCCGCTGTATGTGCGTGTGTGCGTGCGTGCATGCACAGGTTCTTCATGTGTGCACATGTCTGTGTGCCAACTATGTGTGTGTGTGTGTGCGTGAGAGAGAGCTAACTGTGTGTGTGCAGTTTTGTTCCTCTTTTTTCTTTGTGATTTATAATTCATGTTCTATTTCATGGTAGAATGTTGTGGGATTCCCTATCTTAAGAGGGAGAGAGAGAAACAGAGAAAAAGAGAGAGAAAGAGAGAGACAGAATGTGCCAGATGAGTCTGAGCGTGTCGTCCAGTCCAATTCCCCAGCACTGTGACTCGTCTGGTTGGACCGGATTGAAGCGCTAGAGGCTAACCACTCTCTCACCCACCAGCAAAGTGAGGGGCTGGAAGAGGGAGATATATAGAGAGAGTGAGAGGCAGATAGTAAATGAGGGAGAGAGAAGATACAGAGAGAGGGAGAGAGAGAGAGAGCGGGAGAGAGAGAAACAGGGAGAGAGGGAGAAAGAGGGAGAGAGAGAGAGGACCTCAGGGTGAAGGATTGAGAGGAGCAGACCTCAGACCCCCTGATGAGGAGCAGAGAAACAGAGCCAGACAGGAGTGATGATGGGGGAGGGGAGTCTCCCAGACAGGAGTGTGCTCTCCTTCATTTCCCCTCTTTTGTTTTTCTTGTGACTGGTGATGAATGAAGAACCCCCCCACCACCACCACCACCACTGCACACACACACCCCACCACACATACACACAGGCACGCACACCCCACCACACACACTCACTATGACATCCCTGTCATGTCTGGCCATTATCTCTGATCAGTGTAGCATCCCGGCTCACACATCAACACGACATTCCAGTCTATGTGTGTGTGCGTGTGTGTGTGTGTGTGAGTGCTTGCACGTGTGTATCATACAAACACACACTTACATGTCTTCGTTAGGGTTCCACTTGATTGTTTCTGCCCCTAACGTGATTAAGGAGGAGAGGAGAGGGGAGGGGAGGGGAGGGGAGGGGAGGGGAGGGGAGGGGAGGGGAGGGGAGGGGAGGGGAGGGGAGGGGAGGGGAGGGGAGGAAAGGAAAGGAAAGGAAAGGAAAGGAGAGGGGAGGGGAGGAGAGGAGAGAGGAGGAGAGGGGAGGGAAGAGAACAGAACAGGAGGAAGGAAGGAGGAGGAGAGCAGATGGAAACAGCAGCATGGCAGAAGAGGAGAGAGAGTCAGGAGGGCCACGACGGACCTGTCGGTGCCATCGGGGTCACGGACAAAGTTAGCTGAGGCATCGCAGTCGTGTTTGCTGATGCATGTGTGTGTGTGTGTGTGCGTGCTTGTGTGTTTTCCAAAGTGGAGATTTGACCATGTAGTGTGATCTGTTTTGATCTGTGTTTGGGAACCGTTCCACTACCTCTCTACATTTGTGTGTGTGTGTGTGTGTGTATGTGAGTGTGTGTGTGCTTTTAAATGAGTTAAACCAGGGGAAATAGGACACTTGGCACTGTATGGCTTCCCTATCAGTGTTGTGCTTCTTTCTCCCTCCATGTCTCCTCCCTCCATCCCTCCACCCCTCATGCACTCTTACATAAAGGAGCGCTGCTTGGTCCAGCCCCTCGTGGATGATCTGATTGGCTCACTTTGTATCCCAAAGCACTGACCTGGAAGTGAAGCAATGAGATTGTGGAAGGAGGTCTCTGCGCTTGTGTGCCTGTGTGTGTGTGTTCCTGTGCGACTGTAGGGTCCTGTGCGTGTCTCTGTCTGGCGTCATGCTGGTTTATTTGTTCTGTGGAATTCGATGTGTCTTTGGAGACAGAAGAGGCTGGCGTCTACCACTGAAGTGCACATCTTTCTTTCTGTGCTGTGGCGCGTGGCGCCTCAGTAGAGGGAAGGAGCTGTGTCGTCTGTTGATGTTCTGGGACGGAGTGTGTAGATGTTTGCGTACGTGTGCCAGCCTTTGTGTGTGTGTCTGTGTGCAGGTGCGCTTGTGTGTGTGTGTGTGTGTGTCACGCACTCGCACTCCGATGCCAGAGGGGGTTGACACACTGACACAGGTCACTAATGCACTGATGCACTCCCCACCCCTCACCCCCCCCACAGCCCTGATAACCCCAGGCCCTGGCAGCTCTGTGGTCCGCGCCCCTCCCACCATCCCACCCTCCCTGGTCGGGCCAACGTTTGAGAGATGCCGCTTGATGCCATCGTCACGACAACCCCCGTCTGAGCGGAGCACTTCCTCTGCCAGGGTGAGGGGTTCAAAACCCACTGGAGACGTAGAGGAGTGAAGGCAGTGTGACAGTACTGCCAGGGTGAGGGGTTCAAAACCCACTGGAGACGTAGAGGAGTGAAGGCAGTGTGACAGTACTGCCAGGGTGAGGGGTTCAAACCCCACTGGAAACGTGGAGGAGTGAAGGCAGTGTAACCGTTTGCAGGCCTTCTTCCTGTAAGGTGGATAACCATGCCTGTTAGTGGCCAACCACCAGCTGGGGTACTTACTGTAACTGTGTGGCACAGATGGCTTACGGTACGTTCTGAGCGTCCCACAGGCCACCAGCCCCCTGTCTGTCTCCACCGTGCAGGAAGTAAGAGCTCACTTCCTGTCCGGGCGGAGGCTGACATGGGCGAGCTGTCTCCTCCCTCTTGTAGCAGAGAGTCATTTACTGTAAGCCAGGCAGAGATGGATGTAACCGACAGGGGCCATGATGCAACTCTCAAGATAACTGCACTTCTCTGTTCAGTGTGTGTACGTGTGTGTGTGTGTGGGGGGGTGTTCAAAAGAGGAAATCCAGACCCTCTAGGGAGTATCTACCCTACCAAGAACCAGAAGTGGTAGTTTCAGAGGTGTGTGTGTGTTACTTTGCTTTGAGTAATAGGCAGCTCACTTCCCTCAATTTCAGGACACACATAGGACCACACCCAGCCCTGTGTGTCAGTAGGACAAGGTTCTATGCTGTGCATCTTCCACACGTTGTGTCATTTCTTTTTACCATGGTAAATGACACAGATAGCTCAATGGTTGTTGCTAGCCAGTCGGCCGGCCAGCCAGCCAGACAAACAGACAGCTGGCCAGACACATCTGTTGTGTCTATCACACTGTCGTGTGACCACGCTCCTGCTTCCTCCAACTGTCTTCTCTCGGCCAACCGAGGCCCACCAGAGACAAAGGCAGCGCTCCTTCCCCTCCTCCTCCATTCTCTCGCTCTTTCTTCTCTTCTCTTTCCTTCAAGCGACACTTTGTTTTTCGGTCGCCGGTTTGTTGACTCAGGTGTGGGGGTGTAAGAAAGCTCTCCCTCTCCCCTCTTTCACCCGTCTCCCCTCTTCTCCCTCCCTCCCTCCCTCCCTCCCTCCCTCCCTCCCTCCCTCCCTCCCTCCCTCCCTCCCTCCCTCCCTCCCTCCCTCCCTCCCTCCCTCCCTCCCTCCCTCCCTCCCTCCCTCCCTTCCTCCCTCCCTCCCTCCCTCCCTCCCTCCCTCCCTCCCTCCCTCTCCCCCACCCCTTCCCCACACCACCAGACTCTATCACCTACCTCCTAACTCCCAATGTGGAAATCCCTCCCTTTGTCTACTCATTACAGTGTATGCAGCCTCTCTCTCTCTCTCTCTCTCTCTCTCTCTCTCTCTCTCTCCCCCCTTTCTCTCTCTCTCTCCGCCTCTCCCTCTGTACCTGTGTACCACAGCTTGCCCCCCTCCTCTCTCTCCCTCCCACCCCTCACCCTCCGTTCATTCCTCCCTCAAGTCATCCTCCAGTCAGGTTGGGACTTGTCCTCTCTCTTCGGAGTGATTTGGGAAGTCTGCAGGTGATCCTCGTTGACAGGAAGACTTGCCACGTTTCCATGGAAAGACCCCCCCTTCTCCTGTTTTGCTGGCTGATGATGTGCCTGCGTGCGTCTCGTCTCAAATGGCTGTGCGCTCCCAACTGTCTTTCTCGTGACTGATTCCTGCTGTTGAGGAGTGGAAGGATCACCTCTTTTTCCCCATATCTGGAGGTGGATTTCGAATGTAGCAGTGCATCACCAATGCTATATGTCACCGCAGTTTACCACGTAGGTCGAATTTCTCGGAAAAAAAGCCTGCACCCCTCACAAACAACACTCCCACTAATTCAGCCCATTATTCCATCAACATGGCCTCCTCTCCCTCACACACACACACACACACACACACGCACATACACACCGCCCCCTCCCCAGACAGACTGTCATTGTCCAGTGTTGTGATTACAGAGGGAGCAAATGAAGCCTCTTTGATCTGACAAAGCCTCCACCTCCACTACTACCGGCCCCCAGGACCCTCCCTCCCTCCCTCCCTCCCTCCCTCCCTCCCTCCCTCCCTCCCTCCCTCCCTCCCTCCCTCCCTCCCTCCCTCCCTCCCTCCCTCCCTCCCTCCCTCCCTCCCTCCCTCCCTCCCTCCCTCCCTCCCTCCCCCTCTGCCTACCCTTAGTTCACACGTCAGCTTGCCTGTCCTCTAATCTAAACTTCCCCTCTCCCCCTCTCTCTGTACCATTTGCTGCTTTGCCCAGTCCCCACCCTCGTCCACCTCCCATGGCACCTCATCCCTCCATACCTTTCCCCCCCAACTACCTCCTCCCAACCTCTCACACCTCTCCTCTCCCAACCACTCATCCATCCATCTCATCCAAAGAGGGGAAGCATTTAGGCTCCATTGACTCCACTTAACAACAACTGGTATCCTAGTAACCTGTGTGTTTGCGTGTGTGTGTGGGTGTGGGTGTGTGGGTGTATGTCATTGTCTACAGTCGTTAGCAGAGAAGGAGGCCACATACTGAGTCCAGGAAGGAGAATGCAGCTGAGGCACTTACCAAGCATGACACAACACACACACACACACACACTCAACACACACACACACACTCAACACACACACACACACTCAACACACACACACACACACACTCAACACACACACACACTCAACACACACACACACACTCAACACACACACACACACTCAACACATCCACTGAGCACACACTCTCAACACATGCACATTGGCTCTGGCCCTGTCTCTGTCTCTCCCACACACACCCTGACCCCCAGATGTTTTTGTCTCCTTAGACTCTAAGGCTTAGGGGGTTTCTACGGTTACCGTGTGAATGTAAAACACAGTTTTAGTCTCCCTCTGCGCCTCCTCACTCACCCCCCACCTCCCCCCCCTCTCACACGACTCTGGCCCGGCCAATCACCAAGGACCAGACAGCCGCCACATGATTATTCGCTTAGTTAATTTTGAAGTAAAAGCTCATCGCAGTCCCAGATTCACCGAGAGGACGTTACTGTCATTTCTGTTGACGTGTTGCGAATACACAACTGATTTTGATCGGATGGGGGAGCTGAGGTGAAGGAGAAGGATCTGAGGTGGTCGACAGTGTGTGAAAAACATCAAACCAGCCATGTTGAGCTATCTTTATTTAGTTATGGTCGTGTATGTGGATCCAACATCAGATATGATGGAGTTTAACAGGCAGTGTATGCAGATTGAAAGCAGTCTGGTCCATGTTGAGCGAGCAGGATATATATAGCATTGGAAGGTAGAGCGTGGTGTCAGAACACACTGTAGTGTGAACGTGTCCCAGCGCCTCGCACGCCTCACCACCCTCCTCCTCCCTCCTACCCCTTTCTCCACCCTCCTCCACACCTCACCACCCTCCTCCACCCTCCTCCTCCCCCTTCTCCACCCTCCTCCACCCCCCTCCACACCTCACCACCCTCCTCCACCCTCCTCCTCCCTCCTCCCCCCTTCTCTACCGTCCTCCACCCCCCTCCACACATCACCTCCCCCCTCCACCCTCCTCCACCCTCCTCCACCCCCTTCCTCCCTCCTCCACCCCCCTCCACGTCCCTCCTCCCTCCTCCACCCCCCACCCCCCACCTCCCTCCTCCACCTCCCTCCACCCCCCTCCACCCTCCTCCTCCACACACCCAGTCCTTTAACACGAGCCACGGCGTCGGGAGGGAGAGACGTCAGAACTCTCAAGGTGGAATCACTCCCCCCCCTCTCTTCCCTTCCCCCTCTGCCCTCCCCCCAACACACACACTCACACACACACACACACACCCCAGGATGGAATCACGGATCCTTCCTGAGCCTCCAGTTCATCTTCTCAGCCGTCATCCCCTCCTCTCCACATCCCCTGTCCCTCATCCCTCCTTACCTGCCGTGTTCAAGGGAGGAAGTGGTAGAGTCCTGACCTCTGGAGGATCTGCGGGGTTATGGGGGGGGTGGGGGTGGGAGTGGGGGGAGGGGAGAGCTGAGTGTGTAGGTTCCCCTGGAACTGTGCTCCCCCAGGGCTCCCAGAGCCGTGGATCATCTCCCAGCTCCTGGAGAAGGCGGCAGTCCTTAAATTATGCTAATCCCCTACTATGGGAAGCTCCCAGCCAGGGTAACAGCCAGCTAGAGAAACTGGAGCAAAAGAGCACACAGTAAGCCATTATACTGTATGGCGTACTGTATGTGTCTGTATGTGTGTGTGTATGTGTGTGTATGTGTGTGTGTGTGTGTGCATTAGAGCACTACGTTTCCATCTCTGTTTGTCTGAGAGCATTTCCTACTGAAGGTTTGTCATGAGTTTACTCGAGTGTAGCTGGGTTCTCGACAGTGACACAGGTAGATGTTCGTCCTCAAACACAGGCACATCAATGCACACAGGAGGGGGGAGGGGGGGGACTGGGAGGAGGGGGGACTGGGAGGAGGGGGGGGAGCAGAGTGATGAGATGGAAGAGCAGAGAGGAGTAGGAGAGGAGATCTTGTCTGATCCCATCAGGGGGAATGGGAAGGTAATCTCCCTCTCCCTGGGAATTCTACCTTCACTCTCCAGTCACAAGTGTGTGTGGGGGGGGTGTGCGTGCATGTGTCAGTATGTGCCTGCGTTTTTACAATGGAACGTTATCTAAGCGCATCAGAGCGTATCTCTTGTGCTTATTTCATACATGACATCCAGAGACGCGACAACCCTCCAACACACACACACACACACTAACACACACACACACACTCTCAGTCTGATAGGGATCTTAGTCTCACTATTTCTGGGATGTCTTGTATCCAGGCAATGGGCCCATGGTTACAGGGTTACAGGGTAAACAACAACAGAAGTTTGAATTGATAACGGCCCAGCCTTTCCACAGAATCGGTGAAGTGAGTGGGTGTGTGTGTTTGTGTGTGTGTGTGTTTGAAGGGGGGGGCATGGGGGGGGGGGGGTTATGGGGGGGTTATGGGGAGGTCTTGTGTTTTCAAGGGGTCTTGTGATGTTCCTTGTTTTATGACTTCTAATCCTTGTTTAAGCCTGGTGAAGAATAACGGATGCCCATCCCTTAAAATACCTCCATTACCTCCCCCCCACCTCACCCCAAGGAGCACCTTAGTAACCTAACCCCCTCTCCCACCCCTCCCCACCCCTCCAGAGGGTTGTGGGAACCCCCTGAGGAATGCAGGTGGGGGGGGACCTGAGGGGAGGGTGGGTCGGAGTCTTTGGTGAGGGGGGGGGGTCTAGGCTTTAGAGGTCAGATGGTCGGGTGGGGAGTGGGGAGTGAGGGGTCAGGAGTGGGAGGAGGGTTCAGCGCTTGGAGGTCTCCCTCTCTCTCCGTCTCTCCCCCTCTCCCCCCCTCCCCCTCCCCCTCACCCCTCTCCCTCTCCCCCTCTCCCCCTCTCCCCCTCTCCCCCTCTCCCCCTCTCCCCCTCTCCCCCTCTCCCCCTCCCCTTCTCCCTCCCTCTCCCTCTCTCTCTCCCCCTTTCTCTCCCTCTCTGTTTCTCTCTCTCTCTCTCTCTCTCTCTCTCTCTCTCTCTCTCCGCTTTGACCTGCTCTGCCCATGTCTGGTTTACAACCTGGTAAGGATGTCCGCTACCACATGACTCATCCATTTACCCACTCATCTATTCATCCTTTCATTAACTCATCCATTCATCTGCTGTCTGTAGCCTGTAACCATCCGGACTTCAAATGAAAAGCGTGGTAGTTAGACCTCAACGAATCACTCATTAGTGGTTTAGATACAGAGAGAGAGAAAGAGAGAGAGATGGGAGAGAGAGAGTGTGTGTGTGTGTGTGTGGGGCGGGGCTGGGATCTGAAGACAGGTGTGGAGTGGGAGGGTGGGGGGGGGGGGGCACAGGAGGGGCTGTCGGCAGGGGTGTTCCAACAGGCCCTGATATTTAGCCAGGGTGTGGATATTGCATGTGTGGGTGTGCATGTGTGTGTGCAGTTCTGCTCTGTCTCTCTCACTCTTTGTTTCTGCTGCACTGCTTACCTGCTGTGTGATGTGTGGTGGATGGTGTGTGTGGCGTGCTGTGTACCGTGTGGCAAGGAACACAGTAGAGTATCTCTGCAACCAAACAGACACTTCGTCTTCAGACGGGAAGGAGATTCACTCATCTGACTAAAGACAGGAGGAAGAAAAGCATTTTTGACAAATGAAGATGTGTTACTGATGTTTCAACCCACTGGCAGTCTAGTCTGCTGAAACCCCTTTTTGTTTGTACCTGTTTGTGTGTGTTTCCCCATAATGATTTGCATGTAGTGATTTTTGGCACCATTTGCCAGGTGTGTCAGTGAACTAAAATTAATTCTATAGCCTTGGAGAGAGAGAGAGAGAGAGAGAGTGAGAGAGAAAGAGAGAAAGAGAGAGAGAGAGAGAGAGAGAGAGAGAGAGAGAGAGAGAGAGAGAGAGAGAGAGAGAGAGAGAGAGAGAGATGATTTTATTCCTTCTTTTGTCTTAGCTGTGTCTATTTAAGCCTGACGAGAGTCTGGCTATCTACTTATCCATATCCTCCACACTTACAATCGGGCCCCCCCCCCCCCCTCCACCCCCCCCTCCACCCCCTCCACCCCCTCCACAATGGATTTATCAAAGATTTATTACACCTCTGTCTCCTAGAATTGCATCTCGACGGCAATTTTTCTCTCTCCTCTTCTTCGCCCTCCTAATCCCCCTCTTGTTTTTGATATCAGGGCTTCCGTCCTTATATCAGGACTCGCACACTCCCTTTCCTCCTAACTCTCCCCTCCCCTCCCCATCCTCCCTTTCTCTCACCATAGTCTCTCCCCCCTCCAGCCACACCTCACCTCTCTGCTCCTTATGGGACCTTGGGGGGAGCTCATCCACCCTCTCCTCCTCTCCTCTCCTTTCCCCCCGCCCCGGGGCACCGAGGCAACAGGAAAAAACAACAAGTCTAAACGCTGCTCTCTCAGAACCGCTGGAGGACACAGAGCGGTTTGTTTCCCCCTGCTGTGAGGTGTCAGAGAGGTTTACTGTGTGTGCATGCATGTGTACACAAGGTGCTGCACATATGTGTGTGTGCATGCGTGCGTGTGTGTGTGTGTGTGTATGCCTGCGTGCGATCGCAAACTCCCGTTCCTCCTCCTGCCATTGACTCAAACACGTTGAAAGGTTTGGACCAGACACGGTGTCCCGCCCCGCTGAAGTGCTGCGCTCGGTGCTGCGGTTCTGCGGTTGCATGTGGACGGGCCTCTCTCTCTCCGGGCAGAGGGAGTGTCCTGGGATAGGCTCTCCCCGGCGGGCCACGCACGGCATCACGGGGGAGACAGATGTGATCCCACTCTGGGAGACCGAGAGAGGAGGAGGAGAGAGAGAGAGAGAGAGAGAGAGAGAGAGAGAGAGAGAGAGAGAGAGAGAGAGAGAGAGAGAGAGAGGGAGTGGGAGAGGGAGAGGGAGAGGGAGAGGGAGAGGGAGAGGGAGAGGGAGAGGGAGAGAGGGAGAGGGAGAGGGAGAGGGAGAGGGAGAGGGAGAGGGAGAGGGAGAGGGAGAGGGAGAGGGAGAGGGAGAGGGAGAGGGAGAGTGACAGGCTGACCAACAGACAGAGAGGGGTGCTAAAGATGGAGAGAGAGAGAAACAGGGAGGGAGAGTACAGGGAGGGAGGGAGGGAGGGAGGGAGGGACGGAGGGAGGGAGGGAGATTGAGAACGCTAAGAGTTGAGACAGGGTTGATGCAGGTGTCAGTGTCACGGTTTGATGAGTGAAGATGAGTGGACGGGGGCGGCGGGGGGGGAAATCTCATTTGAACTGATGCGACAGAGACTATCATTCTTCGCAGTATAGTGGGGGATTGTGAAAAGTGTGTGTGCGTGTAAGCGTGTGTGTAAGCGTGTGTGTAAGCGTGTGTGTTGAGGGGGGGAGAGAGAAGAGACTTACTATATTGGGGTCAAACTCAGTTTATGTAACTGCCTGCTAGCCAGGACTGCTGACTACACTGCAGTGGCGCAGTCTTTCCTTACTTACACACACACACACTCACTCACACACACACACACACACACACACACACACACACACACACTCACGCACACACACCACAAGGAGGAACATTCAGGGGCATTCATGACATCTTCTGATGACAAGCTAGGTGAAATGTCATATTCTCGTCCTTTTTTCTCCGTCCGCCTCTCTAACTCTCTGTAACCTCCTACTCTGTCCAAACTCTCTCTCTCTCTTTCTCTACAACACTCTCTCTCTCTCTCTCTCTCTCTCTCTCTCTCTCTCTCTCTCTCTTTATTCCTCTCCATTTCTCAAACTCTCTCTCTCTTTCTGTATGTCTTCCTTTAGCTCTCTCCACAACTCGCTCTTCCATCCCCTGTGTCTCGACACACAGGTCCCTGGTGTGTTCTGCCTGTCTTCTGTGTGTCATTCACTTCAGATGATATCCATACAATACCCCACAGTGTAAGAGGGTGACCTCTGTCTCCACACACATGCACTCTACCAGATACAAACACGCAAACACATGCATGCACACACAACGTACACACACACACACACACACTCTACTTAAGTACATTATGGTAATGACACCCTACTCCAGTGCAGGGCTGGGATTAGGGGAAATTAGGTCATATACGCAGAAATGATATAATTGAGTTTCAGCAAAAAAAAGAAGCTCTTTAGTTACTTTCATCCATAATCATGCCTGTGTGTGTGTGAGTGAGCCCATACACTTCCTGGTTTCATTTCTGGTGAGAGTTGTCTTCATGTAAGAGCTCGCAGCCCAGTTCAAAGTGATGCTGTTGTGTCGTGGTTGTTTTTGAAATTCCATTTTCATATTAGCACATGCCCAAGGCTGGCACAATACAGGGCTTTGTTTAAGACTCTGTTTGGTGAGTCTGTGTGTTTGTTGGTTTGTGTGAGTGTGCGTGTGTGTGCGTGTGAACACGCACAATTCCGTGTCTGTGTGTGTGTGTGTCCAGCTATGCATCTTTAAATAGCACCCGCCCATGTGTTTACATGCCTATCTGCGTCACTGTCTCACTCCAGGCCATACTGTGGACCCTGTATGCCGTCCTTCCCCAGCTCCTCCTCTTGCTGGACTCATCCCTCTATCTTCTACATCTGTCTGCACATAGATCCACTTCTCTTCTCTCTACTGCACGTCCTGCCGTCTGACATCATGGGCCTCCTTTGCCAGCCTTCCCCCTCTCGCCCTCCTCTTCCTCTGCCTCACTTGAAGTTTTGGAAAGCGCCCATGTTACCTTGCTCTTGAAGTGGTGTCGTTCTGATCTCCCTCCCTCTCTCCCTCTCTCCCTCCCACCATTGCTGCGGGGAGCAGACTGCGTCAGAGTGGAGGACCATGCGCTCGCTGAAAGACGACACTCTGGCAGGCTGGAGATGCTAGTGGGCTCCCTGCTCTACCGCTCAGGTAAACATACCCCTCCCTCCCTTTCTCTCTCTCTCTCATCTCGCTCACCCTCCCTCCCTCCATCCTTTTTCTCTCTCACCTCCCTCCCTCCCTCCCTCCCTCCCTCCCTCCCTCCCTCCCTCCCTCCCTCCCTCCCTCCCTCCCTCCCTCCCTCCCTCCCTCCCTCCCTCCCTCCCTCCCTCCCTCCCTCCCTCCCTCCCTCCCTCCCTCCCTCCCTCCCTCCCTCCCTCCCTCCCTCCCTCCCTCTCCTCCTCTCTCTCAGTCTCTCTCTCTCTGACTCAACCCAAGTGGGTAGTGACCTTACAGTATTTGACTCAGCAGCGAGATATAAATACAGCGCCCAGCACTATGTAACAGTCAGAGCGGGAGGAGAGGACACTTGTGTTCTGGTTGAAGTAACCAGACCACCGTAAGATAAAAGACCCCCTTTCTTTTCTCCGTTGCCACAGCTGAATCATGGGAAACGTGGAGAGCCAGAATGGCGACAGCGGTTTCTATGGCAACGAGGCGGGACACATCTCCCGCAAGCACACGTCCCGTTCGCTCCGTCTCTCCAACAAGCAGCAGCAGCAGCAGAATTCTTCCCGGCGTTCCCGACACACCTCATCAGTGAAGCCGGAACACCGGAACTCCGAAGCCTCCACGCGCTCCTCCAGCACCCCCAGCATCCCACAGTCCCTGGCGGAGAACGGCCTGGAGCCGTTCGACCAATCGGATGCGCTCGGCGATTTCGGCCTCAACCCCCATTGGACCGACCGCGTCGCTATGACCATGAGGCCGGAGTCCTATCAGCACGACGACGACCTCTTGGCCACGCCCACTCCGGAAACCTCCGAGGCGGACACTATCGCTCAGGAGAGGGAGGGCGAGGATGGGGAGCTGTCCTGTGGGGAAGGGGACAGGGAGGGAGAGGTGACATACCTCCAGAGGATGAGCGAGGGGCCCAGGGAGGGAGGCAGCTTCAAGAAGAAGCGCTCCAAGTCAGCTGACATGTGGCGGGAGGACAGCCTGGAGTTCTCGCTGTCGGACCTCAGCCAGGAGCACCTGACCAGCACCGAGGAGATGATCGACGGCGGAGAGGAGGAGGAGGAGGAGTTTCCCAGGGCCACGTCAGGTACACACACACACACACACACACTCATGCACACGCAAACCAACACACACTGTGCGCATACACCCCCCAAAACACACACACACACACGTCCCCAAACGGATACACAAGCCAAGGCACACGCACAAACTCACCCGCTGCACCCGTCTCGCCGGCAGGTTCCGCAGAGCGGGCCTCGTCCCTGGACCACCTGTGCAGCCAGAGGAGCCCGGTGCTGAGGGGCCAGCGGAACCGCTACGCCAAGGGCCGGCGGGACGGCGAGAAGGGCGCGGAGAGGCGCGGGGGAGAGGGGGAGGAAGGGCTGACGTCCCCTGCCGAGGAGGAGGGCGGAGGGTACGGAGCCTTCACCCTGCCCTGCCGCCGCTCCCACTGCCTGTCAGAGGGGCTCCTGGACATCCCGGCCGCCCCCTGCCCCGCCTTCCAGGGACGCCGCGCCAAGACCACCCAGGTGAGCCTGGAGGGAGGGAGGGAGAGAGGGAGGGAGGGAAGTAGTGAATGAGGGAGGGAATGAGTTCGTGAATGAGCGAGTGAACGAATGAAGACTTTGATGAGTGAATGAGTGAGTGAATGAGTTCGTGAATGAGCGAGCGAGTGAATGAAGACGTCAATGAGTGAATGAGGGCCTGATTGAATGAGGGGGCTGAGTGAATGAGTGAATGAGTGAGTGAGTGAACGAGTGAATGAATGAACAAGGGAAAAACTGAATGAGTGACTTCCGTCCGCTGGGGACAGCACCAAAGCCACCAGGCTAGCTCTCTTAACGGGATCAGCACGCATTAGAATCATTCCCCCGCGTGACTGACGCGTGTCCTTTGCGTGCACGTGCTCGCTTGCGCGCCACGCGTCCTCAGGGGGGTCGTACAGGATGCACACGGGACTGCCGGTTAACCAGAACCGATCCAGAATGCCGCCCCCCCCCCCCCCCCCGTTGAGTACCCAGAATCCCCGGCGCCCGGGGAGCGAGAAGCGTGTCCCGAAACACAAACACACAGAGCCCTCTAAGTGCTCATCACACATTCATGCGGCGGCGCTGAGGAGGAGGTCGGGGAGGGTAAAAATAGGCAGGAAGAGAGATATAAGGGACATGTGTGAGGAGGGGAAGGATCCATCTGAAATCTCCCCCCCCCCCCCTAACCCCCCCCCGTCAAATGCAGCAAGACCGTTCTCCTGTGAACCGGAGGAGCGCTAGCCTGTGTGATGCGTGTTGGTGCCGATGAGCGGGGGGGGCTATGGGTGGTAGACACGCCTGTTTCCCACCGGTCTCCTCTGGGTACTAATGATGGGAGAATCCTCCTCTCTTTGAACCCAGAGGCTCTTTGTCATGGTAATGAGATGGTGTCCCCTGTGTGGGAGAGCTCTGGTGTTTCTGCACTGCAGTCTGGAGCTGGGCCCACAACGTGACGAGACCGATGGAGGTCCAAAGGACAGGGCTGGCTCGGTTTGATCTGTACGCCGGTGGGCTAGTTGAACCGAGGTTCTGCTTCTTTCGTGGGTTTAAAACGGAGACAGTTTGCAGGAGTGTTGAGGTTGAAGGTTATGGCTGGTGTAGCTTTCCAGCCCAGCTCAGAGTAACCAAGTGTGCAGCTTCCTCCGAAGGCTTCTAAGAAACGGACTGACAACCATCATTCTTTTCTTGTACTGCCCTTTCTCACAGGTAGACAGACAGACGCGCTCACACACACACAAACACACACACACTTTCACTCAAACCCAAAGCCCTGGTTCCAGCCTAAGCTGTCAGGCGGATTTCTCCAGTGCCAGTGATGAGGCCTTGACCTTCTCCATCTGACACACACACACACACACACACACACTTCAGATTGAAAGATAAGACATCCCCGTAACTGCATCCAGGCCAAGGAACAGGTCGCGGTGTTCCTGTTCCAACCTGCGTGGTGTGTGTGCCACAGGCGTGTGTGTACCGCGTGTGTGCGCCCCCCCCATCTCACGTGTGTGCATGTGCTTCCAGGACATCTCCGGCGCCCTGGGCGAGGGCAGCGAGTACGGGGACAGCGGCATCGACGGCGTCGCCACGGAGATGGACGGCGAGTCGGTGTCCCGGCGCTGCAAGGCCATGTCGGCCTCCTTCTCAGTGTACTCGGCCGCCGGCAGCAGCATGTTCAACGGCAGCGACAGCGGCAGCAGCAGCGGGGGAGGGGGCGGGGAGGGCAGAGGGGGGAGGGGCGGGGGGGGCGAGGGGCGGGGGTGCCGAGGAGGCGGGGGGGAAGGAGGCCGAGGAGGCGTGTACGAGAACTTCCGACAGGAGCTGGACCAAGCATGGGTAAGTGTTGCCGATGCGTGTTGTTTTGATTTGTTTCGTGCGGCGACGGGGTGGAGAGCGAGATCGGTTCGATGATGGCGCTCACTTATGCTTCCCTCCCTCCCACCCCCCTCCCACCCCCCCACCCTCCCTCCCTCCCTCCCTCCCCCCACCCACACAGACTCGACCGGGGCGGGACTGTCCCGAGGAGGCGGGCTCGGCCGTGAGCGACGAGCGCAGCAGCGGGACCATGAGCACCGCTTACCCTTCGGACGCCCTGATTGGCTGCGCCCAAGGCATTGTCAGAAAGGCGGGAGCGTTGGCCGTGAAGAACTTCCTGGTTCACAAGAAGAACAAGAAGGTGGAGCCGGCAACCAGGCGCAAATGGAAGCACTACTGGGTCTCTCTGAAAGGTGAACTAAATGACTAGTGACAATATCATGAGGTTGGCAGGCACAGCGCCCTGACATGAGACAGTGAGGTCACCAGCATTATGTTCCCCTGACATCATCATCCCCACCTGCCTCATCATTCATCAGTCTTCATAATCACAACAACTGTTGCCTTCCTTTGTCTTCTGGCCCTGAGAATATATCTTCTTCTCCCTCCCTCACCACCCTCCACCCCTCTCTCTCTCTCTCTCTCTCTCTTTTTCGCTCTCTCTCTCTCTCTCTCTTACTCTCTCTCTCTCTCTCTCTCTCTGTCTCTCTCTGTCTCTCCTCTATGGCCGGGGCTCAAACTCAAGACTCGCTGGTCTTAAAGGTCAGAGAGGTGTGCTTGGTTCACCTCGATGACGTTGCTGGCCACTCTGACACGCCAAACAAGCCTGTTCGTATTAGTCAGAGTCAGGCTCCCAAAGCACTCCGCAAAACTACATTAATCCATTTTTTCTCAAGGAGGAAAAACGTTACTCCTGCATTAGCCTGAAAGCACAACCTGTCTTCCTGTCATCCTGTTTCCTGTCTCACCCGACTACAATAAACACATTCCATCCTCCCCATTCAACCCTTGCCGTGTTGCACTGCCTCTTCAAACTGAGAGAGGGAGGGGGGGAGAAGGAGAGGGGGAGGTGGAGGGATAGAGGTAGGGAGAGGGAGTGAGGAGAAGAGAGAGAGAGATTCAATCTATCTAATATGTTTATTGTACTGTCTGGCTTTCATTTAAGCAGTGTGAATCTTCCAACCACTCAAAACATTTGCCAACAATAGATGCTCGAATGCTCAGGTCAGATACAGGCTCATTGAACATGTGTACTTTTCACTGAACTATCCCCCCCCCCCTTCCTCCGTCTTTCCCAGGATGCACCCTGTTTCTGTATGAAACGGACGGCCGCTCTGGGATCGACAACAACAGTGTTCCTAAACACGCCCTGTGGGCAGAGAACAGCATCGTCCAGGCCGTCCCCGAACACCCCAAGAAGGACTTTGTCTTCTGCCTCAGCAACTCGCTAGGAGATGCCTTTCTCTTTCAGGTAGGACCCGTTTGTGTGTGTGTGTGTGTGTGTGTGCGTGTGTGAACACGTGCGCGTGTAAGACTGAGTGAGACGTTCATTTCTTAGTGTTGGAGATGGCCCGTGTATGTGTCAGTGTGATTGGTTTGTCACTGACAAACCCAAAGGCCACTCTGCCATATGTTGACAGTGACACACTGTGACAGTTATTGTGCCATATTGAAATGTGTACATTTGTATTCATGGTTGCTGTCCAAAATGGCACTCAATCAGTGAGGTAGATACATTTATGGTAAACTGATGAAGATAATACCAATCAGATTGTCAGTGTCCTTCACGAGGTGTCTGCGAAACATCCTTTCCCTCACTGTCCCTGTGAGGTGTCAAACTCAAACTCCCCCCCCCCCCCCCCCTCTCCTCTCTTCTGGTCCAGACGTCCGGCCAGACGGAGCTGGAGAACTGGATCACGGCGATCCACTCGGCGTGCGCCGGCGCCCTGGCCCGCCAGCACCACCGCGAGGACACAGTCCGCCTGCTCCGCACGGAGCTCCGCAAGCTGGAGCAGAAGATCGACATGGACGAGAAGATGAAGAAGATGGGAGACATGCAGCTGTCGGCCGTCACCGACACCAAGAAGAGGAAGACCATCCTGGAGCAGGTGAGGGAGGGAGGGGTAGAGAGCGGGGAGCGGGGAGCGGGGAGAGGGAGAGCGGGGAGCAAGGAGAGGGGGGAAAGGCAGGGAGGGAGGAGGAGGAGTCTGAGGAAATGCACTGATCTTTGCCTCCCTGTCCTCGGGATGGGACGGGCAGGGATTTACAGAAATGTGGACGGAACTCCCAACCAGTTCTACAATCTGTAGGTGTGTGTGTGTGTGTTATAGCTGAGTAAAGTCCCTGTGGTTTGTTGTTCTGAACACACCCAGGGCACGAACATCTGCAGTCAGAGAGGGAATGCACGGACAAAGCGTCCCTACTGGGTAGAAGGAGGGATCTGAATGCAGGCACACACGGGTGTATTCACGCACCCGACATGTTCCCACACTTGCGCAGGTGCATGTGAGAGAAAAAACCACACGCCAGTTGATACACGTTTTCAATGTTCTGTTTGCATGTGACTTGTCCCATGTATTCAAATGCAAACATTGATGAAAGGATTCTATATTCTACTTACTGTAAGTGTACGTGGGACAATAGAATAACCTGTTCAGACGGCATTATCATGACCATTAATACCACTTTCTAAAGGCCAACCCTGTTTGATATCATCGGTAATCTGTAGATAATGCCAGTGTAGCTCTAAAAACTCTAACCTATGATTAATACCATAAACGGTTTACCTTCACTATACAGCTCTGTTGTGTTGCCAGTGGGAAATGAGGCCTATTGTGAGATAGAAGTGCATGTGCGTGCGTGTGGGTGTGTGTGTGTGTGTGTGTGTGGGTGTGTGTGTGTGTGTGTGTGTGTGTGCGTGGGTGTGTGTGTGTGTAAATAGCTGAGGGTCAGTGGCGGTTGGGGGTAGGTGTAGTGAGTAACATCTCTGTCATGAGACTACAGCCTCACACCCCAGGTAGCACCACAACACGAAGCCTCCGAAACAGGCTTTATGTCTTGGGGTATTTGTCGACCGTTCTCTCACAGAAGATTACAGTTGTTGGGCACTGAAACACAATCACAACCCCCCCCCCCCCCTCCCACACACACACACAGTGGGCCTCGTTTCTCGAACTGTGTGGAGGATTCAAGTCAAAAGGTGGTGTGCGGACAAAACACAGAAAGGGCTGACGCACAAAAACCTTGTGATTAATGGCACATGACACGCCTGTTTCTCTTTATAAATCAGTGAACTAGAAATGTGATGCACTTGAGCTAGTGTCTTGTCCCACCCTTTAACGCCCATTATTGTCTATAAATAGTCAGTAAATCTCCCCAATTAGATATTTATCCATGGCTGAATGATAACAAGGACGGCCCCATCCAAACAGCAACTTCACGTCTGGTAATGACCATGATTGCAACCGACAATGACATTGCTGATTTCACATCGACAGTTCTGCGCAACAAACGAGCGATAACAATACACGAAAGTGCAGTTGTATCTGCCCGACTGAAGCACCGATTGCCTTATCAGCTCAGATGTCTTGTCCTCCAGTTCAACATATTTTTTTAGGGCGGCTACATTTCATAACATGCAATCATCGTCTAAAATCACAGATCCAATTAAATGTGATTCCCCATTTCCCCTTCCAGATCTTCTTGTGGGAGCAAAACCTCGAGCAGTTCCACATGGAGCTGTTCCGCTGCCGCTGTTACCTGGCCAGCCTGCAGGGCGGCGAACTCCCCAACCCCAAGCGCCTGCTGGCCTTCGCCTCCCGGCCCACCAAGCTAGCCATGGGACGACTGGGCATCTTCTCTGTGTCTTCATTCCACGCTCTGGTGAGTACACACCGACACACACACACACACACACACCGACACACACACACATGCTCTCACACATAAACACAGTGCACACATGTCCCCCAGTGTTGAGTGCTTTCCCCCGAGGGCCTAACCTTGACACTCATCGTCCCCATGATCACCTTGTTGTTCACATTCACAGATATTACAGAATGTACAGAATGAAGGAAGACGTTTAGGGAATGTGTGTGTGTGTGTGTTTCCACGCATATGTGTGTGTCTTAACAAATTGCCACCTCGGTAAGCCGAACCATAACAAAGAAGGAAGGAGAAAAAACACACATGCAAGACCCCCCCCCCCACACACACACGCACACACAGACACACACAGACACACACATGCTCTGAGACAGATTTAATAGTGCTTGGGGTGTTTTTGTCCAGTGATTGGCTGAATGGCGTTTTCATTAGCAGCATTTCATTGGCAGATCAATACTTGGCCTGTTAGCACGTCGCCACCCCTAAGGCACTTTCCCACAAACAGGATCAGCCTCCACTCTTCCCCTCTCCCTCTTTCATTCTCCCCCTCTACCCCTCTCTCCCTCTCCCTATCTCTCAATCTTTCCATCTATGCTCTCTTTCACCTCTTTGTCATCATCGCCCCTCCCCTCATCCTTCATCCCCCGCTTCCTCTTTCCTCCTAACCGCCTCACCCCTTATCTCTCTTCTCTCTCTCTGTCCCACCTCCTTTCCCTACCCCCTTGTCCACATTTTCTCTTGCATGTGCACTCTTGCATTTCTTTCTTTGTCCCCCCCCCCCCCCCTCTCTCTCTCTCTCTCTCTCTCTCTCTCTCTCTCTCTCTCTCTCTCTCTCTCTCTCTCTCTCTCTCTCACGTTTGGGTACTTCACCCGTCCCTTCTTCTCTCAGACATGGCCCTCACCTGTCTTTGTCTCTCTCTCACGCACTCTCTCTGTGCGTCTCCTAATCCTTCCTCTCTGCTCCCTGCTCTCCCTGCTCGGCCCCCTCCGGAACACCACCCAGTGCCTGAGGAGACGCCCCGCTGAAAGAGCTGCTCTGAGCTGCTCTGAGCTGCCTCTGGCACGCAGCACCTTATGCAAGGAGCAGCCTCAGTGGTGGAGCACTACAACTAGGGAACTAGACACACGAGTATGACTCAGCCAAGCCGGACTCGTGAGACTTGTCACCCACGCACGCGCGTGCACGTAGAGGGTCACAAACACACACACACACACACAAGTATGCACGCATGCACACACTCGCTCACAGACGCACAAGCGTACAGTAGTAACGAACCACAAAGTGCTCAGTATTCTGGTCTCTGATGCATATTAACCCAGAAATGCCACAACAATTCTATCGCAGGGATCAGGTCACCGCGACAGCCGCTGAAAGTGTTTGCTTAGAGTATGTGTGTGTGCATGTGTATGTTTCCCCCTGGCCTATAAACCCATTCAAAGAGCCATATCCAGTTACATCAGCCCCAGGGCTTAAAGGACCTCTTTACTTTCCTGCACTCACTCAACACAATCACTGACCTAACTAGTAATCAATATCGCACCACTTATCACCCTCACGACTTGGACTCTGAAGTCTACATTCCAGCCTCAAATGACCTATTATTACCGTCGAGTCTGGACTCGACCAAGTCGACGCGCTCGCAGGATTCGTTTCGACATCCAGGTCCGAGGATGCACAGAGCTTCGGCCTGGCACCCCCGCCCCGGGGCGTATGAAAGACGACCCCTTGGCGTTTAACCGTCCGACCTCCTGACCTCCCTTCTCTCTGATGCAGGTGGCGGCGCGCACAGAGAGCGTGGTGAGCAAGCGCAACCAGGCCATGCCCCGCCCCTCCAGCAAGCGCCGCAGCCGCTTCTCCTCCCTCTGGGGCCTGGACACCACCTCCAAGAGGAAGACCAAAGGACGGCCCTCCATCAACCAGGTCAGGGGGGGGTCACACCATGCGGTTTCTCTCCCGCAGGCTCCACTCTCTCCTCTGTCGCAGATGGTGAAGGCGGAGCTAGGGAGCGAGGGGGAGAGAGAGAGGGGGTGGGTCACGTTGTGTGAGGATCGTTCTGTCGCTGTCGTTGGGTTTGTGACGTTTTGTTTGTGGCGTGCGTGTGGCTGCAGGTGTTCGTGGACGGCATGGAGACGACCAAGAAGCCCCTGGAGCGCATGTTTGAAGACTCGGCCAGCGAGAAGTCGGTAGGTTCACTCTCTCTGTCCTTCATGGTGCTCACAGCTTCACTGGGTTGTGTGTTTGTGTTCCTCAGAGAGAGAGAGAGAGAGAGAGAGAGAGAGAGAGAGAGAGAGAGAGAGAGAGAGAGAGAGAGAGAGAGAGAGAGAGAGAGAGAGAGAGAGAGAGAGAGAGAGAGAGAGAGGAGAGGGAGAGGGAGAGGGAGAGGGAGAGGGAGAGGGAGAGGGGTGCGATGCTAGAAGAGAGAGTAAAGGAACAGAGCACAGTCCGCTCGATATTTGATAAACACGAGGGCAGAGCTGGGAGAGGAGCAGCCTGCTGTCAGGACTACAGATGGAGGCACATTCACTGGTAACACTGAACCTTCCTGACTGTGGAAACCCCAATGGGATTGTGGGGGATAGAGTTCTTTTCACCCACGTCGTATCTCAGCTGGCGGGGCCTGGGAACCACATCGGTGCTGTAGATAAGGAGTGGGGGTTGAGACCAGCATAGCATCGCAAGGAATGAACACAGCACACATTCCTACATAAATACATAACTCACTGTACATGACTTGATCTCTCCCTGTGAAGCTCTGTTCTATCACTGGGCGGAGGGTTGGCTTGCACCCGAGTGTGAGGGAGAGAGGGAAGGGGGTCCAGGCTGGGCGCTCTCCCCAGCAGAGGCATCCTAGATGGGGCCAGGAGGGGAGCCAGATGGTGCAGAGGAGGTCTGGGGGCCTGAGGGAGCAAGGGGGGGGAGGGCTTGGGGGACTGCTGGTGGCTCCCCCAGTCTGCTCTATCTGTGGAAGGAGAGGGAGAGGGAGAGAGAGAGAGAGACACTGAGAGAGAGACAGTGAGAGGGTGGGGGGGTGGGAAGGGGGGAAGGAGTCCAAAAATCCCATCCCAGTCGATGTGTGTACTGTATATACAGTTTGGGTGTGTGCGCGGGTGTGTGTGCGTGTCCATGCGTGTGTGTGCAAATGTGGTATTCCAAACCTACACGCATACTCGGACGGAGACAGGGGTAAATTTATGTACCCCCTTCACTCTCTTTCTTTCTTCTCCCTCTCCCTCTCCCTCTCTCTCTGTCTCTCTCTGTATCTCTTTCTCTTTGTCTATTTCTCATACACTCACACACACACACAGTCTGGGGTCATAGTTCAGTTAAACAGGGACCACCAGCGCAGACTGTTAACTGTCAGCAGATTGTCTGCGGGAGGGAGTCGGGGGGATGGATGCGATGGAGGCGATAGGAGGAATGAAGAGCCAGAAGGATGGGGGGATGGATGGGGGGATGGAAGGACGTGAGGATAAAGGAGTGTCTGAGTGTTGTCATCCGATAGCAGCAGATAAGCTATCAGGAGCAGACACACAGGGCTGGGCTGACAGCCGGGCAGAAGGGAGGTCCACACACAGCAGACTGTACAGGGCGAGAGGGCAGGGAGCAGGGCCCGGGGTTACACACACGCCCTCATATTATCACACACACATACACACACACACTCACACACTCACACAGTAGCAAGAGTAAGGAAAGCCGTTCGCTCCATTCCGCTCAGATGTTCCTTCCCTGCCAGTGTTCACTCACTTTGATGCTGGGATGTGAGGGAATGAAGCGCTGACATGACAGAGCGGTTCATTATGAAATACTGTATCCTGAGCTGCTCCTGGTTGGTCCGAGTCTAGCGCCCCCTCCTCTGCACTGCTCTGTAAATGGATGACTGTACAACAGTTTGTCCTTCAGAGCTGAATCTCGCACCGAAACCAGGCCACCGGCGTATGTTTAGGCTGCATTTGACTCAGTCTGTTTGGGAAGTGATTTGACTCAGCGTGACATGTTTTAGACTGCAACCTAACCCCTGACACACACAGTGAGATGAAAATATAAACACGCTGTTGCCGACCAAACCGCCAATGACCTTAGACCCAGGAAGCTTCCCCGTCTGAATTATTCAACCGCTGCTGCTGTCTGTCATCCGTTCCCTCCAGAAGGAGAAGGTGAGCTCGGTGAAAAGCCTTCCCCAGCACAACGTGGACAGGGACATCTGGGTTCCTGACTACCTGACCCCCTCCTGGGTGTGTCTCCCCAACGACCAGCCGGTGCTAGCCATCATCCAGCCGGGAGAGAGCACTTTGGACGCCCTGGACGCCGTCTGCAAGGTGGGTCTCACGTCGGAGAACCGAGTCCTTGTCGAACCTAGAATATGTGGAACGTAGAACATAGAACATAGAACGTACCTCCTAGAACGTCATGTCCGACTGCAACGCGGCATGCCTCGCAGCACGGTATCAGGAGCAGATGAGGGGTTAGAACATCGTGCGATGCAGACTGTAAGGCATCCATGAAGGGTTGATACGTACTTCCTAGAGTACACGCTTCACCTTGAGGTATGTGCGAAACCCATCCTGCGTTCCAGTCCTGGCCCCCGGCACACGCCCAGAACACACACACTCTATCACCACACGATGACAGCCCAACCTCTCCGGCATGCCGGACGGCGGCCTCCACGCCGAGCGCGTGTCCGACATCTGCCGACTAAACGCCCGGAGAGAGGAGCATGAAGGAGTCTGCACTCCCTGGCCCCAGCACAGAGAGTTATGAGAGAGGCCGGGATTCCAGGAATGCTTCTGTGGTGTGTCAGAGGGTGTCTTAAACACACTGGGGCGTGATGCGAATCTGCGTGTGGTGGGAGGGCAGGAGGATGGGTGAATCATGAGTTTGTGGTGATAACCCAAAGCTGAGGGGTTAGGTTCGATCGTTTTGCTGGAACTGAGTTCCCGCAAAACCATTTGAACCTTTCTTCTTCTTTCTGCCTTTCTTCTCTCTGTTCCTTGTTCTTGTAGTTGTCTCTTTCCAATTAAGTACCTCTCTCTCTCTCTCTCTCTCTCTCTCTCTCTCTCTCTCTCTCTCTCTCTCTCTCTCTCTCTCTCTCTCTCTATCTCTCTCTCTATCTCTCTCTCTCTGTCTCTCTGTCTCTCTGTCTCTCTCTGTCTCTCTTATTTTTTTCTACATTTCTGTCTCTACATACTTGCAAATTTCTATATACATTTTCGGATTTGTACATTGTTTCTATTTGTAATATACATTATTACAAATGAACTCTAACTCTGCTTATCTCCTCCGCTCTCTCTCTCCACCCACCGCCCCCCAACACACACTTGTTTGTCACACAGAGACACACTAGAACATTCCTGATGATGGATATGTTCCGCTCCAGGCTCTGTGAGAGTAACCATGTACACAACTATATGTGGCAGTGACCCTCAACTGCAAGTGTGTGTGACAGCTTGTGTGTGTGTGTGAGTGTGTGCATCACATGTGTGTGTGTGAGAGAGAGAATGTGTGTGTGTGTGGGCAAAAAAATGACACAAGGAACTGGAGCATTTAATCCCCTCTATGGTATATATGCCACATGTATGATCTCTCACATGGCTGAACACATGCATGTTCATGTGCAGAAGACTGAACAGGCAGGACCATACTGCGAGGTTGTGGTCATGGTTCCAATCAAGCTGTACCAAGAGACACTAAACATCTGAGATAAGAACCACTGATCTCAACAGGCTCAGTGCTGTTCCTGTTTAACAGGAGGTTCATTCAATCAACATGTAGACATTTCTTGTCTGTATTCACTGTCTTTTCACTGTCTATTCATTTAGATCTGTCACATTTGATGTTCATAAACTAGTCAACTGCAATGGTTTAAATAAACAACTTTGCTCTCCCTTCCTCCCTCTCTCCCTCCACCTCTCCTCTCTCCCCTCCACCTCTCCTCTCTCCCCTCCACCTCTCGTCTCTCTCCCTCCACCTCTCTTCTCTCCCCTCCACCTCTCGTCTCTCTCCCTCCACCTCTCGTCTCTCTCCCTCCACCTCTCCTCTCCCTCCCTCCCTCCCTCCCTCCACCTCTCCTCTCTCTCCCTCCCCCTCTCGTCTCTCTCCCCTCCACCTCTCGTCTCTCTCCCTCCACCTCTCCTCTCCCTCCCCCCGCCTATCCTCTCCCTCCATCCACCTCTCCTCTCTCTCCCCTCCACCTCTCGTCTCTCCCCTCCACCTCTCCTCTCTCCCCTCCACCTCTCCTCTCTCCCCTCCACCTCTCCTCTCTCTCCCTCCACCTCTCCTCTCCCTCCCTCTCCCTCTCCTCTCCCTCCCTCCACCTCTCCTCTCCCTCCCTCCACCTCTCCTCTCTCTCCCTCCATCTCTCCTCTCTCCCCTCCACCTCTCCTCTCTCTCCCTCCACCTCTCCTCTCCCTCCCTGTCCCTCTCCTCTCCCTCCCTCCCTCCACCTCTCCTCTCCCTCCCTCCACCTCTCCTCTCTCTCCCTCTGCCTGTCCTCTCTCCCCTCCACCTCTCCCTCCCTCCACCTCTCCTCTCCCTCCCTCCACCTCTCCTCTCTCTCCCTCCACCTCTCCTCTCCCTCCCTCCACCTCTCCCTCCCTCCACCTCTCCTCTCTCTCCCTCCACCTCTCCTCTCTCTCCCTCCGCCTCTCCTCTCCCTCCCTCCACCTCTCCTCTCTCCCCTCCACCTCTCGTCTCTCTCCCTCCACCTCTCTTCTCTCCCCTCCACCTCTCGTCTCTCTCCCTCCACCTCTCGTCTCTCTCCCTCCACCTCTCCTCTCCCTCCCTCCCTCCCTCCACCTCTCCTCTCTCTCCCTCCCCCTCTCGTCTCTCTCCCCTCCACCTCTCGTCTCTCTCCCTCCACCTCTCCTCTCCCTCCCTCCACCTCTCCTCTCTCTCCCCTCCACCTTTCGTCTCTCCCCTCCACCTCTCCTCTCTCCCCTCCACCTCTCCTCTCTCTCCCTCCACCTCTCCTCTCTCCCCTCCACCTCTCCTCTCTCCCCTCCACCTCTCCTCTCTCCCCTCCACCTCTCCTCTCTCTCCCTCCACCTCTCCTCTCCCTCCCTCTCCCTCTCCTCTCCCTCCCTCCACCTCTCCTCTCCCTCCCTCCACCTCTCCTCTCCCTCCCTCCACCTCTCCTCTCCCTCCCTCCACCTCTCCTCTCTCTCCCTCCACCTCTCCTCTCTCCCCTCCACCTCTCCTCTCTCTCCCTCCACCTCTCCTCTCCCTCCCTCTCCCTCTCCTCTCCCTCCCTCCCTCCCTCCACCTCTCCTCTCCCTCCCTCCACCTCTCCTCTCTCTCCCTCCACCTCTCCTCTCTCCCCTCCACCTCTCCCTCCCTCCACCTCTCCTCTCCCTCCCTCCACCTCTCCTCTCTCTCCCTCCACCTCTCCCTCCCTCCACCTCTCCCTCCCTCCACCTCTCCTCTCTCTCCCTCCACCTCTCCTCTCTCTCCCTCCGCCTCTCCTCTCCCTCCCTCCACCTCTCCCTCTCTCCCTCCCTCCACCTCTCCCTCCACCTCTCGTCTCTCTCCCTCCACCTCTCCTCTCTCTCCCCTCCACTTCTCCTCTCCCTCTCCTCTCTCTCCCTCCACCTCTCGTCTCTCTCCCTCCACCTCTCCTCTCTCTCCCTCCACCAGGCTCACAGACTGGACCCCTCGAACCACTACCTGCGTGTGAAGGTGTGTGTGGAGGGGCAGCTGCGTCTCTACGTGCCCAAGCCTGAGGAGGACATCTCAGACCTGGTGAGACAACACACACACACACACACACACACACATGAACACACACACATGAAAACACACACACATATATGTTAAATAGACAGATGTGTGTGAATGAAGGGTCTATGGGCCCCAGCAGACTATTTTGCTTGTGTGTGTTTGCTTGTGGGTTTTGTGTGTGTTTGTGAGTCTTTGTATGACTGAGATGTAGATTTGTTTTGCGATGCGTATGAAATTCCCAAGATGCAATAGACAGCAATGCAGCATATGGCATAAATTATGCACAGCGCATTCATGTATTCTGAATGTAGTACTTTGCCGTTTGTATGAGCTTGTGTGTGTGGGTGTGTGCTTTTGTGCGTGTGTGTGTGTGTTTTTGTCAAAACTTAGCTTTGATTAAAACAAACCACACATCCAGACACGGTAACCCCAAAACCTAATTCTCAGAGCTGTTATTTTTCATCTCTTGTTTTTGTACGGGACACACTGAACTCGTTCACACAGACTAATCAACCTCCCTCATTTTCTCTTTCTATCTTTCTTTGTCCTTCTCTCTCTTTCCCTCACTCCAACCCTCTCTCTCTCTCTCCTTCTCTCACCCTATCTCTTCCATCTCTCCCCCCTCTCTTTTCTCTGTCTCGCCCTGTTCTTTCTCTCTCTTTTTCTCCTTCATCCACTCTTCCCCCCCCACCACCACCCCCCCTTTCTTTGTTGGTGTATTGCGTCTGTTACACCGCTGTGATCAAAGGGCTCTCCGCCCTCTCTTTCATGCCCAGTCCGCGATAGAACATTAGCATCTCTCCACGGTGTCCAGCCCAGCTAGCACACTGCCCTCCTCTGTCCCCGTCTTTTTCCACACACACACACACACACACACACACACACACACACAGCTCACGTGGCCCAACACATCCACCCAGGACAGGGTCAGAGGCTGGTGAGCAGGCCCACAGACCCCCCCCCACCCCCCCTCTGGTCACCATCCTGGCTAAGACATCTGATCGAGGATGAATGTGTTGCATTCAGACCAGCGGCACACGGAACACTGGGTGTGCTGTTGTCGGCGTTTTAATCCACTCCATTTACTGTATCTGCCCCGCAGCTCTACAAAGAGATCGAGATTTGCCCCAAAGCAACACGTGTGGTGCGGTTTGACCGGGCCGAGTCCAGCACCCTGGGATACGGTAGGCCGGCTGGGGTCACAGGGTCGCTCCCCTCCACGCTGTTGGAGAACACATCACATGGAGAACGTGTGCATACTTGACATTCTGGTTGACAATGCCCTCCATGGAATAACACTTGTCTTTTCTCTCCCGCCTTCCCCTTTGTCCCTTTCTGTGTGTGTGTGTGTGTGACGTAGGTTTCTCCGTCGCGGTGGTGGACGAGGAGGGAACTCAGCAGCTTCACGTCACTGAGGTGAAGGCTGGAGGACTGGCAACTGCCAAAGGTCTGTGTTCCTCCTCCTCTTCCTCCTCCTCCTCCTCCTCCTCCGCCTCCTCCCTTTCCTCCCCCAGCATGCTGATGAATGAGTTATCGTAAATGAAAGTAATTGTTCTCCGCCCACACACGCATAGCTTGTAGGTCCTGCGGTACCTTCAGTATCATGACCATCTCAGCTGACGAGAGAAGAGAGAGAGAGAGAGAGAGAGAGAGAGAGAGAGAGAGAGAGAGAGAGCGAGAGAGCGAGAGAGAGAGAGAGAGAGAGAGAGAGAGAGAGAGAGAGAGAGAGAGAGAGAGAGAGAGACAGAGAGACAGAGAGAGAGAGAGACAGAGAGAAAGACAGAAAGAGAGAGCGAGAGACAGAGAAAGGGTACACAGTAGAGTGTTGACGTGATTTACTGCTGTGGCCCTGAGCTAGGAACTAGCAGGAGCCTGCATCCTGCATTAGCATGCTAAATGAGGCTAGCAGGAGGGGCACTAGCCAGAGGCGCTGACTTACTCTCTACAGGACGGAAGAAACAGCAAAGGCCTCGTGGCTGCCAGACAATTTTACTAGACCTCCATTTGGAGTGTATTCAGTGAATCATGAAATGGATAGAGGGACAGGGAGGGGTTGGGGGGTGGGGGGGTGGGGTGGGGGGGGGGGGTATGGTATGGTATAAATGCTGGAGGGACTACTGAGAATCCAGGGCAGCTCTGGACAAATAGCCCTGGAAGTCTCTCTCTCTTTCCACATCTTTATCTTTGTCTCTCTCTCTCTTTCTCTGTCTTAATACCATCAACCCACCCTGCTCCCTCACACATACACACACACATTTATGTGGCCAAAGGGGTTAACTCTCTTTTGTCCCATAAAGATTCTTAGCTACAGCTGACATTTCACATCCTAGACAACTGGGTCACGGCCCAAGGCAAAGTGTGTGTGTGCATGTGTGCGTGGGAGTGCAAATGGGTGTGTGCATGTGTGTTTGCTTGTGCGTGCGTGTATGTGTGTGGGACAGTGTATGGGTGTGTGCGTGTGTTTGCTTGTGTGTGTGTGTGTGTGTGTGTGTGTGTGTGTGTGTGGACATACATTGCCACACTCATATTAGCCCAGACATATCTCAGTGTTGCAGGCTGTCTGCTATTCTATTAAGGGATATAAAATGAGATTGAAGTCTGGTCCAGGGATAAGAAGACTGATGTTCCTGTGTGTGTGTGTATGTGTGTGTGTGTGTGTGGTACAGTAAGCTTGTCTTTGTCTGGCTCCTGTGTGAGGGCTCAGGAGCTCTGTGGATTCTTAACTGTTGTCACGGTCACTCAGCATTATTGCAAATCCTATCTGCTAATTGGCTGGTTGATTGAGAGCTAATTGCCAATCAAGTGAGTGGGGCGCAGGTGGTGGAAGGGAGGGGCTATGGCGTGGTTGGTAAACCAAGCTGTGATCTGTAGGTTATGGGATAGCATCAGATCAGGCTTTTATTCTACAGCTGTCTTGTCAGATCCATAGTTACTTTAAGCAAACAAGCAAGTGATTTTGTTGAAAAGTAAATAACTGAATTGTTAGCTGTCAAGCTAGTGGAAAGGCACCAACAGACATAAGCCAGATGACTGACAGCACAGACTCTCCCTCTCTCTGCACGTAGTGTTTATTTGTACTGTCATTCCATTTGTAGTTCTTTGACCGGTTTTCAATGGCCCACAGGGAAGACTGTGTGTGTGTGTGTGTGTGTGTGTGTGTCCTTTCTGGTACCTTCACATTCCTTTTTTTTACATTGAGACATTCCTTCCCCAAAATAAAGTGAATTTCTTTCTCTGTCTGCCTCTCTCACTCTCTTTCTGTCTGTTTCTCTCACTGTCTCTCTCCATCCATGTCTCTCTCTCCCTCCCTCCCTCTGCAGGTCTGAGATCTGGGGACGAGATTCTCCTGCTGAATGGTAAACCAGCGTCGGCTCTGGGCATGTCCGACATGCGGACGGCGTTCGTGAACCCCGCCCTGACCTTGAGCGTCAGCACCCTGCCCCACCTGGACGCCGCCTTGCTCTGCCTCCTGCCCCCCCGACGCTCGGACGGAGAGCAGGACCTCTGCACGGACATCTTCTCTCAGAGCCAAGGTAAACACACTGGTGGAATAGGAGACACAGCTGGGTTTTGGGTGGGCTTGATGTGTCTCCAAGTTTCCCCATTTTGGGACTGCCCGGTTGGTTGCGTGGTTCCGGGTGAGTTGTATCAAGTGCACCTCAGAACTGTGAGCAGTATTTCTGCTCTGGTGAAGGCTACTTCCCTGAAGCTGATCTGTCCACCTGTATCCGTCCATCTTTTCCTGCCAGGAGAGAGAGAGCAGATGTAGGGGTGAAGGAGAAAAAATATGTGTGGGGTGAAACAGGCTGTCTGATTATGCATGCGGGCTGTCTAATAGCCAAGCTGCAGGCAGTTGACAGCTTGGATCTGACCTCTGTACTGTGTATGTGTTACTACTTTCCGAATGCAAGGACGTCATTTGTATTCCTTAACAGTTTTAGTGCATCGCACTGGCTGACAAGTCAGTGTTGTTTTAAAAAAGGCATAGATGTATTCATATTCATGTGGAGCTGTTAGCAGTAGTGACAGTGTGGGGCGGTCACTATGCAGTGGCCAAGCTCCAACGCAGACCTACGGACCGCTGTATGGTACTGTGACACCATGACCAGTCGATCCCTTCTTTATTAACCTCCTTGTTATTTTTCTCCAATTATGTTCTCTCTCTCTCTCTCTCTCTCTCTCTCTCTCTCTGTCTCTGTCTCTGTCTCTCTGTCTCTCTCTCTCCCCCCCCTATCCAGAGGACATTCTGGATGAGGTGTCAGGGCTGACGGTGGAGAGCCCAGAGGACAGCATGGATGAGGGGCCTCACCTGGCCCCTGGAGCGCCCCTGGAGGAGAGCCCATGCACAGAGACAGCACAGCACAAGGTACAGGACACGCACACACCTGGGTGGAGCACTGCAGTGTCAGTATGATGTGGTGGATCCTCCTTGACCCAGCTGGGATGTTTTATGGTTGTTTGGGGGGGTGATTGCTGGGCTCTGCTATGGTCCTGTGTCACCGGCGGGGGGGGGGGGGGGGGGTGATGAGAGGGCATGGGTTGGGGGGGGTGGGGTGCTGGGGTGAGGGTCATGGTCATGCTGCTCCTTTTGATCTCATTCCAGCTGGGAAGGAGAGAGGGATAATGGGATGTCAGAGATGTCATCGGTAATCCTGCTGGCCTCACTCGCTCTTGTTTCTGACCCTAGGTTATGTGTGTGTGTGTGTGTGTGTGGTGTATGTGAGAGATGGAAAGACATTCTTGAATTGCCATAGTTTTACAATGGATGTCTTTAGTAAGGAAGATGCTTGCTTTGGAAGATCTGGATAGTCTCTTGTCTTTTAAAGATGACCTCCGGCGGGTCGGTCGTGTGTGTGTGTGTGTGTTAGCCAGTGTGAGGCGGGGACGTTCAGTCCGTTCAGTCTTTTTCTCGTGTGATAGTGGCGACCTTTTGAAGAGAGGTCGTTTGATTGGCTGTCTCGGGACGACAGATAGGAGGATCTACAGCCAGGACAAACACTCCCACTCTCACACACACACACATGGCTCACACTAATACATGAAGATGGATAAGCAAAACAATTCAGCCTTGCTTACACAAATCCCTGTACACATTTGTCCACTCAAAAATGACTGTGTGTGTGTGTGTGTGTGTGTGTGTGTGAGCACGCTTGCCGAGTGCGCGTGTGTGTACGTATGTGTGAGAGATTGACAGGGAGAGTGAACAGTGCCACTATCTAATTAAGATTATGTCTTGTCTGATCACGGTCGGCACGGTGATTCCTGTGAGGCGCCCAGCGCCAGACGATCTCCCTTGGATACGGCTGTCGCCCCCATTACCACGGCAATGGCTGACAACCAGTAACCAACGGAAACGATTTTCCAGTTCCCAGTCCATATCCCAGACAGGTCGACGAAAGACAAAAGAGCATGATCTTAGGGGCGGGACAGGATGGTGTTTGACTTCAGAGTGTTAACTAGCCTGGGAGAAACTTGTTTGTCATGACATGTTGCCCAGTGTATTTATTCCATTCAAGAGCTCTGCAGAACACTGCAGGGAAGATGGGAGTCCCAGACAGGTTCACTGTTCTCCTGAGCTCTCTCTGTCTCTCTGTCTCTCTGTCTCTCTGTCTCTCTCTCTGTCTCTCTGTCTGTCTCTCTCTCTGTCTGTCTGTCTCTCTGTCTCTCTCTCTGTCTGTCGCTCTGTCACTCTCTCTCTGCTGTCTATTCTTTGTCCTCTTTGTCCCTTTTGGTCTCACATTCCTCCTCCCCCCTCCCCCCATCTGCCTCTTCATGTCCTTGTTCTCTTTTTTTAGAATCTACAGTCTCTCTCTGTCTCTCTCTCTCTGTCTCTCTCTCTCTCTCTCTCTCTCTCTCTCTCTCTCTGTCTCTGTCTCTGTCTCTGTCTCTGTCTCTCTCTGTCTCTCTCTCTCTCTCTCTCTCTCTCTCTCTCTCTCTCTGTCTCTCTAACCATCTGCCTCCTTGCCACACGTCCCTCTAGAAGTCAGTAGTTCAGGGTCATGCTATTTCCTGTCTCCTTCCGCCTTCCTCCTTTTTTTATTCCTCTCCTCTCTCCTCGTTAAATTTCCACCCTCCTCTCTATTCAGTCCTCACCTCACCACATTCTCCTCCATCTCTCCTCTGTCCCTCTCCTCCTCTCCTCCCTCCTCTCCCTCCCATCCTCCTGCACATCCCCTGCTGTTCCCCTCCATAAACATGAGCCTGCTGACGTTGACCTCCCCTGACTCCTTTCAGCTGCTGCTGCTCGAGTGTTGTGATGATCTTCGTCGAGGTCGGGGCTCGTTCTCACAACAATTTCCAGACACAGCAGCCAGGACACAGCACCCCTCCAGACACAGCCCCTAACTTTTTTTTCATGTATTGTAATTGTAGATTTTCTCCTGACTGCTTCAAAGACAAGCGTCTGGCTGCAGGAGACAGACAGACAGAGGGCTGTTCATTAGGAGAGCTTCTTGATAAGACCCACTAACGAGGGAAGGGGACGCCTTGTCTGAGATAACAATGATAGTGGTTAACAGGGACTGGCTGGCTGGCTGGCTGGCTGGCTGGCTGGTGGACTGACTGGTTGTCGGGCTAACTGCCTGCTTTTGCTGTCTTTTATTCTCGTCTTCTCCCATTTCAGTCTCTCAATTTCCTCTGGTCTGTTTCCTTCATATTTACCAGGCACCGTCCTGTCCCGTCTAATCCAGCCTTTCTGGCTGTCGTTCCCCTGAGCCACCACTAGAGGGAAGCATCAGTGTACTTCTGATAAGCTGGTGTCCCCATTTGTGTATACAAGTTAAATAATATCAATAATGGCGATGCAGAGAAATGGTGCCTTGGTACAAAATAAGGAAAATAGCTGGATTTATAGAATATCTTACCAGAAGTCTTCCCAGACACCAATGAACATCGTTTTAGGTATGATCCATCATAATAAATGGCATACTAGGCAGGAATGGAGGAAGATCTGTTCAACAGGATTTCAAACCTTTTTTAGATTACAGAGATTCATGTCATGACGACCCATCCAATCATACAGTCTTAGTGCGTGTGTGTGAGCTTGTCTCATACAATGTCTCCCGTCATTCCATGCAGGGATTTGTGGATTTGCATGTTTTACAAGAAAGAATGATCTCTATACTTTGGAAGTCTAAGTATGTGTGAAAAGTGTCGTCGTGTGGGTGTGTGTTGATAAGGGGGCGCCTCCGTCTCAAGGGAAGGAAGCGATGCCCTTCCTGTCTCCCATGGGTCTGTCTGTGATAAGAGCAAATCACCTCGGCTGTGTCACGAGCAGTGCACATGTACATACAGTGCACATTCAACAAATGAAACGATGTATCATGGATGACATCGGGTCGACATTATTCTGGTGTGTGTGCGTGTGCGTGCGTGTGTGTGTGTGTGTGTGTGTGTAAATGTTTTTCTGGACTGCGTGTCTACCTCTCAGATTCCATAATGTGGGTGGGTGTGCGGGAGGACAGGTTTCTACTCGCCCCCATTCTCCACTCCTCTCTCTCCACTCCTCTTTCTCCATCTCTCTCGTTCTCTCTCTCTCTCACTCACTCTCACTCTCTCGCTATTTGTCTCTCTGTCTTTCTCGCTCTCTCGCTCTCCTCTGTGCGAGACTGGCATCGAAAGATTGTGTGTGCAGCTCTGACCAGGCAAAAGGTAGGATTGCTCTCTCTCTCTCTCTCTCTCTCACTCTCTCTCTCTCACTCTCTCTCTCCGACACACACCTCACCTTACTCCTGTCTTCTAATCATCCCTCGTGTTCCTTTCGGGGGGTTTTCCGAGTTGTCTCAAGACGCCATGCAGTGAGATGGTGAACGCTAATGTGGGGATGCGTTTGTGTGTGTGTGTCTTATTGTCCAAGGTCAGGACAGGGGAGCTGTGAAGGGGTCTATGTCTCCACCATAACTGCACTGGTTATGCAACTGCACCTAGCAGACATCCCAGTGTACGGCTGCCTCTGTTTTTGACACGTTCCTGAGATCCAACAGACATGTAACAACGTGTGCTACTCAGAGTAGGACCTAAAGGCAGTCCCAAAACACGCCTGAGGTCCTATGCTGACCTGTTTTCTCTCTTCCTTTCTCCGTCTCTCTTTCTGTCTCTGTCTCTCTCTCTCTCTCTCTGTTATTATCAGTCCTTCTAAGCTCTGATCATCTCCACAGCCACTCGGCTAGGATGGGAGGCTTTGCCACTCACCGCCCACACTGTGTGTGTGTGTGTGTGCAGCCTCCTGCCTTCACCTCCCCTTCTGTCTGTTTCATCCCTCCCTCCCTCCCTCCCTCCCTCCCTCCCTCCCTCCCTCGTCTCTCTGAAGAGCATGTCGCTGTTGTTGTTGTTGTTTTGCAGTGTTTCTCCTGTGGCCTGTATAATACACTGCTTATTGGCGACAGAGATATAGCGGGGGGAGACCGAACTCGGAGAGAGAGGGGCGAGAGATACAGCGGGGGGAGACAGAACAGGGAGAGGGAGAGGTGTAAATAGAGGGATGACACAGGACAGGATGCGGAGGCGAGAGATAGGGAGGGAGGGAGGGAGGACAGGAGGGAGGGAGGGAGGACAGGAGGGAGGGAGGAAGGAAGGAAAAAAGGGAGGATGGGAGAGAGAGAGGGAGAGAGACGGAGGCTGAGATGATTGACTCTGTAGAAGATTGAAGAGAACCAGCATGTTCTTTTGCTCCAGCTCTGCTTCCCTATCAACTAGCCTTGCCGGGGCTGCATTCGCTAACATTTTGCCTCATTCTGCAGTGTTGCATAGTTGCTATTCCTCTCCTTCTGCATGCAGTAGTGTATTCCAGCATTGCGCAGCTGTTGACTGCATTCGGGTGTGTTGCATTGTAGATGGACTGTGCAGATAGTGCTACGTGGCATCGGTTTACAAACCTACCGGGACAGAGCTTGAACGCAGCCTGTTTCTGCACCTGCACACAAAGAGAGTGACTCAGAGTAGAGAGGTAGTCAACCAGGACCAGGGGAGAAGACAGACACACACACACGCCTGGCATCTCGGTGTGACCCCAGCTCGATCTCCTCCAGTATGTCAGTCCTCCGGAGGAGTAGAAATGGCAAACGCTCTGAATCTCTCTCCAGCATGCTGCAGCTGGTAAGCATCCCGTGTGTGTGTGTGTGTGTCTGGATGTGTGTGTGTCTGGATGTGTGGGTATGTTTTTGGGAAGGTGTGTGTGTGTGTGTGTGTGTGTGTGTACTTGCAGAGTGAGGTTTGTGTGTTTATCTGATCTTTTGTGATGTTATGTAAGTGATGGATGCAGGACATGTACAGAGGGTTGTACAAAGACAGGCTCATCCATTCTTATTTGGGTACACGCCGTACTGCTTGGCTTTGGCGTGCTGTCCTCTTCATACACTCATCCATCTTTGACAAGTGTGTGTGTGTGTGTTTGTTTGTGTGTGTGTGCTTTGACACTTCCGTCTTCTCTGCCATGGTTATCTAGCAACTCTTCTCGCCTGTGTCCTTGCCAGCAGAGTTGTGCAATGGCTGTGCTGTCCTCTCCTCCCTCCATCCTTTTGATTCTTGTCATTTCTCCATCTGTCTCTCTAACCCAACCCCACCTCTGGATGACCCAGGCCAGTGAAGGGTCGTGGTCATGTGTCACCTCCCCCCTCTTTCTCTCCTGCACCCTCTATTTCCCGCTTCTCCTACGTTTCCCCTTTCTTCTCGCTCACTCTCCCTCTCCCTCTCTTCACATCTCTCTCTCTCTCTCTCTCTCTCTCTCTCGCTCTCTCTCTCTCTCTCTCTCTCTCTCTCTCTCTCTCTCTCTCTCTCTCTCTCTCTCTCTCTCTCTCTCTCTCTCTCTCTCTCTCTCTCTCTCTCTCTCTCTCTCTCTCTCTCTCTCTCTCTCTCTCTCTCTCTCTCTCTCTCTCTCTCTCTCTCTCTCTCTCTCTCTCTCTCTCTCTCTCTCTCTCTCTCTCTCTCTCTCTCTCTCTCTCTCTCTCTCTCTCTCTCTCTCTCTCTCTCTCTCTCTCTCTCTCTCTCTCTCTCTCTCTCTCTCTCTCTCTCTCTCTCTCTCTCTCTCTCTCTCTCTCTCTCTCTCTCTCTCTCTCTCTCTCTCTCTCTCTCTCTCTCTCTCTCTCTCTCTCTCTCTCTCTCTCTCTCTCTCTCTCTCTCTCTTTCGCTCTTCCTCTGTCTCTCTTACTCGCCCTCTCTTTCAGCATACCTCCCCTTTGCCTCTCTCTGTGTTTGGATGTGGGTTGAGAGCTCCTGTGTGGTGGGGGAGCTGTTGAGGAAGGGGGGGGGGTAGATGGAGAAATCCTGCAAGATTGGGGGTGGAGTGGCAGGGTACATGGGAGGCGGGGGGGGGGGGGGCAGGCAATCAGCGCTCCACAGTACTGACATCAAGTCTCTGGCATTCGAACACTTTTTGTGCTCCAACACGGTTTACTTTCATCCTCCGTGTATGCCATGTACAGGCCATGTGGGTGGAGTTAGTGGGTGCACACTGCGGTATCTCCTTGGTAGAGCTGGTTTTACTCCAAGAAGGACAAATGTTGTAAAGGGAGTTGGGCTGCGCTCGTGTGTGTTTGTTTATGGCTGTGTGTGGAATACCACGGTGGAAAGCAGTCTGACTGCTCCAGTCCACACGAGACAAGCCATGCAATCAAGACTGACAAGCGGTGACCCTGCTTGAAGAGCCCTCATGCTAAATGGCTGTCAGCGCACACAGTAAGCATACCGTGTTATCTCGGATGACGGCAAATAAACAAACAGTCTATAGAGACTGGGGGTATCTATGGGAACCTTTACCAGGGCCTCTACCTTCTCTGGGCCACCCTGCCTGGGACTGACCAGGCATGAACCTGCTCGTCATTTGGTTGGGTAAAACAATGATTGTACAGTGCCAATGATGTGTGTATCTAGGTGCTGCTAACTTCTGGGGTTTCCTTTCATTTGAAACTGACCATGGCTGATTTACAGCTCACTCTAATCAACTAGGGCTTGAAAACCCCAAACCATACCCCTCCAAGGATTACTAACAATAATGTGAAACATATGTGGTCAAAAACAGACACTCATGAGAGCCCATAAGCCTATAAAGTGGCGTGTGTGCACGCGCGCGCACGCGCTGATCTGTGTAGGAGTGTGATTTCCTTGGTTTGAGAGCTGAGAGCATTACAGCTGAACTGTCTTCCATCCAAGCTATTCAGCTGGGGAGTGTGCTGTCATCATGAACTCGCCGGTCCTGCTAGACAGCATGTTCTATCTGTGCCTGTGTGAGAGAGTGTTCTCTCTCTGCTCTCGTGTTCTTTTTCTTCCTCTCCCGTCCTTTTCAGGGAGAAGCTGTCAAATATGGCTTCAAACGCGCACGCCATCTCTCCCCCTCTCCCTCCTTTCTTCCCAGAACCCCCTTCTTCTCCCGCTCCCTTTCTCAAACCCACGCTGGCTCTGTCATTATTCCGTGTTTTTCTCCCAGGCCTCTGAACTGTCGACGACACGGATGTGGTTGGATCCATCCTCACGGTCCCACACCTTTAGATATGATTTGTTTGTGTGTTTAGTCCGACCATCCCACCTCCCTCCTAAATGAACAGGTTGTGTATTGCGTAATCCTTTTCTTGGACCACAGGGACTGACAGATGTATTCTGAGGGTTGTGCGTGCGTGTGTGTGTGTGTGTGTGTGGTGTTTTGAGGAGCGTGCCACCTCCTGTTTCATCTAACTGGTACGACTAGCATGTCAGCTCCTGCCTTGAACAGTTTGGTGCTGCGGTAAAGCTTAGGGTGTGGTGTTCCCTCTCTGTGGGATCGTTTCGGGGCATGTATGTATGTGTGTGGTTGCCAACACCATGTATAGTTCAGTGGATTTTCTGCTCGATACCCAAGATCCTGTCATATCCTGACTCGTCCAGTGTGTGGATGGATGTTCTTTTGTGTCTGAAGGAAATTAGTGTTGAGTGTGCGTAGGAGATGGTGATTAAGAGAGATGGATATTGAAATTATGTAAGCGCTTCTCTTCAAAACTGAATGCAGCAATTCAGACTCAAATTGGCCTTTTGTTAACCCCACGTTATTTGCTCTCCCTTTTCCTCTCTCTCTCTCCCTCCCTCACCCCCCTCGCCTCCTCCCCACCCCCAGAGTACAGAGCAGGTGACTGCTTTCTGCCGCAGCCTCCACGACATGAATACCCCAGAGTGCCCGGCGTCCTCGTCCTCGTCCTCGTCCTCCTCGTCCCTCTCTCCGAGCCCCGTGTCGGCCGGCCCACCCCCCATGGCCACGGGCACGGCCACCCAGAAGCAGCTCTCCCATGCTGACAAACTACGCAAGGTCATCAACGAACTGGTGGAGACCGAGCGGACCTACGTCAAAGTCAGTATTCGTTAAAG
>NC_140365.1:6705000-6977500 GCF_054491055.1 Hypomesus nipponensis
AAAAAGGGACTTGTTTTAAACACAGGAATGTGGGTCTTATTTTTGCTTCTGACTCTGAAACTGTGCTTGTATCTTGTAACACTCAAGGGCTGTGTGTTCAACTGAATCTTTCTTCAGGGGCTTTTGGCTTAAGACTGCTGTGTATACTGAAACTCTGCTAGCTTTACTGCGCTTTCACTGTTTTACTGATTAGCGGCTGCTCTCCAGTCAATGTCTGGGAGAACATTAGCACAACGTCGTCCACCTACCTTTTATTTTTCGTAAAATGAGCATTTCTTTGAAGCATATCCATGTTTCTCATATCATTTTAAGCATTGGTTTTGCCTGTAGATAAAATCTGCTGTTTTTAACCAGTCTTGACGCTTCTACTGACATGCAATTCAACTATCCAGTATTAATATCCGACTCTTCTCATCAAAAGATGAACTATTAATCATAATAAATATACCAATCCTGTTTTACTTGAATTTTCTTTGAATTGATTTAGAACACAAACCCTGGTTAATTACTGACCTATCAGCTTTAGTTACAGTATGGAACCATAACCCTGCTCTACCCTAACACAGCTGTTCCTGGGCCAACACCCACACAAGATCTCAGAGCATGAGACGGCTGAACTAAGATCAGTCTTAACAATTAGATGACATCGATAACTGCAGATAATAGATAATATGGACTGTGTAACAATCTGATTTAAGGTCCTACTCTTGCTTTGTGATTAAGGGTCTCTGGTCTGTCTGCTTTCATCAACTGCATGACGGAAGAAAAACACACAGAAATCTCTCACTTTCCTTCCGACTTGAATTGCAGTACTAGATTCTCCCACTAAGCTGTGCTGTCTCAAACCTACATACTTACAAATACTGTACATACAAATACTCTCAATAATTAACCACGAGTTGCACCTGTGGATGTTTAAAATGATGCTGATACTCTGAACATGTTACATCCAGATACAAGCTTCTATGAAAGAAGCTTCGAAAGGTTTGATGTCGTTCTCTTCTGTTTATCATGATGACTTGTTAGGTTTAGCACACAGGGTGACAACAAAACTGTATTTTTTAACCAGTAGGACCTATCCCTGAGATTGTGAAGTACAATCACGTGTGTATAGAGGTGACACTTGTGAGAGATCCTTGACTTTTCCCTTTGCATTTTTAAACTGTGTTGGTACATAGGACTGTGTATTATCATTATTATTATTGTTATTATTGCTATTATTAATATTATTATTATTCTTATGATCATGGAATAAATTTTCTAAACGTATTTGGCTTGTGTGTCTTGTATGTGCATGTAAAAGGGTGTTAAGCTGGCACATGGCCACTAGATGGTGTTATGCACTCTTGTGAGTGGTGCTTTAATGTCAATTGTTGAGAGATGTAGGTCTGTACCTTGTCCAGTAGGTGACGATAATCAACCATATTCAATCTCAATGGGAGCTTGTCCCTTTTGCTGTTTGGAATACATTGTTAGTTCACAGTACCTACCTGGCATGAGCATTTATAGTGAATTTATAAGGTCAGATAACATTGTCATGTAAGTAATAGTTAAGCTACTAGCCTACTTAATTTCTTGTCCAAAAATATTCTAAAATACAGTTCATAAGTTGATTGTATTCTTTTATTTGATCATTGTGATCATGATCAATACTAACCTTTGAGAGAAAATCGGCTCAGAAACGAATCGTTCGACAGCTTGTGAATTCTGCCCCATTTTGCTATTCTACACGCGCACAGAAATTAATCTTGCTGCGGCATCACAGCTTAACCTGAAGATTACTCTGTATCTCCGCTCTCATCAGGACCTGTCCACACACAGCAGAAAGCTGCCGCGCTGCTGACAGGGTTCTGTTTTGACCCCATACACGCGCACAAGCCACGGCGGTCTGTGCGCGGGTATCAGCGAGATTGGTTCTTTTTCAGTGTCCGGCAACAAGCGCGCAAAGACGGGTGGAGTTTCTTTCAAACCGTTATAATTGACAACGCAAGCTTTTTTGTTTTATCAGCGCGCACTCGTCAATAGGATAGAACTGAATCTTGGAATGGGAATTACTCCATCGGTCTATTCAAAACGGGATATTAACCTATACTGATTGGAACGTATGTGTTTTCTGCCGTTGAGTTGTGACCAAGGCGGCTTCTTGGAATAACTTGGAACTGTTAATTACTTATCACCCAAAATCTTACCCGTAATGAGGATGGGACGCCATAAGATTCATAGTTTGGACATAGGCTGTTTTACTCTGTCAACATGATCCACTCGCTGCGGAGATGAATGTGAAGTTTGACTGCAGAACTATGGAGAGACGGAAGCAACTCTTAACCGGTCTAGTATTCATGGCGCACATCTGTCTGAGTTCAGAGCAAGTCCTAAGAATTGGTAAGTTAAATGTAGGCCACTTTACCATACGGTTGTGGAGTTTAGTATGAAAAGTAGGCCAACTGGTCAACCCAGTAAATGCAAACACCTGCTGGATTTCATCAAGTGGAGGGCAAAATTGTACCTACCTCGGCCCCTCCTTAAAACTCATTGTAATTAACTGCAGGGGCAACATCTGTAATTTGAGTTTAAGGAGCTTTTTGATGGTGGCTATATTGTATAATATGGCATATTGTAATTAATCACTCGTCACATCCTTGTATGTGAACCTTATTGGTCCATCCACCGTCTGTTTTTCTGATTCCAGGGTGCATGCCCAGTAAACCCCTCAATATCCTTTTCATATAGCATACTGGAAAGGCTTAGTTTCAACTCCCCTCCATCCCTGGCAAAGATTATACTGAAACAGACAATGGAAGCATCTTCGAGTCTCTCAGTTCCCTCCCAAGCCCAAAGTCTAGTCCAGGCATTTAACACGCGCTGAACTTTACCCCAGGATTCATACACCTGAACATAAACGCTGACACATTGTCTAATTCCACTTTTGCTCAATAGGCACGGTTAGGGCACGGTTTGCTACGGCTTGCATCCAATACCAAATTAAGTCAAAGAACAGGCCATTTTAAAACCATGGCCATATAAACAAGGTGTTAAAGGGACAGAATAGAAAATCAAACTTGAAAGACAAAGCAAGCTCATCCAACATATATCAGTAGGATACATCTCGCTTTAAACATTTAAGGTGCAGTTGTGACTGCACTCCTAAAGATCACACTCTTACACAGACACACACACACTTGAATGGCTAATAGATTATTGATTCAGGTATGTCTGCACCCTCATGAAAGATGCCTGACCTCTCTGTCTGGCCCGCACACACAAACCTCTCAATGAATGAGGCCGCACAGCAATAGTTTACAGACATCCAGCACAAGACATCCAATCAGTCCCAGAGATGGCTGTACTGAGGGGAAGAAAGGGAGTAATAGTTCCTAACACGGTTATCATAGCCTGCCTATGGAGAGCTGTAATGAGACAAGATGTCCCTGATCAGGCAGAGTGGCCTCCACATGATGAGGCTGGGGACCGAGCTCTGCAGAGGGTCCTGGTGTCAGAGAGTCCATTAGACTGGCATGAGAGAGGTAATAGGAGATTGATTGACTGGATCGGGAGAGTAGTGGGTGTGACTCGCATAAAGGAAAGTGCTGGAGAAGGACGGGATTATGTTAAATTACACTCTTCCCACCCTGGGCAGAGGCACAATTTGTGTTCCTGTTGATTCTAGAACTTTCCCCGCATAGCTGTCTCGGTGGTGGATTATTAGTGATGATGAGGAATGGCCACAGTGATGTACCCATCCCCTCTTACTCACAAACACATGCATTTTGTTTGTAATCTCCTGTTGACTTTTCTAGATTTGAAGGACAACACACAGATGTGTATGCTTATGTGGCCCAGTTTTTGTGCATGTTTGCGTGAGTGACTTGTCGTGTCTGGTTGAGACCAGTCAGTGAGATGAATAGTAGTTGAATCTTGATGCTGAAATTACAGTGGAAACATCGAAGGGCTAAATTGACAGGGTCCTAGAGACGGGAATGATAAGAGAGTGAGCTCCTATAGAAACCTGAACACTGCAACTGTGCTAAGTGCTGCAACTATCAATTACACACCGTGAGTGCTTTTCTGTCAAGTGCTCAAACAGTTCCGTCTGTTGGGGAGGAGGCACCGAGGTGGGTCTGGTTGTAGGACGAGTTCAAAAAACAAGATGAGACGAGTGTATTTTTCTCTGCGACCCTTGAGCGTGGCTGAAACGAGAAGGAGAGTGAGCGTGCGAGAGAGCGAGAGACGCGCCGACACCCCGCGCACGCGCCTCTCTGAACGTCACACTGCGATCAGGCCTGCCGGACGTGTGTCCAGGGGCTCAGCTCTGCTCCTCTCCGCCTCTCTGTTTAACTCCCCCGGCCCTGTGCTCCCCGCTAAGTCTCCGCCCTCCTCCTCTCCACCGGTTTAGAGCCAACTGTCATCCATCCATGGCTCCTCCTGTCCTCCCAGGCCTGCTGTGAGCAGCTGTCTAACAATAGAGATGCTATCTTGTACGACCTCTGGCTCTGTGAAGGTGCTGTGCTATTCATAGCTGTCAATCTGATCTTTGGGAGAATAGTGACACACAGTGGGATCTTAGCAGAAAGCCAATGAAAGCTTCGGTTCCCTATCTATTTCTCTGGCAACGCACGCACACACATGCAACCATGGACACACCAATAAAGGCTTGCACGCATAGTTTTGAGCAGTTACTGGTCCAGAGAAACAAATCAAGTCTAATCATGTAAACAAATAAATAGTTAAACATTGACGTCGGACGCTTGTTACTCTAATATTTCACCGGCAGCGTTTGAAGTCAGAGACCCAATAGTCCCTCATCACCTACAGTCAAGGCCTCTGTACTGAATGCACCATTTTGGAGTACCAATTATTCCTCGCTCCTTCCTCCTCTTTGTCTGACTTGGTGAGCCGTCACAGCCCAGAGTCTCTGTGGGTACCCTGCTGACTGGGCTGAAGGAGCTCAAGGTCACCCCAGGGTCATCCTCTGCTCTCCACTGGAGGTTTCACATGAAGCTGCTGACCGTCGGCTGAGCCTCAGGACTCACATCACACACGCTCCCCTCTTTCACACACACACACACACGCGCAGACACACACACACACACACACCCTGCTCTATGCGGCTTTGAATGCGAATGACTTTCCAACGTTTGAGAGGAGAGTGCCTAGAATGTGTTTGAAGTCAGAGAGTGGAGGACAGTGGCTCTTCCCCTTTATAAGGCCCGACTCTCCCTCGTTTGAATGGATCTGTGGAAGCTGGTTCGTTGTTGATTGAACACCAAATGCGAGACATCTGAGGGGGCTGTATGGGAGATGGAGTCGTCTCCATTTTTATGATCATGTTTACGAGGACTAGATTTAAACCCCATGTAGAGGATTTGGCACCGTCTGAAATGGCCCTCGTTAAACGTGCAAAGTTTGGACTGCAGGCAAGCTGATTTTCAGATTGCAATGTGTCTGTAAATTGGCAAGTTTTCGTTCTAGGGTGCAGTTTGAAGACTAGTCACGTATCCTCTGGTTCCTATGAAAGGTATTACGTTCCATTCCTTGTCCGGTGGGTGCTATGAGCTGTTAGTAAAGTTTGATGATTTGATTTGATATAACCTCTTAGTGAAGGGAAGGAAGACAGAAGGGAGCGCTTCCTTGGATTGAGATGTGGCCCTGGTATGCGCAGCCAATCCCCATCCGGACCTACAAACAGGTTTTGACTGTTCAAATGTGACCGTTTTTTATTATTTGACGGGAAGGTTAGGTGAATCAGCTCTTCATGAGCATAGCTCCAGGCTTTCTGTATTGTTAGTAATGGCCTTGCTCTAATATAATTAACGTCATGCACAAAATAGATACACTGCACTCTCTTTAATCATGGCTATTTGACTGCTCTGAGTAGCTCTATAATGAATATGGGAGTTCAGTCTAGCCTTGTACACACGCACACACACACACACAAACACACACACAGGCTGCGTCTACCAGTTTCTTCTTGTTGTTTAGAATCATTCCACCAATAACATGGAAAGAATAATTACCCATTCCACAAACCAAAGGGTTTTACATAAACCATTATTCATACGATTACTCAGAGGGCAGTGCCCATGTCCGCTTGTAGCCCATTTCTCACAAATCACTAGAACTTAATAATAGCATTCTGTGGATGCTGTATAATTGCCAATCTCTCTCCAACACCACGACTTCTTCTCTTTGTTTGTGTCCCTGCTCTGTCTTTCATTCCACTGGCAACTTTCATCCTTTTCTCTCTTTTTTTTCCTGATGAGCAGCCATTCATCCCTGCCCTCTCATCATCCTACTTTTTCAAAATGAACTCCCTCTCTTTCTTAATTGATCTTTCATTCCCTCTTCCGTCAATTTCCAAGTGTCTGCTTGTGTTTGTAGACTTTTAATTCTCTCTCTCTCTCTCTCTCTCTCTCTCTCTCTCTCTCTCTCTCTCTCTCTCTCTCTCTCTCTCTCTCTCTGTCTCTCTCTCTCTATCTCTCTCTCTCCTCCGTCCCTGCAGGCGGCATCTTTGAGACACGGGAGCGTGAGTTGGTGAGTGTCGAGGAGATGGCCTTCAAGTTTGCGGTGACCAACATCAACAGGAACCGCACGCTGATGCCCAACACCACGCTGACCTACGACATCCAGAGGATTAACCTGTACGACAGCTTTGAGGCCACCAGAAGAGGTAGCCGGCCACACTGCACATTCCTAACCCCAAATGACCCGTGATCTAGTCACTCTCAGTCACAGTCCACTATGGTTGCCAGGAATAAGGCGTGATGTTTGATGCAGGAGCCGATCTGTATATCCTTGTCAGGTCATATTTCTTCGGATTAGGATTCGTGTCATCTGATACAGACCTTTTCACAAACTTTGCTGAATGTCCTGATACAACCCAACCCCACTGCCCCCTTCCCTCCATCCTGTGCACCCCTTTCCCCCTCCACCCCTCCCCTTCCACCCCTCCCCCTCCACCCCTCCACCCCTCCCCCTCCACCCCTCCCCCTCCACCCCTCCCCCTCCACCCCTCCCCCTCCACCCCTCCCCCACCCTGCAGTGTGTGACCAGCTGGCGCTGGGCGTGGCGGCGGTGTTCGGCCCCTCCCACAGCTCCTCGGTCAGCGCGGTGCAGTCCATCTGTAACGCCCTGGAGGTGCCCCACATCCAGACCCGCTGGAAACACCCCTCAGTGGACAACAAGGACACCTTCTACATCAACCTGTACCCAGAGTACACAGCCATCTCCAAGGCCATCCTGGACATCGTCACCTTCTTCAAGTGGAAGAAGCTCACCGTGATCTACGAGGACAGCACAGGTGCGGAGCCACCGCGGCCGATCCACTTTGGGCAGAGGAGCAGGAAATAGATATGTAGATAGAGGGAATGAATCAGAATCAGAAAGGGATTTACTCGCCATGGAAGTTTGCACAGACAAGGAATTTGCTTTGGCAGGAAGGTGCATACAGTAAACGTATAGGAATCGTAAATTTAAATATGTGGTTTAACTATAAGGATACATAAACTAGCAATACTAAGTGTATTACAATTAAACTAAAATATAAAATATAATAAGTTGCCATAAAATGAAATATAAGTTGCCAATTTACTATATAAACTACAATATAAAATACAAATATCACAGGAATTGAATGTAGTGCAAAATATAAATCGTTTTAAGAGCATGTGCATGAAAGAGAGAGAGCTGGCGCTGATGAGGGCCGAGTCCATATTTTCCTGTTGACAGCGTGCATTTCTATTCCATTTCCAATCGCACCATGCAATTCCATTGTTGCCGACACACTCTGTGCTGCACGCTGACCAGACACACACCTCAATCAGACCGAGGGCTGGGGTGTTAAGCTGTCTAACAGCCTCCCCTGGCTCTCTCTGTGCACCATGGGGAAATTGTGTATCAGAACCAACCTCCACATTAGGGTCCATTTCCATGACCCAGCTCTGATAGTCTATCTCAGCAGAAATGTCAGGGTCGATGAAGCTTTCGCATGGATTTGTTTTGGATTAGGATTTCTCTCTGAAATATCACACCGGCAGTTCATACATCATCCTGATATTCATAGTTTCCAAAACAATCGAAAACTGTCTGAGTGTGTGTGTGTGTGTGTGTGTGTGTGTGGAGGGCTGGGGTTCGATATACATAGTGTATGTGGGAGCCTGGAGACAGACTGGTGGGGGCCCTGCTCAGCTCCACAGCCCCTCAAGCAGGGCAAAGTGCATTGCAGTGGAAGTCCTGGTTCTGCCTCTGGCCATGAGGATGTGCTGTCTGAAGGTGATGCTGAGGTCAGAGCTGTGATGTCAGAGCTGGCAAGAGGACCTGACCCCTATGGCCTGTGTGTGTGAGAGCATCAGAGAGCCTCTCCTCCATATCTGCTCATCTCTCCTCCATCTGGACCTTTACTAGCTTCCAACTGGACTTGGACTCCTGTTCAGTAGCCAGCTTGAGTTCTTTATTGATGGTGCGAGCCTGTGAATGGGTGGTTTGTGTGTTCATATTCAAGACGGCCCCAGCATGATGCCCAATGTTCAGTTCTGGTGGGGTTTCTTGCTCTGCTATGTGATCATTTGATTTGTCTGTAAGCTTAGAGTGTTGTGTTCTGATAAATAATGCAATGCCTCCTACAGTATCTTCTCATCAGTATCACTGTGTGTCTGCTTGGGGTTGTCGGAAATGTGACAATGTAATCTGACCGCAAACCATCTGTCTGGTCTGGGTGATGCTCTCTGTGTTTGTCTGTCTGTGTGTGTGTGTGTGTGTGCGTGTATGTGTGTATGTGCGGGTTTGCTTGAGTGTGTGTCTGTGTGTGTGTAGCTATGCCTGTGACTATATTTTGGCCCATATCCATCCATCCATCATCCCTCCCTTCATCCATCATCCCTCTCTCCATCCATCCACCCACCCTCCCTCCCTCCCTCCCTCCCTCCCTCCCTCCCTCCCTCCCTCCCTCCCTCCCTCCCTCCCTCCCTCCCTCCCTCCCTCCCTCCCTCCCTCCCTCCCTCCCTCCCTCCCACCCTACCTCCCTCCCACTCTCCCTCCCTCCCTCCTCCCTCCCTCCCTCCCTCCCTCCCTCCCTCCCTCCCTCCCTCCCTCCCTCCCTCCCTCCCTCCCTCCCTCCCTCCCTCCCTCCCTCCCTCCCTCCCTCCCTCCCTCCCTCCCTCCCCCCTCCTCCCTCCCTCCCCCCTCCCTCCCTCAGAGGTTCACTCTGTGCTTGGTGTGGTGCAGGGCTGATGCGGATGCAGGAGCTGATCAAGGCTCCGTCCAAGCTCAACCTGAAGATCCGGATCCGCCAGCTGACCCCCGGGGACAGCGACGCCCGGCCCCTCCTCAAGGAGCTGAAGAGAGACAAGGAGTTCTTCGTTCTGTTCGACTGTTCCTATCGCATGGCGGCAGAGCTGCTCAAACAGGTGTGGGGTCCCAGCCTGGCAGCACTGGTGGAGGGAAGCTGCTGCACCTGCTGTCACAGCGTTTGAATTTGCATTAGGAAAGACAATCGTTTTTATTAAGACAAATTTACGATGTATGTTAACGTATGGGAACATAGGATAATTTCACTCTCTCTGGTGTCTCTACTTTTACTTTGGTCTCTATTTTATTTCCTTTCTTGCTTACTCTCTCTGTGTCTCTCTCTCTCTCTCTCTCTCTCTCTCTCTCTCTCTCTCTCTCTCTCTCTCTCTCTCTCTCTCTCTCTCTCTCTCTCTCTCTCTCTCTCTCTCTGGATACAATGTTTAGAGCATGTTACAGATGAGGTGAACTCTGGTTGAACTCAGTGTTTGGTTCAGACTGTGTATATTGAGTGTCTGTGTCTCTGAGGAGTTGTAATGAGATGGGGCTCTTCTTCCATGCTGGGCACCCCCCCCCCCCCCCCCCCCCCCTATAAAGTATTTCATAATGATAGCACAGACCCAGTGGGGGTACTTTCCATTAAGACATGTTGGTGTGATGTTAGTGTGGGAGTCTTTGTGTTTGTGTGCTTGATTTGACTTGATAATGAATTCTCATTATCTCTTCGCGTTTCCTTGCAGCTTTCGTCGATGGGGATGATGACCGAATACTACCATTACTTTTTCACTACTCTGGTGCGTTCAAGAACAGTCAAACCTTGCACACGCACGACACTGTCTAGGACGTCATGCTTTCATCTTCCGTTTAGTTCCATTCAAATGGTTTTGGTTCAGTCTTCGCTTTTGCACTGGCGGGACATAATGAACCATGGGTCTGAGTGGGTCGAGCAGGGGCCCACCCAGGTGAGAACACATGACTGCTCAGAGGGTAGAGGCCCCCTGAAGAGGAATGCCTATGTTCTGCTGCCTCCCACACTGCGCCACAGTACTTCAACTCACCTAACACTGACCCTCTCTCCCCCCCCCCTCTCTCTCTCTCTCTCTCTCTCTCTCTCTCTCTCTCTCTCTCTCTCTCTCTCTCTCTCTCTCTCTCTCTCCCTCCCTCCCTCCCTCTCTCTCTCACCATCTCTCTCTCTCTCTTTCCCTCCTTCTCTCTCCCTTTCCGCCTAAATCCACCCCTCCGTCGACCCGTCCATCTCACCCCTCAGGACCTGTTTGCGCTGGACCTGGAGCCGTACCGCTACAGCGGGGTCAACATGACCGGCTTCAGGCTGCTGAACCTGGACGACCCGTACGTGGCCAGCACCATGGAGCGCTGGGCCCTCGAGAGGCATCAGGCTCTGCCCAAGCAGGAGAGCGGCCTCATGGACGGAGTCATGACGGTGAGACACCTTCCGAGCCCCGACCCCACCGCCGGCCAGCCCTAACCACCGAGAAGGCACCCTCAGTCTGTGTGTGTTTGTGTCCCCCCCCCCCTCCCAATCAGACGGAGGCGGCCCTGATGTACGACGCCGTGTTCATGGTCGCCGTGGCGTCCCAGCGGGCCACCCAGATGACGGTCAGCTCGCTGCAGTGCCACCGACACAAACCCTGGCGCTTCGGGCCACGCTTCATGAACCTCTTTAAAGAGGTCAGTGTCCCGCCGCTCTCTCCCGCCCGCCCCGGGTTTGAACCCCAGCTCCAGCTCCCCCCCGCCCTCATCCTGTCTCAGTGACGTCATCGAAAACCACATTTGGGCTCATGGACCCACACACCCCCCCTCAACAGCTCAGTCACTCACTGGAACAGGAGCAGTGACATGCCAATCCCCAAAATACAATACAACAATATAATCCAGCCGTCTTCACCATCAACATACACTGTCCCATATGTAGAAAGCGTTGAACACTTCAGCGTTGAACGCATTTCCCTGTTTCGTTCACTGCCTTTCAGCTCTGTTGATTCCTTACCTGGTTGCCTGCCTTGTTGTCCGCCTGGTTGCCTGCCTGGTTTACTGGCTACATACAGAAAATGAGGCCTTTGATGCATGAGCGTTTTGATCCCTTAAGTCTTAAACCCAGTTGAGAAGCATTTCCTGGCAAAGAGAAAAAACTGTGAGAGAGAGAGAGAGAGTCATCACTCAATCCCTTCTCCCGTGTCCAGTTCTCTTTGGTCCAGCTCTTCCAACGCACCCGCTCTCTCTTCCTCCCCCTCTCTGCTGCTCTCTGTCACTCTCTCCCTCTACCTCTCTCTCTCTCCCTCTCCCTCTCCCTCCCGCTCCCGCTCCTCTCCTCTTCATCCCATCCCCAGGGCATATACAGCTGGTGACTCTGGGGTATTCATCACTTGATAAATGCCTTTTAAATGATTGCCTGAGAGCAGCAAACTGTGAGACTTGCCCACCAGTCCATGGCTGTCATACACAACATATTTGTGGATCCAAGGGGAGGAGAGGGGGCGGGGTATTCAGATTTTCAGAGAAGGGAGAGTTCCGTTTGCATCGTAAATGTACTAAATGCTGTGAGGGGAGAGAATTGCTAACACATACTGTATCTTACTGAACTCAAGTACAAGCCATTTATGTCATGTGACTTCATTAGCCGGTTCAAGATTGGTTCGCTTTGGGAACCTAATATGGTGACAGGTTGACAGAAATGTCTGGAAAGCATTGTTTTTGTAAGATTCCTGTCATTCCTGTCATGGTGTCGTGGTTTGACCTCTGTCCGGTGTTCAGGCGTCTCCTCTCTGTCTACATGCCCAGATGTTCCTCACATGACAGAGCAATGACTGTATGCTCTATATGCCATGTCCTTCACCAGTATGAAAACATACTCACTATGGTGCTGTCCTTATCTCTCATTATCTTTCTAGATCAAATACACAAAAAAGTTGCCCGGCACAGCTTCAGAATATCAATACACAAACTAGATTGTTTTTCCATTGCCCGCAAATAGGTGTAATGCTTTTGTAATTGGTTTGCTGCTCTCTCCATGGTTGTACAGTCTCATCCTACGTCCCTGTTTCATGGAAACAATTTCATTCAACAGTCCATTTCAACTGGCATTGGTCTTTCAATCTCATGTCTCTATCACTGAGGGAGGCAGAGGATTGGACAGCGTTATCCCGCTCTAAGGATAAACAGATCAGGTGCATCTAAGACGGAGCATTACCAGCTGTGTCTGTGTGTGCGTATCCCCGCGCGCGCACGTGTGTGTGTGTGCGTGAACACATACATGTGCGTGTGTTTTCAAAGAGCCTGCAGTGTGAGTCTCTGTGAGGGTCCGCCTCTGCTGGGCAGATGATTGGAGGAAGCACACAGCTAGGGATGAGCCTGGGGGGGATCAGCCTAGCGGGCCAGCACGTAGATCCCTCCTCCTGGCTCTGCCTGGAGGTGATTCACTAAGCACACACACCCAGTTCTTACCCACACACACACACACCCACACACAGGTCAAACACGCCGTGGCGACAGAGGTGGCATGGTCAAAGAGATTTAAAGTCTGTCATCTGGTGTTATGTACAGTAGTCTCTGTCGCTTTCTCCCTGTGCCTGACTGGCGCCTGGTTGCATTCCCTAAGGTGCACCCCCCCCTCCCCCCCCCCCTTCCCCCGGCAGTGTAGTCAACTGCAGTCCCACAGCTGGATGTCTCCCAGACTATCCTCCTCTCCTCCATCTCCTCTCTTCCATCTCCTCTGCTCTCTTCTTCTCTCTTCCGCTGGAGGGGACTGAAGCTCTGACAGGTCCATTACCTCACGGCAGGCTCTGGGAAGGCCGCATCATCAAACAGGCCTCCTGCCTGTCTGCAGTCAGCTCTCCAGGGATTGGAAGCCCATGACAGAAATGGAAATGGCACCACTATGACTGGTGACTGTGTTCAGTGGCTAGCCTTAGGGCAAGACATCAGCACCAGTGGGGTCGACGTGGGTGTGTTCAAATGTACGTGGTCGGTACTGTAAGAACAGGACAGAACTGGTTTTGTCCTGTTTTGGTTTGGACTTACAGTACCTGATGCACACGCCACACTTGTTATCTACCCTCCTGGCCACCTGCAGCATTTCCCCTCAGCTCTTCTGAAAAGTAATGAACAGGCGAGGACATGCCACTCTTTCCTGTCTGCATCCAGTCTGGGTTCTCAACCTCTGTCCCTGTCAGACCTCCATCCACTCCATCCTCCTCACCAGCCCGGGGGCTCAGGCTCCAAAGCCTCAATTAGGCTCCACAGATACCTGAGGGATGGTCATCCATCACTCTCTCTCTCTCTCTCTCTCTCTCTCTCTCTCTCTATCTCTCTCTCTCTCTCTCTCTCTCTCTCTCTCTCTGTCTCTGTTTCTCTCTCTCTCACTCTCTCACACACCATGTCTCTCTCTCTCACACGCTATCACACACTCTCTCTCTCTGTGTCACTTTGTCGAACTCTCTGTTTCTGTCTTTCTGTCTTGCTGTCTTTCTATCTCTCTCTCTCTCTCTCTCTCTCTCTCTCTCTCTCTCCCTCCCACTATCACACTCTCACTCTCTCTCCCACTATCACACTCTGTCGCTTGTCTGACTGTTTCTCGTTCTTCTTCCCTTCTTCCCTCCCTCTCTACCTCTCTCTCTCTACCTCTCTCCATCTCCAGGCACAGTGGGACGGTCTGACAGGACATATAGTCCTTAACAAGACGGACGGACTGAGGAGGGACTTTGACCTGGACATCATCAGCCTGAAGGAGGACGGCACCACCAGGGTGAGCACACTGGCCGGCAGCAGCCAATCAAATCCCTCGCACGGCGGTGAACCCGGATGTGGCCGCGCTCCGCGTGCCGTAAACGCCGACCCCAGCGGGCGTGCTTCGTAACCTATCCCCCAGTGATCACTAGCTCCGCTGATTGACACGGCCGGTCATTACTGGCATGGTTAGGACGCCTGTTTTTGTATTATGCATCCCGTAGCGTCAGGATTGTAGATCCTGTTTGGATCTCATTAGTCCTCATTAGTCCTCATCACCTCGTTAGAGATGCGGATCCCCCTGAAGGCCTCCTTGCAGCCAGGGCTCTGTGATACTCACTCTCAGCTGTGTTCTCTGCCTCTTCACAAAGGGGATTGTGGAGGGTTCCAGTCGCCTCAATAAAAGGTGGATCAAGGTTTGTGGCCGCGCTCTTCGACGCTCTCTCTACTTGCTCCCCTACCTTTCCAGTATCTTCATTTCCCTGTGTTGACCCCTCCTCCCTAAAAACAATCCCTTGTACAAATGTTCTTTCATGGAAATAGGGCAAAGATTGACTTCAAAGGGATTTTCAGATACTGTGCGCGTACAAGCAACAACACTGCATGTGCTATTCTTATAGCAGACAATCTAGTCTCCGTTCGCTCCTCTCTCTCTCTCTCCTCTGTGTTTTTCATTAAGTCCCTTCTACTCTATATCTAAACAATACAGATACAGCCATCCACAAATCGTCTGAGTCCTGTAGGTCCTGTAATAACATTGACTATCAAAGCGTGGCAGCCATGTTGGGTATTGGGTATTGACCAATGGCGCGTTTAATGTGTTCTGAAGATGAGGCTGGCAAAACTATATGAGGGGATGAATAATTTTACCTTTGGACTGTAAAACTTTAAAAAGCTGGAACTTTCTTTGTAGTTCTGCATCGTTCCATTGCTCACATTTCTTTTTGCTGCTTTCGTCAGCTGGGAGTAATTTTCTCTCTCTGTGTTCTTTGTGCAGAGAAATTATCTAGTTTGTATTTATGTATTTTATAGCACAAGGATGTGTGGTGATTAGCTGCCCTGGCAGGCACAGTACATACAGAGATTCGTACAGCTCAGTAGCCCACAAATTATGATAGAGTTAACAACTCTCTCCTTCTCATCGCTTCTTATTATCAAAGCAGGATCTATTGCTATTTGACTATGGCAGGTTTAAAAACCAGCCGTAGAAGCCATTAATCCTACAATGTGTTGAGTTTTACACACTGTTCCTCCACTCAGCCAAAGACTGATGACCGGTTTAATACAGGAGCCGTTTTCCTGATAACCTGCTCCATGTGTAGCCATCAGGTCATAACATGACCCCAGACCCCGGGAGGATCATAATTAACACATCTTATCTTCCAGCTGTTAAAAGGATTTGAGGGTTAAATCCTGACTTCCCGGCGCTTCTCTCCTCTTAATCTGATAACTGTCTGGATTATTCTTCTGTGATTGAGTGTTATCCACTGTCTCTCCGTCTACAGTGGTGGGTAGTGACACACAGCCCAGGGGTGACAATGTTGATGGATCAGATATTCCCCTAGCGAGGCTGTACATTTACCAATGCTGTCCCTTGTTGTCACCTATCCTGTCATCTCTGATGTGATGTTTGACCTTGTCCTGTTACCCAACCACTTATCCACAAACAACATGCTGTATTTTGTCATGTGATCTTCCAATATTTCCCAAGAAAACACCAAGCCATCTGTCCCCTAAACAGGGAACCTACCTGAATAACATTTCAAACTATCAATTTATTTTATGTACGTGTTGATGATGTCCAGTAGCTGAGTAGCTGTCTGCGTTCTCTAGATCGCGGTGTGGAACTCGTACAGGGGTCTGAACCTGACGGAGAACAGCAGAAACAAGGACAACAATGTGACAGACTCTCTGGCCAACCGGACTCTCATCGTCACCACCATACTGGTGAGGAGAGGAGGAGGAGAGGAGGAGGAAAGGAGAGGAGGGGAGAGGAGGAGAGAGGAAGAGGGGAGCTGGGAGGACAGCAGGAGAGGAGGAAAGGAAAGGAGGGGAGAAGGATAGGAGGGGAGAGGGGACGAGGAGAGAAGAGGGGTTGGCAGGAGAGGAAAGGGGAGGAGGGGAAAGGGGAAGGGACAGGAGGAGATTAGACAGGAGGAGAGGAGGAGTAAGGTTGTGGATGTCCTCGGATCATCTCTTCCTTTGCATTTGCACTCACGCAGGAAAACCCTTATGTAATGCATAAGAAATCGGACAAGGAGCTTGTTGGCAATGACCGCTTTGAGGGCTACTGCCTGGACCTGCTGAAGGAGCTGTCCAACATCCTGGGCTTTACCTATGAGGTCAAACTGGTGACTGATGGGAAATATGGCGCCCAGAATGACAAGGGAGAGTGGAACGGGATGGTCCGGGAGCTCATTGACCACGTAAGTCTGGTCATGGCCTTCACGCTGGTCTTTGGTTGAAAGGTGCGACTGAGATACAGTACTCAGCAAGCCTAGCTGTTTGGTATTTTCCGACTCATTATATGAAAAGTGATACTTAAGTTTCCCCATCCTTCTCTTTTCCCTCCTCCACCCCTCTGCTCTCCTCCCCTCCCCACCCTTTCCTCCCCTCCTCACCCCGCCCTCCCTCCCCTCCCCACCCTCCCCTCCCCCTCTCAGATAGCCGACCTCGCCGTAGCTCCTCTGACCATCACCTACGTGAGGGAGAAGTCCATCGACTTCTCCAAGCCCTTCATGACCCTGGGGATCAGCATCCTGTACCGCAAGCCCAACGGCACCAACCCTGGGGTGTTCTCCTTCCTCAACCCCCTCTCCCCCGACATCTGGATGTACGTGCTGCTGGCCTGCACCGGGGTCAGCTGTGTCCTCTTTGTCATCGCCAGGTATGGGATCAGGGAGGAGGGCCATTGGGGTTTAGAAGCCCAGCTACTGAGGTTGCAACTGCTGCGTCAGCATGGATGCGCCTGTCTGGGGAATAGGTCCTGTTATTAGGACAAATGCATTTTGGTTTTGGTCCTAAATGTACAGAATATAAATGAGCCAAGTGGAATGGCTCTCTGAGAGCGCTGACTGTTTCCTAGTTAGTCCTTCGGGTGAGATTGCCTTTGCCGTGCAGGAAATGTATCTTGGGATATTTGTTCTTGGGTGGCCCGTTGGATTTGCTGCGAGTGCAGTCATCGTTTAGTAGCCCTACGTGTGAGCTGGCTCTACATCTATCCAGTTAAGGGCATCGTTTAAAATGTCTGGGCGGCTGGCAGCTGAAGACTGAGCCAGCAGGGGAGATTGGTAGTGATGATTTAAATGCAAATGAGGTAGCTAGCCCTGTCCAATCAGATTGTGTTAGTATACACTGTGGATGCCTAGTCAGCTACTGTACATACAGCTAAAGTTTCCTACCCCCCTCCCTCCCTCCCTCCCTCCCCACCCCCACTTCCTTCCTCAGGTTTACTCCATACGAGTGGTACAACCCTCACCCCTGCAACCCATCCTCGGAACTTGTGGAGAACAACTTCACCTTGCTCAACAGCTTTTGGTTCGGCGTCGGAGCTCTCATGCGGCAAGGTACCCAGGTCGCCGCCGCGATGTCCCACGTCCCACAGTGTGCTGGGGTCGCTGGGCCAGTAGGCCTGGTCTCTGGTGCACTCCTCTGCTGGGGTCCCTACCCCGAGGCCCCTCAAAAGTCTCACAGCGTATGAGCTAGGTGTGTGCGTTGACGTGTGTGTGTGCAGAAGCGCCTTCAGCCATCTGACGAGGTATCAGGGTGTGCCCACTACCTCGGATACGTTGCCGTGACAAACAGCCATATTCCAGGTTTCACTCTCTAAACTCCTTGGCCCAGTTTAAGCCTCGACCCCCAAAATGCCAGTGTTTAAATGTTGGCTAAAACAGACAAAGGCGGCATCCTTTCTTCTTTTTTTTCTCTCTCTCTCTCTTTTCTCCCCTTTGTGCTTGTTCTCTCTATCGGTTGAGGACACTCGGTCCCAAGTGATTTGTGTGTGTATGTGTGTGTGTGCTCTCTCTCTCTCTCTCTCTCTCTCTCTCTCTCTCTCTCTCTCTCTCTCTCTCTCTCTCTCTCTCTCTCTCTCTCTCTCTCTCTCTCCTGCCTTCTTTTCTCTTCCTGTGTGTCAGTCTGAGCTCTATCACGCACATGCCTGTTCTCACATTCTGTCCATTATGCTTTCCCAGCTTATTTACACACACACACACACATACACACATACACACACACACACAAATGCATGCTTGCCAGTCCACACAGCTATTAGAGTCAAAGAGCATAGCTCACTGCAAGCTCTCTATTCCTGATTTATCACAAGCCAAACAGTCTCCTACTTCACTTCACACACACACGCACACGCACACGCACGCACATCTGAGCCCCACACGTTTGCACAGACCATCTCCGGTGTTTGGATGTGAGCTGAGCAGTGAAGGGTGTACGGAAGAGAAATGGATAGATAAGAGCGCCGTCGTTGATCATTCCGGGTGGGGATGAACATCTCATTGAGCCGAGAGGTGCAATGGTGTGAATCCAACTATTAAGATCATCTTATCTGGAATGTGTTTATCAGGGTGGGCAGGGCAAACACACACACACACACACACAAACATACAGATAAACGCATAAATAACCCTGTCTCTCTCTCTCTCCTGCGCACACGCTCAGTTGCTTGCTTATTCGTTCCCTATCTCGCTCGCTCGCTCGCTCCCTCTCTCTTTCACACACACACACACACACACACACACACACTGCGCTCTTATTACTGTTCCTCCTGTATCGGTGTCATTCTGACCGATCTTGATGGTCCTGTTCTCTCTATAGCAACCTCGTTGAGATCTGGGAGCTGTTCACGAGATAGCCAGAGACACACATTATGTAGTTACCTCACTCATATGCACCTACTGTGTGTACACACATAGATTAATCCTTGCACCAAAATGTGCTTTCACCTTCCCCTCTCTCTCCTCTCTCCCTTTCAATCTTTCTCTGTCTCTCTACCCCTCTCTCAACCTCTATATCTCTTTCTCCCTCCTCTCCCTACCCTTTTTCCTCTGTCCTCTCCCTCCCTCTCTCCCTCTCTCTCTCTCTCTCTCTCTCTCTGTCTCTCTCTCTCTCACACCCCTGTGTGCAGGTTCGGAGCTGATGCCCAAGGCTCTGTCCACACGTATAGTCGGGGGGATCTGGTGGTTCTTCACCCTCATCATCATCTCCTCCTACACGGCCAACCTGGCGGCCTTCCTCACCGTGGAGAGGATGGACGCTCCCATCGACTCGGCCGACGACCTGGCCAAGCAGACCAGGATCGAGTACGGCTCCGTCAGGGACGGCTCCACCATGACCTTTTTTAAGGTAGGGGACCAGAGCCGCGGTGAGGCGACATGGGCTTCCAGCTCCATGGACATCACGTTCATCACATGGGCTTCCTGCTGTTCTCACCATTAACAGGGACTCATATAAGACTGTGGCCAGTAGCGTGTGTGCGTGTGGGTCGGTGCGTAATGTGAATGTTTTCTCTGTTTTTCGACACTGTGCTTCTGCAGGGGGGAATGGGTTTGCATGGGTGTGCCACTGTCGATAACTTTCCCGTTCCCCGCTTATGTAGTTTGTCCCCCTCCAGTCCCTCTGTCCACCTCCAGTCCATCTGTCCCCCTCTCCCCCTCCAGTCCATCTGTCCCCCTCCAGTCCTTCTGTCCCCCTCCAGTCCCTCTGTCCCCCTCCAGTCCCTCTGTCCCCCTCCAGTCCCTCTGTCCCCCTCTCCCCCTCCAGTCCATCTGTCCCCCTCCAGTCCTTCTGTCCCCCTCCAGTCCCTCTGTCCCCCTCCAGTCCCTCTGTCCACCTCCAGTCCATCTGTCCCCCTCCAGTCCATCTGTCCCCCTCCAGTCCCTCTGTCCCCCTCCAGTCCCTCTGTCCCCCTCCAGTCCCTCTGTCCACCTCCAGTCCTTCTGTCCCCCTCCAGTCCCTCTGTCCACCTCCAGTCCCTCTGTCCCCCTCCAGTCCCTCTGTCCACCTCCAGTCCTTCTGTCCCCCTCCAGTCCCTCTGTCCCCCTCCAGTCCTTCTGTCCACCTCCAGTCCCTCTGTGTCCCTCCAGTCCTTCTGTCCCCCTCCAGTCTCTCTGTCCCCCTCCAGTCCATCTGTGTCCCTCCAGTCCTTCTGTGTCCCTCCAGTCTCTCTGTCCCCCTCCAGTCCCTCTGTCCCCCTCCAGTCCCTCTGTGTCCCTCCAGTCCTTCTGTCCCCCTCCAGTCTCTCTGTCCCCCTCCAGTCCTTCTGTCTCCCTCCAGTCCCCCTGGGAGTCCTGGCGACTCTGCAGGGGTGAGCCGTCTGGGGCTTTATCCCTTCAGATTGCAGCCTGTGATTACAGCCGCCCGGATGGGAGGGAAGACGGCAAGGAGGAATTGAATCAGCTGGAGGAGATTTAGCATGCAGCTGTCCTATTTTCTCTGACTGAGAGGAGAACCACACCTACATGAACACACACACACACACACACACACACTCCAAGGCCCCGTGCTCTCACTCGCACACAAACCCACGCACACAAGACACACACATAAATCCGGCAGCTCTCCCTCACGGACACGCGCGCTCCTACCAACGCAGACACAAACGCACACACGCACGCGCGCAGACTATCGCTCTTGCACGCCCTCCTACCCCCCTTCTCTAAGACACTTGTGGGTGCTGCTTTGTCAGAAATCCAAGATCTCCACCTATGAGAAGATGTGGGCGTTCATGAGCAGTAGGAAGAACACAGCCCTGGTGAAGAACAACAAGGAGGGCATCACGCGTGTACTCACCACCGACTACGCCATGCTGATGGAGTCCACCAGCATAGAGTACATCAGCCAGAGGAACTGTAACCTCACCCAGATAGGAGGCCTTATCGACTCCAAGGGCTACGGGGTGGGCACCCCCATAGGTACAGTAAGATTCCCTCCTGGAACCTTACCCTCACATGTGAGCTTTAAATACATATATCCCAATCTAATTCATTCCAGTTACCATGGATGCACTTGGTTTGGTTTGCCCATTATTAAAAAAAAGATCAAATTGGCACAGGACCAAGTGCAAACGGTGGTAAATGAAATCCCTTAATTACTGGATTTAACCTCTTCTCTGCTCTGCTCTCTTCTCCTCTCCTCTTCTCTCCTGTCTTCTCCTCTTTTCTCTTCTCCTCTCCTCTCTTCTCCTCACTTCTCTTCTCTTTTGTCTTCTTTTCTCCTCTCTTCTCTTCTCCTCTCCCAAGGTTCCCCCTACCGCGACAAGATCACCATCGCCATCCTGCAGCTGCAGGAAGAAGGGAAGCTCCACATGATGAAGGAGAAGTGGTGGAGAGGGAACGGCTGTCCCGAGGAGGACAACAAGGAGGCGAGCGCCCTGGGGGTGGAGAACATCGGGGGCATCTTCATCGTGCTGGCTGCTGGCCTGGTCCTCTCTGTGTTCGTGGCCATAGGAGAGTTCATCTACAAGGCCCGCAAGAACTCTGACATCGAGGAGGTGAGAGGGAGACAAACGCCGTTATTTTCTTCTTGTCTGAGTGGGGAAGGGAGGAGGATGGGCGGCGCTCCCAACAGCTCTGGAGGCCTTACTGCACCTCTGCGAGGTCCAGAGGAGAGGTGGTGTGTGGAGGTGGGGGAGGGGATGTGCCTGGAGGTCAGGAGGAGAGCTGGGAGGCGCTGGTGGGGTGGCCGGGTGCCGAGCGTGCAAAACTGTGATAAGGGAAATAATCCAGCCATAGAACCTGATCCAGGTAACAGCTGTTGAACGTGTGAAGTAAGGCAGCCAATCAGAACCACTCTGAAACCAACTCAGCTCCTTTCAGGCTCATTTTGTTTTGTAGGTTTCACAAACGCACTCTGTTTTTAAACTGATGAGATGTGTTTGGCAGCGGCACTGATCCACAGTATACTGTAGCTCAAACTGAACAGGTGCTCCACTGATCTGGCAATGTTGCCGACATTTGCATAAACCCCTTAGATATGGCTGTTGTTTAAGGTAGGGGAAGATGGGAGTAAGAGTTGGGAACCAATATAAATAATGTGCTTTTGCTGTTGTTGCCTTGACAACATTGGACACCAGCTGACTAGAAGCAAACCCAGGCTGGTCTCATCCCTCCGTCTGCTCGGGTCTTGCTTCTTTGCTGTTATGATATCAAAATGGGTCTATCTGTTTATTTGTACAAACCCCATGATGCACATTATTATGGTTGGCTGTTGTGTGCCTGTGCACTCTGAGGCTTTTTTTCCTCTCTCTAGTTGAACACATTTTCTTTCACTGTTTGTTTCTGCTTGATTGTTATTTACATTGAATTAGCATGCAAAAAGTCAGTGATTTCAAATATTTGGCAAGCGTGTGGCTAGCTTATCAAGTCTGCCTTGTACGTCATGTTGTTGTCTCTCATGTAAGTAACCATTTTTAATTGCACCGTGCTTTACTTCTTCCTGAACCCAAATTGCTTGTCTGACCTGTGTTGTTTGTTTCAATGTTTTTTCTCCATCCTGTCTCGCTGTGCATGCATGCGCTGGGCGGGGCCACATCCTGTCTTGCTGTGCGTGCATGCGCTGGGCGGGGCCACATTCTGTCTCGCTGTGCGTGCATGCGCTGGGCGGCGCCACAGGCCTTCTGTTTCTTCTACGGCGTGCAGTCTCGTCAGCTCCAGCGCAGAGACTCCACCTCCTCCTCTGGCTCGTCCCTCTCCAACGACCTGGAGAGCGGCAGGCTGCTAGGGGACGATATAGAGTAGCTGCGGCAACGCTGCCCACGAGCCAAACACGCTCCACAATAGGTTGGTGACGACACATCCATGCCCCATAAACAGGTCCTTACCTCCCCTGTGGAAGTGTCCCGGTGTCCACGCTCCCTCTGCCTCATGACCCCTCGATCGTCGACCTATAATCTGTGACCCCCTAGACCCCTGTTTTGTTGTCCTGTGTTTCCATGCACCTGTAATGTAGATAGGGCCTCTGGATATGCTTATGAAGATGACCTCCTAATGGCTAGAGCCGGGTGTTTAGAAATCAGAAAAGCTTTTTCTAAGTGGATGTTAAAGCCTAGTTGGCACTGAATCTCAATTTTCTTACATTAACATTTGACTTACTGTTTATATTAGGGAGTCAGGTGGCTGAGCGGTTAGGGAATCGGGCTAGTAATCAGAAGGTTGCCGGTTTGATTCTCAGCTGTGCCAAATAACAGTGTCCCTGGGCAAGGGACTTCACCCTACTTGCCTCGGGGGGAATGTCCCTGTACTTACTGCAAGTCGCTCTGGATAAGAGCGTCTGCTAAATGACTAAATGTAAATGTTAATATTATGATCAAAGCAGTTGTCATTTCCCGGGGATAAAGGAAGTGAGACACCAAAGAGGAACAATGGAGGCCTCATTGGCAGAATCTAAAGTAGAATAACATGAATATAGACCTGTAGTAAATTTTTCCATCCCAGAGATTAAAACACACTCTGTATCTCTATGAGTTACTTTAAAGGATTTAGCTAGCGAGTACCTTTTCACGGTACTACGGTTCAACGGTTTTATTACTGTAAGATGCACTTTACAAGATGAAAATCTGAAAATACCTGTCTTGGAGGAGGAAAGCACTACAATCTCTGTAAACCAGAATCTCCCAGCTCTACCTCTATTAACTTGTGTGTTGCTTACTTCTTTGTCCTTATGACAGACTGTAAGTGAAGTACAATGCTGCCGGTTTGCATCAGTGCAAGGCCACTTCAAAATTGAGAAAACACTTGACTTAACTTTTGACAGGAAGGATTCTTCCTTGGTTGACAAGAGCTTCATTTAATTATAAACAAGGTCATCGTCACTGCCAAATGGCTTCAGTGCAACAAAAAATATCTCTGAAAACCAGGTGGAGAACACAGCAAGCAGTGATAAAAGAGCACGTTATATTTCATTTTCTCTCAGCTAATGCTTCTTATTGCATATCTTATTTAGCTTAGCTCGAGCACAGAGCTCACTACAAATCCTAAAAGGCCTCACAGTCAGCGCGGCTGCTCTACATGTAGAGGAACTTCAGAGTGGTTAGTCACACTTTCAGTTGTTTTCCTCCCCTCTCAGATGAGGTTCTGACGGATCATACTAAAAAGTGGTTCAGACACTTGGGGCTTTTTCCCATCAACACACACACACACACACCATACACACCATACACACCATACACACACACACCATACACACCATACACACACACACCATACACACCATACACACCATACACACACACACACACACACCATACACACACACACCATACACACCACACACACACACCATACACACACACACACACACACCATACACACCATACACACACACACCATACACACCATACACACCATACACACACACACCATACACACCATACACACCATACACACACACACACACACACCATACACACCATACACACACACACCATACACACCATACACACCATACACACACACACACACACACACACCATACACACCATACACACCATACACACCATACACACACACACACACACACCACACACACCATACACACACACACCACACACACCATACACACACACACCACACACACACACACACCATACACACCATACACACCACACACACACACACACCATACACACCATACACACCATACACACCATACACACCACACACACACACACACCATACACACCATACACACCATACACACACACCATACACACCATACACACCACACACACACACACCATACACACACACCATACACACCATACACACCATACACACACACCATACACACACACACCATACACACCATACACACCATACACACACACAGACTTGAGGGCAGAGATCCAGATCTGTTTGTGTGAGGAGGAGCAGCAGCCCTTAGATGGTTCGCTTGTCAAGTCATTACAGTAGAACACTCCAACACACACCAACACACCAACACTAGATCAAACCAGCACCAGATTAAACCAAGTGGTCGGAAGAGCACCAAGCCAGAACCAAACCTATCTCACCAAAGACATTCTTACTTATGAAAAGCTAATTGAATAATACCATAATCCAAAAGTACACTGGGATTAAAGAGAGTTTGGGCCTGATGGAAGCCTTTCAACTGTTTGCTTGGCCCAGGAGGATATGCTTATTAGACTGGGGAGCAAGTGGGTAGGATTTGCTACCCAATCCTGCTACCAAAATCCCACTTTGTGACTTTATACTCACAGTTGCTGTTTGCAAGGTAGGTTTCCTGGTGACATTGCTAGTCCCAGCATCTTCTTTGTCTTCTTCCTCCTCCTCATCTTCCTCCTCCTGTCCCTCCTCCTTCTCCTCCTCTTCCTCCTCCTCCCTGGAGATGAGAGCAGGTCAGCAGCAGTTCTCTCCCTTTTCCAGGAGGGAGGAGACAAAGTCTAACCCACAGGGGTTAAAGGTTACGAAGTCAGTTTGGTTTTTAAGTTCTAACGGTTAAAGTGTAAACTGGTTTGAGTGTTTTCGCAGGAAGCATCTGCGATGTATTGGTCTATTTGCTAAAACTGTCAATCCAGGAGGGACAAAAAAGTGATATTCCATCATCCCACTTCATTATACGATTATGTAAAAAGCCATGACTGTTGTTTGTAATGCAGCTTGGGTCACCGACACAAACCAGGTGATTATAAATAATATGTCATTTCTAACTATTAATTACTTTCAAAGCCTCAGGCTTTTTAAAAAATAGCTTTTCATAATCACCAAATCATTCATTCATAACTTTTTACATAATGACATTGCAGCGGCTTATAATGTTTCTCATCTCTTGTCAGTTTTGTTGAATTCCACATAGTAGTAGGGCTATTGTAGGCATACATTGTTTGGGAAAACTCTGTAACACATGAATAGTGCAGCTCAGTGCTGCAGCCTGTATTATCATGTCAGCATACAAATAATGAATAATACCGGCTTGTCTCGGTGCCATTACAGCTACCATTGATGAATGTGCCAGCATTGTACATCTCCCCTGGACCAAGGCTGAAAGGCTAGCTCAGCTAAGGCTAACCTGGCTACTGTGCTTCTCTTTTACAGTGTGCCTCTTTCAGCAGCGTCATGGAGGAGTTGGGCATCTCATTGCGCTGTCACAAAACCATCAAGAGAAGGTCGCGACCCCGCAGCCGCGCAGGTTTGGCTAGTGGCATCTGTCATCCCAAACGCATCCTGAGAAAGGAGACCATGGCATAGAGAGGGCCATTGAGGTGCCCCGTTTGCCCTAGTGCTTATAAGAAACACTGTCTGAGAGGCTGGATGAAATGCTAGGATCCCCTCTCGTGTTATTTAGCGGGCCGCTCTCTATTCTGTTTATTGTCGGTCTCCGTTCTTGTGTGAATACATTCAATATATCAGCAGTAAATATAAGTCGTTTAGTTTATAGCCTTTGTAGCAACATCAATAATGACGTGAAATGTGTTAGTAAAAGAGTTGACGAATGGATGTTAACGGAGGAATTTTCATGTCGCTTGTCCTAAGCTGGGTATATTGTTGCATTCTTCTGTGCTGTGCCCATTTTTCCAGAATAAAGCATTTTACAATTTTCCACAATGCTTGTCCTTCCTTGTGCGTGTGTGCCGGAGCTACCATGGCCCCTCTGGCATCTCCTTCAGGGAAGTTGCTTTTTCAGCGAGTAGCTGTCGCTGAGCCAGACACAACCAGCTCGTGGAGATAAGGACCCCTTGGGGTGACCCTGAACATGCCTGCTGTTTTAAAGCCCCTCACATCACAGTAACCACTGCACAGCAGCCGGTACAAACGCTATCACACTACGCACACATACACACACCTTAAGAAAAGTACTAGTAGTGACCTTCAATCACTGTGTGGATTCAGTCTTGATTAGGTGGAGATTTGGCAGGGCACACAAGGCAGGGGGGAGCAGCTTCCCTATTTCTGGGTTGAAAATATCTTCCACCGGAGTTCATCCATACTTTAATCCTCTTGTTGAGGGCTAAAGCCTCCGGCCATGATATTTTCTTGCATGGATGGGGGTGGGGGGGGGGGGGTGGCAGGGTGGGGGGCTTAGCTGAACCTCTGTTACATAAGAATCAGAAGCCTGCTCTGACTTGTGTTCTGGTTGTGGGTAGACCATTAAAGCTGAAATGGGAAACAGTGACCACATTTAGGATGCACATTTCTGTGTCTAGGTCCAAATAGTGTGTCCAAATAGTGTTTACAAACACAAAGAAAAACACACACACATTTCAAACCCCATAGCAATCTCCTTCAATTGTTATAATCAAGGTGCTCTCAGCTGGCATTGGAGGCATCCTTAAGAAGCCTGCAGGGTAAGCAGCAAAGATCAACCAGAGAAAAAAAAGGTATAATTACTGCACAAAAGCGCCATTGATTAGGCTAAACTAACACATCATAGGCAAAAGTCAATCTTTCATCTCATCTTCTCTTTTATACTTTGACACATACACACACACCTTCAAAGAAGCAATATAGATGGCGAATCAAACTCAGCTATATGTGTCTCTGTTCAGGGTTATGCAGTACGTTTTAAGCAACAATAAAGGCTACATGAACACTGTGCTAACATATCCTAATACGGTAGGAGGGTACACATTTGACACATTTACATAATATATTACATTTACATATTCCAAAAAATAAAACTTATACTCGACCGCACTCAACTGCATTCAGAAAATGCAGACACCTGGCAGAACTACCCCCTTTTCTCTTCCTCTCTTTCGCTCGAGGCAGATGATTTTCTGGGTCTTCGGCTCTATTTCTGTTCCTGTGATCGCTGAGCCGGACCTAAGGGGAGAGAAAAGAGATGGATGGAGAGAAGTGGAGAGAAAGGGGGATTGAGGAACCCACCCGTGTCTCATTCTTCCTCTCCTCCTGTTCCACCTTACCCTCTGCACCTTTAATCTACCCTATCTTCCATTCTGGCTTCTGTGCCTCTTCTCCCCTCACCAGCACTATTTAACTTTTAATCTGCTCTTCTGGCCCCCTGCATATGGCTTTCTCTCCAGGCAGGAGAGAGGAAAATATACAAAACACATTTGATGTTTTATTCATTTAACGGTTGCTTTCATCCAAAGTACAAATCATGCATATTGTCAGTACAACAGATAATCATGGACCAGAAGTGCACAGTTCTTACAGCATGTCAGAGTTTAGCGCCGAGTAATAGTCTGTATTACTACATTGTCATGTTATTATTACATTATCCATTTAAATCAATACAAGTAGTAGATAAAACAGCTTCTTAAGGCTATCTACAGAAGTGTGTGTGTGTTCACAGAAGGATTCAAGCAGGCTTTCGCCCTCCTTAATCTCACCATGTAATGACAGTTTAAGGTTGTTGTTTTTTGGTATTCCGATTAATTCTAGGATTGGGTTCTGGCCAATGCAATAGCATTTGCTCGTCTTTAATCCCCTAACCCCATAATTCTTAATCAAAACCCAGGGACGTTTTTTTTATTCATCATTATCTAATCCCTCGTGAATAAGGCCTTGGGATTATCAATCTGACCTTGGCATTCTTCATTGCACACAGCTGGTTTCTCCACCTCCACCATGACACGTCCTGGTTAATTCTGGAGTCCCTGTTCTGTTGGGTTTGCTCATCCCCCCAGTCCTCTTCCACAGATCTGATAGAGCACTGGTAATGAGAAAGCAATATTAATATATAATCTTACAGGTACAGTGAATATGCTTCTGTATGGTTAGTCTCTTCGCAACATGAAGGCCTAAGAAGGCTGACATCTGTGCTCCAGTTCATGAGAGACTGTATTCTGCTGATGGGCTGAACAGCAATGCATCATATATTCTCACATCTGTTCTGAATAGAATTACAGTTTATCCCTCATGAGAGAGGGTCAGAAAGAGTCAGTGAGAGAGAAATTGAGAGAGATATGGAGGGAGAGACAGAGAGAGAGACGGAGAGAGAGACGGAGAGAGATATGGAGAGAGAGACAGAGAGAGAGATGGAGAGAGAGACGGAGAGAGATATGGAGAGAGAGACAGAGAGAGAGATGGAGAGAGATATGGAGAGAGAGATAGAGAGAGAGACAGAGAGACGGAGAGAGAGATGGAGAGAGAGATGGAAAGGAGGCAGGGTGGGGAGGAAGGGGGAGACATCTCTCTGTTTGTGTTTCACAGTAAGAAGTTTCAAGATTATGACCAGTGTGGTCTCTGATCTTTCTCATGTGCTCTCTCTCTCTCTCTCTCTCTCTCTCTTTCTCTCTCTCGATCTCTCTCTCTCTCGCTTTCTCTCAGAAACACACACACACACACTTACACAACCATAGCCACAGTGTCAAAGCCATCATCATAATCAAGTCAGGTGTATAATATTGTTTCATAAAAATGGGTGTATCAAAAAACATGTATTTCAGTTTTAACAGTGTTCAAAACCCACAGCCATTGACCAATATGAGTGGTTACCAGACATAGTAGCAAGTATTTTAGTATGAAAGCCTGACAATCAAACACACATCCTCACAAACAGGTGAGGCGGTCAGACATTCAGTGGTGCCCCATCCATCACAGTGAAATGATGAGCGCCCTGAGAGGGACTGAGCAGGTCTGCGTCGCCGTAGTGACGGCATTAAGACAAATGGGGAGGGCCGGAGAGGCTACAGCAGATATCACTCATATGTGACCCCTTCCATGGCCACACACTCTCTCTCTCTTTCTGTCTCTCTCTCTCTCTTTCTGTCTCTCTCCCTCTGTTGTCTCTCTACCCAACCATCACACCACTCTTACACTCACCGGTTTCCACCTCTTTTCTATTGTCTGCCCTTAATCCACATGTCCAGCATCAACACACAGCGTGCAGAACTGCAGAGAGAAATTCGATCTGACATCAGACGGGTTACCTGATGTGATCTCACTGATCTCTCGCACATTGACACTCAGAAAGTGCTTCCATGAATTTCCAAATGAATTATGACACACTTCTTTGCTGTTGGCGTCAAAGGTTTTGGTTCAAGTTAGTCTACTCAACATTTCGATGCTGTGTGATGCTAAATCAAAATCATAATATTGAGCTTTTTCTAGAACGATCTGGTTTTTAAACCATTCGCGGAGAGCATGCAATTAGCGATAGTCACGTGACTTCCTCAACAGGCTTGGATTAAAAATGTAGAAATATTATTTGACCTCAATCGCCATCTGCTGGCTGCAATGGCGCACACAGTAATAATAAGCGTCATATAGCAGCATCATAATATCTTCCTTCTTGTCACTCCTTTAGCCTACAACATGTGATGCGATCAAATAAGATAAAAGTACGGCTTTTGTCAGTTAATGTACAAATGAACCCAATTTGCACTTTCAAGAAAGAAAAGTGAACTGCACATTGAAAGGAGGAGATTACATAAACTATGCGCGTTCCTCAGTTGTGTGCTCATGCTTGCCAAGCTGTAAGATAACTATTTCTTCTCAATATCGGAAAAGAGAGGTAAGCATGCAAGTTGATCCTATAGAACGAAAAAGACACTCGGAGAGTTGGTCTATTTTTTTCTCATGAGCAATTATAGCGGAGTGTCATTCTGAGCAACTGCATCATTGCACAGCTATTTCACCGCCAACAGTCAGCTCTGCGGCATGCCCGTGTCAGTCAAAGTAAACTGGAGCTATGAACATTATTGCGGGCTAAAGTCATGTCATCTGAGCCATTTAATTGGTACCCAAGTGACACAGGGGTGCAGCAGACTGCATTCCGAAACTGCCTGCTCACTGTTGTGTTGCGTTAGGGCCGCATGGCCGAGGATAATGTCCACAGAAACTTGAGTTGAGGAGTGCGCGCTGAACCAACTACCTTGAGTCCAGGAGCCTATCGGTTGGAGTGTGACTGCCATCAACTGCCTCCAATTTACACGCGTTTCTCTGTTTACTGCAGAGCGACAAAGCAAAAGTGGATTGGCTACCTCTCACTGTATTGACTAAAGACAACCGTTGCATATTGATCCTCGCTCCTTTTCACAGGTGTCAGGAAGCGTCGGCTTTATGACGGGACCTTATGAGGACTCATCGAAGCAGGTTGGAAAAGACTGAAGAATATTGTTACGAACTGGGTGCTGGTTCACCCTATCACGAATTTTCCTAGGTCAAGTTCGTGCTGCAGGTAAGACAGTGTTTTATTACTAGTTGACTTTTCGACCCGTCAGTGCGTAAAGGCATCGGTCCATTGCAGCCTGTATCAATGATCTTGGTCAAATGGTTGATTTCGTTATTACTATAACACCCGAACGTTGTGAAAAACGATGTCATATCGACCAACCCATATTTCTATAGCTACTGATATATGGGAACTGTTTTTGTCATAGAGAAATTATAGAATACCATTCATCAGTTAGATTTTTTCCCTAACCAAAAACACTAACACAAAATGTAAAAGACTGCTGTAGGATAGGATACTGATGTTACCTTCAGGTTTGCCATACAATGTTTATTTCTTACAGTTCAAATAGGCCTCACTCTGGGTCAGCCCTCGACATAGATGCATAGTCTGGACCATGTTGCAGGGTCGTTAGAGGTTTCCTGGTAGAGGAGGAGAGGGTGAGGGAGAGAGCTCTGCAAGGAGACAAGATAGAGTGGGTAGAGCTGGTTGAGGAAGAGTGGGAGAGTGGATAGAGGAGGATAGGGAGTGTGGCCAATACCGGTGGAGGAAGAGAGGAGAGGGAGAGTCAATAAAGGTGGAGCGAGAGAGGGAGACTGGGTGGGCTGGTCGAGGAGGAGAGGAGAGGGAGACTGGGTGGGCTGGTCGAGGAGGAGAGGAGAGGGAGACTGGGTGGGCTGGTCGAGGAGGAGAGGAGAGGGAGACTGGGTGGGCTGGTCGAGGAGGAGAGGAGAGGGAGACTGGGTGGGCTGGTCGAGGAGGAGAGGAGAGGGAGACTGGGTGGGCTGGTCGAGGAGGAGAGGAGAGGGAGACTGGGTGGGCTGGTCGAGGAGGAGAGGAGAGGGAGACTGGGTGGGCTGGTCGAGGAGGAGAGGAGAGGGAGACTGGGTGGGCTGGTCGAGGAGGAGAGGAGAGGGAGACTGGGTGGGCTGGTCGAGGAGGAGAGGGAGTGTGGGTAGAGCTGGTCGAGCACCATAGGGCTTTATGTGGGGTTATTGCAGGCAGATACCCAGATATAAACAGCCGTTCCCCTCACCCACAGAGGACGCGCCACATCCAGCCCTGTGGGAGATAGCCTGTCAACCTCGCTAATTATTTAATCCTACTGCAACTCTAAACGCATGATGAAACTCCACTGCTGTGTGTGTGTGTGTGTGTGTGTGCGTGCGTGTTTGCCAGTGTGTGTTTATGTGGTCGTTTATGTTCAGAGTATCACATTGCTCGGTCCGGTCACCCTTGGTTGTGCAGGGGGGGCCTCCCGTATGTCATGTCACAATGCAAAGTCACTGCTCTCTCTCTCTCTCTCTCTGCCGTGATCTCACAAGGAATCAATGATCACCTCAGCCAGACGGGTGTCCCCTGACAAATCTGAAGTTCGAATCGCCTTCAGCCTCCAGGACCCCTCAGGTGAGACACACACACACACACACACGGAATGCATGCGCACACTCACACTCACACTCACGGAGTGCCTCTCTATGAGATAAGGGTTTGGTGAACAAGAGGCCGCGCCGACGTCTACATTTCAACCTTCGATTGTGCTGACCGTACAATGCTAATCCGAAATCCGTAATCTGGCCCGAAGAAAGTAGAAGTAAAGCGCAAACGCACCTCGCGGCCGCGCGGTGTGGAAAAGGAAAACCTCTGTGACTAAGTGACTTGCTGAGCTTAACCCTTTAACCCTGCATGACGTCTACTGTCCAAATGAGCCTCCAGTTCCAGTATGTGTAATATCACACGCCTCGCATTCTCCCCTGCAAATCAGTCCCTAACGCAACTCTCAGGCCTCTACCTCACATCTCATCCCTTTAACCGAGTCCCAAATACCCATACTACCATACTATTTAGTATGCCAGAAAAAGATTTAGTACATACCATTACATTGTCCAATACAGTTTGCCAAAAATACCAGGATGACCAGCGGCCATGCTTTTCTGGCTATTCTTACCCACATGCCTTTGTGCAGAAGAAGAAGGGTCGGTCATAGAAACAATGGTGCAGTAGCAGGCCATTACAAACCTGTCAGTCCATTAGATGGCTTTGTCAAGTAGATGACAAAGTCCCAAACAGGTTAATTACAATTCAACACTGCGCACTGTATCTGTATGCGTTTCGCAAAGGGCAGCAGCTTTACCTACTGGGGGTAAAAAGTAAAAGTATGTGTTTCAGGATGCCGTCTGGGTTGGATCTCCTCATCCCTTTTGACTGGGGTCGTTCCTCCCTACTGGGGTCGGGACAGGTGTCTCTTCTATTTCTGTAGGCTTGTGGCATCTTGAAAACAAACTCTCAACACACACGATCACACACACACGGTCACACACACACACTGTGCTGTCAGGGTGTTTTACGGCCGTGGGACGGGCATTGGGATGGCAGCTGCAGCTTTGCCACGGTAGCGTCAAGTTTCCCCTCTAACCCTAAACCTTCTGCCTCATTCGCTCCCCAGCTTCTAGAACACTGGCCTATATTTATCAGCATTTAACACTTCCCCTTCCACTACTCCTCCACCCCCTCCCTCGCACTCCCTTGTCTTTCCCAGAAGAGCAGAAGGGTGTGAGGGAGGGTTGTGATCGCAACAGAACAGCTGGAGACAATGCCAGTGCCCATTACAGGAACATGAACACAAAGATAACATGTCTTTCTTTCTTTTCTTTCATTCAGTCTTTCTTTAGTTATGGTGCACGACGACAGCATAGGAATCCATTTTTCAACTCATTCCCCTCATCATTCCTCAGACAAGAAGCCTGTTCTGTAAAGCCTGCTCTGTAAAGCCTGCTCTGTAGAGCCTCTTCTGCAGGGGGGGTGAGGCATGCTCCTCCATTACCTCATGCTGTAGTCCGAAGCCCCGCTACAACGTGTCAATCCCCAGCATGAGCGCTACATTCATCCCCCTTTCCTAATTGGCTCGGAGGTCTTCTGGCCCGCTGGCTGGCCTACTAAGGCCGTCTGCTTTTAGAAGGTTGCATCATCTTCAGGTCTCTCCACATGTGTTCCACCACTCCTGGGACAGCCGGTGTCTGTCTGCTGCTGCCTGCCCGCCTGTTTATGTCAGCCCGTCTAATTCTGTCTGTCTGATTCTGTTTATCTGCCTGTCTGTTTACTCGCGACCAGTCTGCCAGACTCACAACTTTCACCAGGGCTATGCAGACGACCAGTGTTGTTAGATTCCTATGCAGCGGTGTCATGCTGTGTTCTGTAAGCAGTCCCGTCCCCCCGTCCTCCCCCCCTGAGATAAACCAGTCCTGCATTCCATGAGGGTGACCTCACTGTGCTGGTAATACAAAGCCAGCCTGGGGGATGTTCAAGGAAAGGATTGTTGAGGTCAACACAAAGAGGTAAACCTCTTTGAGCCCCTGTCTCTTCTCTCTCTGTCAGACTTAGAAGATGCAGAAGACTCCCCCCGGTCCTTCCCTGACCTGGAGCAGAGACTACAGGTGAGGACACACACACACACACACACAGTAGCTGATCACATTGAAAACATCTGTTCTCATAGAGAACAGTGTGGAGGCATGGACAGGTTGGAGAACAGCAAAACACTGTGGTTGAACTTTGAGGATGCAATAGCCAGAGCAGAGATCTGTGGTGGGTACATTCAAAATGGCTGATGAGCTTGGCCGTCATACAGCAGGTCAGCCACTAGATGTCAGCAGGTTTTAACTGTAATTGTGGCTCCGAACATTTCTTAGTAAACGCAGTCAAACTTTAACGAAAGGTTTTTCAATCTTGCACAGTTGTGACATGGAAAGAAAATGTGTGCAAGAAGGGGAAATCAGTTCAAACGAGAGGAGAGAGGTTGAAAGTGAAGAGGAAGGAGGAAGCTGTGTGTTTGGAAAATAAATTTGAGTAAAGCAGAAGTACAGAAACAGACATCACGGAGAACATAGACCACAGAAGTTGACCTCTCTCTTTGTTTATTTTTGTGTACCTGGTCTTCCAGCATTTCCTGTCTTACTCATCCAGTGTTCCGTGTTGTTTGTTGAATGTTGACGTACGTTATCAGCAGCCCTCCAGGTCTGTGCCAAACTCGCCGGACAGGATACACAACACGACCCTATGTTCCCTTTCTTCCAACTATATCATCTATGTTCTCTGTTTTTGAGGCTTAGTGACATCACCTCTATTTTCTCTCTCTTATCTCCCCACCCCCCTACCACCACCCATTCCCCCACCCCCCCCTCGGGTAGCCCGTGCCCCCCTGTGGATCTCTGAGAGAGAGCGTTCAGGTGTACCGGGAGCACTGTAGGATGGCTCTGGAGTTCCACCAGGTCAAGCACGAGATCTCTCTCCTGGAGGACCGCAAGTAAGGCCGGCCGAACAGCAGGACGGCTGAGAAGCAGAGAGGCAGGGCTTGGTTCTCAGGTGGTGGACGGTGTCCACGGCCACGGCTGGCAGTGTTACCATCTCTATTGTACATTCAGGTTCAGGAGGAAAAAAAAGAGCTTTGAAGCCCATTGAGTTCCACACAGACCCACAGGTGGATCTAGACTCAGGTCTAACTAAGAACAAGCACACACAAACACACACGCACACTTTGACCACAGAAGCTGAAGTGATGCAACAGCATACTCGTTGTTTGTCTCATCTCCTAGGAGATTCATTCCATATAGAGCGAGAGGGGATTTCCGAACTTGTTATGATGACCAACTGTACAAAATAGTGTAACCACCATGACAAGCACCAGAGACACACTGACACACACAGGCATACGCACACATTTCTATTAAGTGTGTAACAATGTATTGTTACCCTATACCTATTGACTGACTACATTTAAACGCGTCTTGTACCAGGATTCATTTGTTGATTACACAGGACAGCAGAATGCCGTGGTTAAAAAACGGGTCTTATGGAACTCTTCTTTGTTGGCTTCTTTCTATGTTCTATGTATCCACTCTTCAACACTAGATTAATAACAGAAAATACCTATCTAATACCTGGACTTGTTGTGTGTGAGAGAGAGAAGGGGGGCAGGGAGCCTTCCCCTGAAGCAGTTCATGGAAAGCCACTGTCCTGACTATGTACTGTGTCATTGATGTAAGCCTGTCATAATAGAAATATTTGAATTGAAGTAATTTAACTGGAATTGGCCTATCTTCTTTAGTTGTTGTCAGATGTGCCCTTTGTGGACTTTGATGTTAAAACAGACCAGTCTCATTTTATTTTGATGGAGTAACAAACTATGATAGAATAATGACATTGTATGTTCTGTATTGAGACTGATTGTATGGGCATTTACTGTAACATTGTGTTCTACCCTCCCCCCCCCCCTTCCTCCCCACACACACACACACACACACACTCCTAATTAGGCGTGAGTTGCTGGCAGAGCTGGTGGAGGATGAGCGGGTCGCCGTGGAGATTGCCCGCCTGGAGGAGGAGTTCCATGTCCTGTCTGAGGAGAACCGCACGCTGCTCACCGTCCACACTGAGTGCGCCCAGCAGCTGGAGACACTAAGCCTGACCAATCAGAGTAGCCAGGATTCCTCGTGACCTCCAACCTACCCCAGACCCGGAGACGCAGGGCTGGCTCGCCACTGGGCGGAGATGGAAGGGTTCAGCCAGACATGAATCAGCAGTTTAACCACTGACCTCAGAGCTAGAAAAGCTTTGCCTCTGAATGTTCAATTCAGGATGTCTATTTCAGTTTTTACTCTAATTCTGTCCAGGTTTCGGTCAACACTGCACAGAGAGACACTTATATGGCCAGCCCATAGCTATGCAGAATGTTGATTAAAATGACATTAAAGGACCCAATAAATTAGCTTTTTAGGATGACTAGTGTGGTAAAACTCTTTATACTGTATTCACACTTTTGACTAGTTCAATGCTTGTTCAAGGTTCCATGACCAATTGTTATCCACAACAATATGAAATGGGACATTTATGTTTCCTCTTTATGGCTAAAGTGTATCAATGTGTCTTATGGTTGGTCTGGACTCCAAGAGGAACAGGAATGTGTCCAACCTTCTGTCAAACAATGCTTATAGAGGAGTTGATGGGATGAGAGTATGTAGAGGTTAGATAGATCTTAGCTATGTTTTATGCTCAGTCTCTGCAAAGACATAAGACCACAACAGTATAACATAGATAATCTGTAATGTAAAATGAGGAACAGGTTGACAGAATGTTGATGTGTTTTGACACCATTTTGTCATCAGCATAAACATGTACCAAGCCCTAAAGGAGAACACATGCAATACTTGGGTATTCTCTTCTTTATTATGAATTTTAAAAACTTTACTTTGAACACCAGCATGACTTCTGCGTTTCATTTCCGCGAGGGAGACCGAGGTTTTGTGGTTGTGACTTGTCACTATGGCACATAATGTGAATAGGGAACTTACTGTTTCACAATAAGATTAACTCTGGAATTGGGAAATGATCAGCTGATACTGTAATAGCCCAACCCCCCTCTCACTCTCTCTTTCTCTCTCTGACACACACAGACATTATTTGCCCAGAAAGCGGAAGTTAAACGCGCTGATATTCATACGATTGGGACAGTATGGGAAAAAAGTAGTGCGAGTGACTGGAATTCGTCGTAAGATCGCTTCGTCAAATAGTCAACAGTTGTACATATTCACAACAACAGCTAAAGTTGGACTGCAGACTTGGAATGATCATACTGATATAGACCTACGTACAAAGGAATTCCTGCTGACCCCTGAGACTGCATTTCCATGTAATTTCTAGTCGTTGGATATGACAGGTAAGTTAAAGTTTGGTGACGTAAACACTTTTGTCTTTAGCCCTGGTAGGCTAAGGCACTTTGTGGAGTTCCAACTATGTTTTTATTACGTTGTTTACACGTGGCCTTAAATAGAAAGGGCCTTAAGAAACGTGTTTTATACCTCATTCCACATTTGACTTTGAAATGTGTAGCTTTATCCGGAAAACGAAACGGTATTCCGCGCTGCCATATGCCAGTCATTCAGGAAATTTGGACGTTTTCGAGAAGCAGCATGTGAATGCTCATCGAGCGATCCTATAATAATAGCCTACAGTTTTCCTCTATAATGTTTATGGTGATTGGTTACATATTAAACAAGCCGTGGTAGATTACTGGTGCGCTGAAGAAGACTAATACGGCTGAAAAGCCGTATAATTTAGTGAGTATATTCGGGTTCAGAAAAGTGCTTGCTCATCCTTTATCAGCAAGCGCGTGAGTCAGCACTCCTGTATGTTGCGCCACACACACACGCGCGCACACACACACACACACACACGCACACAGGCATTTGTCTTGTCATCGTGAATGTTACATTTGGACAAGACATTTTTTAATAAACCAGGTCTAGCCTTTTCCTTAAACTAATTTGCTTGAATTATAGTTTGTCTTCAAAGACCTAGAGGTTTCTTTAACAAAGGCATGCAGTGCAGAATGAATGTACTGACATTTAGTTCCTGTGTCACTCAGTTTGTGTTCTGCTTATGTCATCAATACATGATTACTTTGTATGCCTGACTGCATTTGTGTGTATGTGTGTGTGTGTGTGTTTGTGTTGTTCTGGATTCATCTTGATTTCTGTCCTGCTTTTCTTCATGTCTGTCCAGATGTCCTTGCTGGCCATGTCTATGGAAGGCTTACGGTCCTCTGCCTTTACATTTGAGTCTTCTGTGCACAGCTCCCATGTGCTCCGCTGCCTTGAAGAACAGAGGCGCAGGGATATACTGTGTGACGTCACCGTGGTGGTGGAAGAGCAGAGTTTTAGGGCCCACCGCTCGGTCCTGGCTTCCTGCAGTGAATACTTCACAAACAGGGTCTCTTCCCACACAGGCCAGGGCCTAGTCCTCACTGTTCCACCTGAGGTGAGGAAGGACAGCGTTAGCTTGCTAAGCTGAAGTCTCAAGTGTTTACCACACACACACCTACACCTGAAATGAGCTAAAGGAAATCAGAATAGCAGGAAAACATCACCAGATTGCGAGGCTGAAAGGATTAATTGCACACTACCTGCACAAATGTACCATAGAGGTGAACAGCTGTGCCAATCCATTGGAGAGATAAGATTTAAATATAATTTGTCAGCAGCATGGGTTTTGCTGAATATGTGTGACCAAACAGTGGTATTCATGTACTACGTGTCATGACTTTATCTGTTCCTGTCAAAGGCGTTAGCAGAGTCCAAAGGCAGTGACTTAATCTTTTTCTTTTTTTCTTCTTCATTTATTCTGTCTCTTTACTTTATTTTGATCTGTCTCCTTCTCAGGTGACTGTCGGTGGCTTTGAGCCCTTGCTAAGGTTTGCGTACACCTCCAAGCTTCTTTTCAGCAAAGATAATGTCCACGAGATCCGTAACTGTGCAGCTATTCTGGGGTTCAGGGATTTGGACAAAGCCTGCTTTGATTTCCTCCTTCCCAAGTTTTTTCCCAGCAGCAGAGGCCCTATCCCTCAAAAGCCCTGCTGTAAGACACGCTGTAGGAGAAGAAATTCACTCAGGGCGGACCTAGTAGCTGACAATGACACCTTATTGGCTGAACAAGGAGTTGAGGGGTCCTCTGATGCTTCCTCACAACAGGAAGTGGGTGAAGCTTATTCCCACAGCAGCCCATCAGGGAATGATGTTGCAGGAAGCGCGAGCAGAAGCACCACCCTTCTGCCTGAGGCTGATGTCCACTCTGATGGCCAGACAACAGACTACAGGCTTCAGTGTCCAAAGTATCGCAAGTTTCAGCTGGCCTGTGGGAAGGAGGCCTGCGGCCTGGAGAAGTGCCCCGACTCCCCTGCCGCGGGGAGCAGGAAGGACTGCCCCAAGCCCCTGCCCTGTCTATCCTGCCTGTCATGCCCCAGCAGCGGAGTCTGCGAGTCTGCCATGGAGCACCTTGGATCACAGACGACACCAGAGTTAATGGTGGAGAGAGAGCCCAATGGAAGGAAGGAGGGGTCGGGGAACCCTGGGCCTGAAGGCGATGAGAGCGTTGTTATGGGAGATAATGAGGAACAGAGGCCTGAGGAGTCTGGTGGATTTAATGATCGCCCTACATCAGAGGCAGCAGAGGAAGAGGGCAGGTGGAAGACGAGTGAGAAGGAACTGCTTACTGTGATGACAAATAGAGGGATAGAGAGAGCTGGAGGCGAGAGCAGTTCCACAGAGAGTGAGGTCAGCCAGGGCTGTAGAGGAAAAGGAGTCGATCGAGAGAGGAGCGCTGTAGAAAGAGAGGTGGCTGAGCACCTAGCCCAGGGTCTCTGGTCAGACTCCTCTCCTACCTTCTGTCTGGATAATATCTCTGGAACTGGGTTTGACTCAGCGACCGGGACAGGGACCAGGTCTGGGCCTGGGATGGCGAGTGAGCCTGGAGGCACCCAGCTCGGTTGCACGTCAATGGACTGGCTGAAGGTCCAGCTGAACCTGAGCTCGGACACCGCTGACTGTCCCTTTCTCCAAACCCTGGACCCTAGCACAGGGTCGGGGACAGGAGCCGGGGGGGCAGACATCCAGTTTGCGGGGTGTGGGGGATTGTCCCAGTCAGTGTGCAGTCCCTGTGTGTCCTCCCTTCAGTCGGGGGAAGATGGGGACTCGGACAGCTTCGACACTGAGGGAGACGGCGAGTTCTACAGCAGTGAGAGAGTCAGAGAGGTGAGCTAAAGGAGAATAATCCATTTATTCATCGGTCAAAATCTCAAACCGTTTCTAATAATGCATAGTAATAATAATATCATATATAAGTCTTTGTCAGTTCATGTTGGAATTCTAGTGTGCTACATCTAACTCAAAGTCATGTTCACCTCAGGTTGACATTAGCGTTAAACGTGTTTTAAGAGTCTGTGGACACTTTTAACTAACTGTAGCTTGACTCTTGTTTGTCTTTGATAAGAGTTTATAATTTGTCGGTCTGGAAAAGTAGGTGTTGGTTGTAATTCAACACAGTGGTTGAGTTAATAATTCAGCTTTGTGCTTGTGTGTGTATATATTTGCATCTGTGTGTGTAAGTGAGTGAAAAATAGAGGCTCAGAGTCCAACACCAACTAGCTTATCAGATCACCCTCACTGGTTGTCTGGTTGTGATTAGAAATCTGGGGAACATACCACTGAGGTTATGGTCCCACAGGGAGATGCAAGTAGTAAAGATTTAGTTTAGGAATGAATAGTGGCCCTTGGTTATATACAAATATATAGGGCAGCCCATACTTAACATAATATAATCATGATGGGTACATGAGTCACACACTCCCCACAGACTGAGGTTGCTCCTGTGGTTGGGCCTTATCATGGCGGTCTACCCAGACCTTTTGATACTATGCTTCCTGAATCCTGACCTGACGTTCTCCCTCTCTGGGTTCTTTGGCAGGTCCAACTGCCATTCTCTGTGGAGCAGCTGGTGGCTCTGAGCAGGAATGACTTCCAGCAGATGCTGAAGCAGCACAGTCTGACTCGGCAGCAGCTGGACTTTGTCCACGATGTGAGACGGCGCAGTAAGAACCGCGACGCTGCGCAGCGCTGTCGCAAGAGAAAACTGGACTGTATACACAACCTGGAGTGTGAGATATACAAGCTGGTGAGGAGTTGAAGATGGTTGTATGTTACTTCTCTCATTTATTTGGTGCAAGTTACTTTTTGTCAAACATATTCAACAGTGTGTGTGTGTGTGTGTGTGTGTGTGTGTGTGTGTGTATGTGTGTCTTCGCATCACAGAGAACAGAAAAGGAGAAGCTGAAGGCAGAGAGCAACGAGTTGAACCAGTTGAAGGTGAAGACGTTGCACAGAGTCTCTGCCTTGTATCAGAAGGTCTGCAGTGAGGCAGACCTACAACCGGAGCAGGTCCAGATCCTGGCCAAGTTCTCCTCTCTAGACTGCCCGCTCTCCTCTTTCATGTCCTCCACAGACCCTCCCTTTGCTGGGCTTGGGGAGCTACTCCAGTCCCAGGCTCCACTATCTGCCTTCTTTGTAGGCCCAACCTCAGACATATGCCAGCACTCTATTGAACCCTTACCAAGCTGCTCCATGGAGACGCCAACATGCGATAAACACCCAGGAAATGGAAAGGCTCCTTAGATTGAACCCAGTTCTCAAGTGTTTTAAGCCTCAGCTAGACGGAAGTGAGTACAACTTAATTAAAGATATCTAAAAAGGACATTGTAAATATCTTGAATTGAGGGGAATTAAAGATATAATTAACTGGAATTAAGACTAGTCAGAATTAAATTGTAGATATTTTAAACTGGAATTATTAGTCAGAATTCAATTGTAGATATCGGAGGATTTGAGGATATTTGCATCTGAAATGTAGATATCTGTAATCAGAGGCCCAATACACATAAATGGCAAAACTAGTTATCGAGAATCTTACTAGTCAAAATGTACTTACATTTAAAATGAGAATTTTGGCAAAATATAATAAAAGATATCTAGAATTAAAGTTTTGGCTAAACAAAATTACATTGGAGATATCTGTAACGAATATCAAGCCTAGCTAATAAATGTCAAAAAGAAGCTTGCCATGGTAGTATGACTGCCCGATCAACTTTGTGTAGGTCTTATCAGTAAACATAATGTTTGGGAAGGAAATCTCTCATATCTTCACAACATGCAATCAAACTACAGCATTTAAACCATATTTAATGTGCAGGTGCACATATGCTGCATCTTTGTGATGTATTGATGTTAACATGAAGATTGTACAGTAATCACAAATGGTTATCTACTACTATGCCTCCTTTGGCCAATGGGAACCTCCATGTATCTCTTCAGCTATAACTTGTCAATGCTTTTCTAACTCTGTATACTATGCTGTCAATGATTTTGAAGGATTTCCTCAACATTCCGTTGGATTTTGTTATCCAACCATCAGTTGTCAGTCACTCACTGGATCTGTGATCAACCATCAATTATCTTGTCAACCACACAGCACAATTACACCTTCTAAAATAAAGCCTTAATTTCTGGTGCACACTCAACACATATTGCAGGATAAAGGTAAGTTTGAGGGACATTGTGAAGTCCCTGCTTGTATATTGACAGTTTCTCAGGTTAAGCAGAAAAATACATAGCTTCCGATGTATGTATTTTGATTTTTTTGGAAAACCAACTGTCTTCTACTAACTGATTGTACATAAATGATTGTACATTTAGCTCTATAATGCTCATTCATGCATTGAGTAAGTTTAGTAAGTTCTTGAAGAGTATAGGGTTAAGTACCCAGCTGACCTATATGATTCATTTTTCTCAGGTGAAAATCTGCACTGTAATACTTCTTTTTCCATTACAATGACAGTAAGTAGTGTTTTGGAAGATTGAACATTCTCTACAGTATACGCTTCCATACCCAGGTGCTCAGAACAGTTCCAAAGAAAACTAACTTCAAATGTTCTTTTCTGGAATAAAAAGTATATTTGGAACCCATCCAGTAGTTTGTAATTTTCAGTCCTTGTATTTTTACTCATGTGGGTCGTCATGAATCTTGACCTTTGGCTTTTGTCTTATCTGAGCATAAATCTCAACCAACATTTAGCTTAATTGTAATGGATTATTTTTTCACGCAAGGCTACCGTTTCTGTGTAGCGCACTACTCTCGGGGTTATGCGGCACTGCGCTGTTATACCGAAATTGAGATTCAGCTATTTAAAACAGCAGATTGTGGATTTAAAATGAAGGGTGTATGTTGTGCATGCATTAGATATTCCATGTTACACTGAGTATTTCAGCGAAAGAATATATAATTTTAAATACTCTAAGCACATTTATATTTGAGTGTATGCCTATTTCTGCAAAAACAACGTTGCTTCTCTCTGTTATCTCTCTTTTGAGAAAGTAGCAACTTTTGTGTTCGCATCGTGCCCCCAAGTGGTCACCCATAGAACTTGCTATTTCGCAAACGCTTTTATTTTGAAGTATGTCCCTTACAGTTCACTATAGTAAAGACAGAAGGCTTTTTGTCGGAACTCCTCCCTCTCTCTCTGGCTTTGTGCTAACTGCTAAACCCACGCCGCAGCTTCCTTCTCTTGGACACCGGAGCTGCTAAGTAACAGAAAATGGCTTTACACGTACCCAAAGCTCCGGGCTTTGCCCAAATGTTGAAAGATGGTGCTAAGGTAAGATCCTGTTATATGTTAAAGTAATCACTGGCAGTCAAATAAGATTTCTAGCAGAACAAGCTAGCTAAGCGAACCACAATCAAGCACTGTCATGTGGGGATGCTTCTAGAACGCACTTGCTAACCGCCCCACAGCCTAGGCCTTGCGTGATCTTCTCCTTTTAGAATGGCTAGGTAACCAACTACCACGTGAGGAAATATAGACAATCCAATGTGTCCTGATCATGCACCTGAGAATGGGTTCACAGCAGTGTTTTGATATTTTTTGCAAAGTAGTCAAATAGATAATTGACAATTGATTGCGGATGGAGCAACTAAGAATGGTTGACTAGTTAGCCAAATACTGGCAAAGACGCACTACTAGCTAAAGTTAGCTAGCTAGCAAATACTGTAACGCTAACTGTCCCATTCCATGCTGCTAGCTAGCTACTGTACGAATGAGTTTATTGATTTTAAAACGTTAAGTAAACTGTTTTGAGTTTGTATCCAGGGCCCAGCGTTTTATTAATATACCGATTCGAACCATTATCATAGCTGGTAAACGTAAGGTGAAATTGCGATCTTGTATTGATGGGGAAACGTCTGCGTAGGAAAGGCGTTGCCCCCCCCCCCCAAAAGGGTTTGCATCTTTGTGTCAAACGTTAGCGGATTCGCTATTTAATCTAATTCAGTTAGGATTTGTACAGCAGTAATTGTAGCACATTGCTTTACAATCAAGTCATTAATTCAGAAATATGACCAGATGTAGATTTCCTATTCAGTAGATTTAATCCGTCTACATTTGACCATATTTACCTTTTGAGGTAGCTATCAATGCAACCGTTGCAGCTAACTAGTGTATCTTTTACTCTTGCACACCCTACTCTGTGTGATACTCAATGTCTGCTGCGCTCTTTCTCCTCAGCACTACTCCGGGTTGGAAGAGGCTGTCTTCCGCAACATCCAGGCGTGTAAAGAGCTGGCCCAGACCACACGCACAGCCTACGGACCCAACGGTAAGACACATCTGCCTCTCACTAGCATGATAAGAGAGGTGTCCGATTCTGTGTTGGATTTACACTAAGATGCCTTGCTGTTTACAAAACATACTATAACGCCCCATTGCTTTTCCTCCCCAGGCATGAACAAAATGGTCATAAACCACTTAGAGAAACTCTTTGTCACCAACGATGCAGCAACCATTCTCAGAGAGCTTGAGGTAAGATTCATTTGTCAGGTATACCCTGGACATTGTTGCATGTGAAAACATACCAGCTTCAGACCCAGAGTTTGTTTTACACAGTCAACCCTGCTCTATGTTGGCCTAACTTTTCTTCTTTTGGGTGGTGGTTCCAGGTACAGCACCCAGCGGCCAAGATGATTGTGATGGCTTCCCACATGCAAGAGCAGGAGGTTGGGGATGGCACCAACTTTGTCCTGGTCTTTGCTGGAGCTCTGTTGGAGCTGGCAGAAGAGCTGCTCAGGATGGGCCTGTCTGTTTCTGAGGTATAGTCTCTCTCTGTCTCTGTCTCGGACACATCCTAAACCACACCTTCCACCGTACTAATCAGTCTCCTGTCTATCTCAGGTGATTGAGGGTTATGAAATGGCCTGCAGGAAGACCCTGGAGATCCTCCCAGAGTGCGTGTGCTCATCAGCTAAAGACCTCCACGACGTCAAAGAGGCCTCTGCCATGATCCGGCCCGCGGTCATGAGCAAGCAGTACGGCAACGAGGACTTCCTGTCTGACCTCATCGCCCAGGCCTGTGGTGAGTCTCTGATCCAACAGGATTGGATGGTTGAGCTTGATGCTGAACTCAATTTGTACTTGGTAAGGTAGCTGACATATTTTCTCTTGGTGTTTGCAGTCTCCATCTTCCCAGAATCTGGCAACTTCAATGTCGATAGTGTCAGAGTATGCAAGATCCTGGTATGTGGTGTGATTTCTTGTCCTTTTTCACTTCCTTTTATTTGTACTCGCTCTCTCTCTTAGTATGTTTATTTGTGTGCGTCTGTGGTAACTCTAAACCCTGTGTTTGCATGCAGGGCTGTGGGTTGACCTCCTCTTCCATGCTCCACGGCATGGTGTTCAAGAAGGAGGCAGAGGGAGACGTCACATCAGTCAAAGACGCCAAGATCGCAATCTTCTCCTGTCCCTTCGACTGCATGGTGACCGAGACCAAGGTGAGAAACACACCTGACTCTTGTTCTCTTTTTAACATGTTGCAAAGATTCAGAGTGATCCCCCCCCTCCTCCATTCCACCCTCCTGTGGGCTGGAACTGAGTATTGTCCAAAATCAATTCCTTAGTCCATGCCTCTCGTCCTCCCAGGGCACCGTGTTGATAAAGAACGCTGAGGAGCTGATGAACTTCAGTAAGGGGGAGGAGGACATGATGGAGGCCCAGGTGAAGGCCATCGCCGATTCCGGCGTCAATGTGGTGGTGACTGGGGGCAAGGTGGCGGACATGGCCCTGCACTACGCCAACAAGTACCAGCTCATGGTCGTCAGGTAGGACAAACGGAGCCGCTCCTTGGTTACGTACCGTTTCCATCTCTGACCTGGTCCAGACTGTGAGACTCTGCACTGTTTTACATTCAGACTCAACTCCAAATGGGACCTCCGGAGGCTGTGTAAGACAGTTGGAGCCGTAGCCCTACCTAGACTTGTGAGTTTTTCCAATTATTTTATGTCCTGAAAATACAAAATAAAAAAGACATTTAGACCCGTAACAACATTTGTCCATTTAAACCCCATATACATTTCTGCGGGTCTGCGGTTGTTTGTAGACTGGAAAAACCCTCATCATTTTACAACGTGCATCCAATGTCTCTTACTAATGTTCTCTGCAAACCTCTTCCTCTCTGCAGACTGCTCTTACCCCAGAGGAGATGGGCCACTGTGACAGCGTGTATCTGACCGAGGTGGGAGACACACAGGTTGTGGCCTTCAAGCATGGTGAGGACCCCAGCTCGTCTACAGTCTAGTTCAAAAATCAGTCTGAGCCTGTAGGGTTACAGTGTTTGCTAGACTGGGGGGGGGAGAGGGAGTAACTTGTGAACACAAAGCCCAGCCTGAAAAGCCATCCCTTGCCCTCCTCCCCGACAGACAAAGAGGACGGTGCCATCTCCACCCTGGTGATCCGGGGCTCCACAGACAACCGGATGGACGACATTGAGAGGGCCATCGACGACGGCGTCAACACTTTCAAGGTCCTGGTCAGGGTGAGTTCCTCTCGCTCGCTCGCAGTGACACGGCTCTGGCCGATGTTCCGTGCGTCAGGTAGAACCCTTCCCGGTCTCCCTCTGCAACAGTCTCCACAAATGCTTTGTCGCCCTGCAGGACAAGAGGCTGGTGCCTGGTGCTGCCGCCACAGAGATAGAACTGGCCAGACAGATCACTTCTTACGGAGAGGTACGGAGGGATTTCTTTTTTTAACTCTTCAAGTAAAATGGCAACTATTTTGTGTCGTGTCAACATACCTGGGTGTGTGACGTTAAGGGGTTGGTCTTCTCTGTGCGGTGTAGTCCTGTCCAGGTCTGGAACAGTACGCCATTAAGAAGTTTGCCGAGGCGTTCGAGGCTGTGCCCCGCGCCCTGGCCGAGAACTCTGGCGTCAAGGGCAACGAGCTCATCTCCAAACTGTACGCCGTCCACCACGAGGGCAACAAGAACATGGGCTTCGACATTGAGGTGCGGACACCAGTACTAGGAATACAGATCAGATGCTATTCATCTCTTTTTACAGACGTCTCAGTTATTATGATTGCGCTGCTTGGATCGTGGACTCGGTTGATCCTGACTGGCTGTGATTCATGTCTCTGACAGGGAGAGGGCGCTGCTGTGAAGGACATGCTGGAGGCTGGGATCCTGGAGCCCTACCTGGTCAAACACTGGGGCATCAAGCTGGCCACCAACGCAGCCATCACAGTACTCCGGGTGGACCAGGTGTGTACTCGGACACGGACACTACACACACGCACGCACAACCCCCTACCCTGTTTCTCTTTGCAGATCAACAGGAACAAAAAAACAAGATGGAGCTCCCTGAAAATGCTCACCATCATCGCATCAACCCTTTCATGTTAACCATTTTTTCCTATCTGAGTAGCAGGGTCTGGTCCCTGTGGTGTGATGGATGTGCAGAGTGGTAATAGGAAGTGTGTGTGTGTGTGATTCAGATCATCATGGCCAAGCCTGCAGGGGGCCCCAGGGCTCCTCAGCAGAGGGGCCACTGGGACAAGGATGGCTGGGAGGAGGAGCCCGATAAGTTTGAAACCCACCATTAAGAGGGAACACAAACCCTCAGCAGGTGCTGGAATGCGTGTGTGCAACCAGGGACCACTTGCACGGATACTCAATTGCTCACAGATGCGTTTTTGCGTGCGCGTGAAGAATGTCTCTCCTGACTTCCTGTGTGTACTAACGTTGGATGTGTGTGATGGAATGATGAGTGAAAACCCTTGGTGTGTCCTTTTTCAGAAACCGGCTAGCAGTGTTTGAATTTAATACCTCAGCGATTCACCCCCCAAAAAACTGACATTTTGTTTGCCATTGTGTGTGACATCCGAACTAACAATATTACTCCAGCTCCGCCCCCTTCACAGTAGCTTGTATCTTGTTTGGGTTTTTAAACCTGAGGGGATCAGAACGGTATAAGCAACATGCTGTTGGCTTCAACACTACATTGCTTTAACCAAGTATGACCTGCTTACTGCCTTTGCCACACGACTTGCTCACATCATCCAGAGGTTTTGATCTTTGAGCATAAGGGGCTGGAGCCTGGGGGGGGGGGGGGGGGCTCCAGGGCAGGTGTGAGTGCATGCTGCATGGAGTGTCAACACAAGTTCTACAAAGCCCAGTTTGCACGACGAGTAACGGTGTACAGTTGTGTGCGAACGCCGACGTGGTTTGGACCCAAGGACTGCCGTTTCCGTCAGGTAAAACTGTGACTATATTAGAAATAGACTGACTTCCCTGTCCCTTCCCCTCCAGATCATCATGGCCAAACCAGCCGGTGGACCCAAACCCCCCGCGGGCAAGAAGGACTGGGATGAGGATGACTGAACCTGACCGAACCCTTTTCCACCCCCAGCCCACTCAGCTTTTTCTACTTGTTTATTTAAAGCCTGACACTTTGTTTTGTAGGAACCATCATACATTGGTGTTACACGTCCAGTACGAGAGATATCGATGGCACTGTTTGCTTTATGTTCTTGTCCCGAATAAATGGCACTTGCGCCGTCATTGCTGACCTGACGTGGTGGTTTTAATGTCTCACACATTCACAAGCTCATAAGCATGTTATGGGGGATGCCTTAGTGTCTGCTGGACTAGGACGTTTCATATGGAACATAGCCAGGGGTGTGGAGGAAATGTCCGAGGAGTAGAATGATATAATCCTTAGCGACGTATCAGATTAGAACTGTTAGATGTCAGATTACTACATAACACACCGGATGTTAGTGTTGTTTGTGTACGAGCATCTTTCAGCGCCTGAATAAAGGTTTCTGAAAGTGCATACACAAGTATTTGGCTGTAGGCCTATGCCAATATACACTGATCAGCAATAACATGATGGCCAGCTGCCTAATACTGTGTAGGTCCCCCTTCTGCTGCTAAAACAGCACTGACGAGTCGAGGCATGGCTTCTTCTAGGCCTCTGAAGGTGTGCTGTGGTATCTGGCACCAAGACGTCAGCAGCAGATCCTGTAAGTCCTGGAAGTTGCGAGGCGGGGCCACCATGGACCGGACTTGGTTGTCCAGCACATTCCACAGATGCTCGATTGGATTTAGATCTGGGGAATTTGGAGGCAAAGTCAACACCTTGAACTCATCGTGTTCCTCAAACCATTCCTGAACCATTTTTGCTTTGTGGCAGGGTGCGTTATCTTGCTGAAAAATGCCACTGCCATCAGGGAATACCATTTCCATGAAAGGGTGTACATGGTCTGCAACAATGCTTAGGTAGGCGGGACTTGTCAAATCAACTACCACATGAATGGCAGGACCCAAGGTTTCCCAGCAGAACATTTCCCAAAGCATCACACTACCTCCAGCGGCTTGCCATCTTCCCATAGTGCCTCCTGGTGCCATGTGTTCCCCAAGTAAGCGATGCACACGCACCTGGCCCCCCACGCGATGTAAACGAAAACATGATTCATCAGACCAGGCCACCTTCCTCCATTGCTCTGTGGTCCAGTTCTGATGCTCACGTGCCCATTGTAGACGCTTTCGGCTTTGGACAGGGGTCAGCATTGGCACCCCGACTGGTCTGCGACTACGCAGCCCCATGCGCAACAGACTGCGATGCACTGTATGCTCTGACACCTTTTTATCAGGACCAGCATTCACGTTTTCAGCTATTTGAGCGACAGTAGCTTGTCTGTTGGATCGGACCATACGGGCTAGTCTTCGCTCCCCACGTGCATCAATGAGCCTTGGACCACTGCAGACCGGTGTTACGTCCCAACTGGTTCCCAATTTAACTGGTTCCCCAGCTGTGCGTGCACCTATCAGTCTGCCTCTGTCACCAGATTCGTCACAAATTCACAAACATATTACTGGCGATTTTCAAGTCGGATCTCATATTTGCTGCGGCAAATATGAAAGTAGGCCTATAGGCTACGTGCGCACTACATTAGGCTACCATTCGCGACAAAATAAATGGAGACAAAATAAAACATTTGCAGACTCGCATGAAGTGGGATTCGATCGCACTAGAGTAAAAACATAAACGCATCAAAGTCCGTTGAGTAACACCATGAGCTATATCAGCTCACAAAATGCGAGAGAATCGTTAGGTATTTCTTAACTACATTGGCCTTCAGGTAACATTTTGAATTGGCGTCTTCTGATTCAACTGGTTCCCATAGACACTACCCGAATGTAGGCTTACTATGCACGTATTTGGGGTTGTTTCGAGGCAATAGCCGTATTTTCCACGACATCACAGCTCCCTCTGACACCACATATTACAAATTCATACTAAGAACGTCGCTGCTAACCCAGACAATACGATAAAAATACGCGTAACACAACATGGAAACATTCGTTTCCTATGCGATTTCGTGTAGCCTATTGCTGAGTGTTTCTTCGCTATATCTTTTGAATTCAATTCATTTCATAATTGTATATTCTGAACAAATGGTGGTTGTGGTTAATATGGCTATTGCCTTGAGACAACTCCAAATACGTGATGAGTAGCCTACATTCTGGTAGTGTCTACGGTAACTAGTTGATTCAGAAGAACCTAAACAACTTGTTGCCTGAAGGCCAACGTAGTTAATCAAGTTGTGACTGAGTTCCTGAACTACTCACGTGCTCCAGTAGCTTACGGTGTAATGCACAGGATTGTCACTCTGTATGTGTTTTTGCTCGTGGGATCGAAGACCACTCGAATCTTTTATTTTCTTAGTTTCCATTTATTATGGCGTGAATGGCTGTAATGTAGTGCTCAGTACATTTGTTCAGAATATACAATTATGAAATGAATTGATTTCAAAAGATATAGCGAAGAAACACTCAGCAATAGGCTACACGAAATCGCATAGGAAACGAATGTTTCCATGTTGTGTTAAGCGTATTTTTATCGTATCGTCTGGGTTAGCAGCGACGTTCTTAGTATGAATTTGTAATATGTGGTGTCAGAAGCAGCTGTGATGTCGTGGAAAATACGGCTATTGCCTCGAAACAACCCCAAATACGTGCATAGTAAGCCTACATTCGGGTAGTGTCTATGGGAACCAGTTGAATCAGAAGAAGCCAATTCAAAATGTTACCTGAAGGCCAATGTAGTTAAGAAATACCTAACGATTCGATCATATTTAGTGAGCTGGTATAGCTCGTGGTGTTAGTCAACAGCCTGTGGAACGTTTATGGTTTTACTCTAGTGTGATCGAATCCCACTTCATGCGAGTCTGCAAATGTTTTATTTTGTCTCCATTTATTTTGTCGCGAATGGTAGCCTAATGTAGTGCGCACGTAGCCTATAGGCCTACTTTCATATTTGCCGCAGCAAATATGAGATCCGACTTGAAAATCGCCAGTAATATGTTTGTGAATTTGTGACGAATCTGGTGACAGAGGCAGACTGATAGGTGCACGCACAGCTGGGGAACCAGTTAAATTGGGAACCAGTTGGGACGTAACACCGGGAACACCCCACAAGAGCTGCAACGTTGGAGATGCTCTGACCTAGTCGTCTAGCCATCACTATTTGGTCCTTGTCAAAGTCGCTCAAATCCTTACCCTTGCCCATTTTTACTGCTTTTAACACATCAATTTTCAGTTTGAATGTCTACCTTCATGTCTAACATATCCAACCCACTCAGTGTTGACAAACAAATCTCACCAGATGTCGCTATTGGCTCTCTGCAAAGTCGCTAGATTACGTGATGACGTCACATTGCGTCAACTTTTAGATCCGTAGATTTATTAAATATCTAAAAATGTAGGCTATTAGATCAGACAATTTTGGAGATGGTCTGACCCAGTTGTCTAACCATAACAATTTAATATCAAACAATTTGCAATGATAACGAAATAATCAGTGGTAATCTTTTATTTTATACATGTTTCCGGGTATTTACTTCCGAGTACAATCTGTGACGTGTTTCACAATTCCCATGCTTGGGTTTCAGCTGAGTGGCTAACAACCACAGATGATCGTTACATTAACAAGCCATTACAAATAAACACACAAGATGGGAGGCAAAAATAAACAGCGAACAAAGGGAAATGTTCGGGTAAGATGATCTATATGATACGTACATGTGTTCATAAAGGACAGTGGGTAGATGGTACCTTTCATAATGTTGGCTAGCTAACCATCAACTTTTGTTTTTCTATTTGGCTTGTTTTGTAGTTACACAGCTAAAAGTGTTAACTAGCTAGCTCAACTTTTGGTACTTTTTAAATGTCACACCACCAGAATCAACGAGGTAAAGTCATGGATCGATCTAAACTAGCCAATGTTAGCTAGCAAACTGTAGCAGTCATCGCACCTTCGTTGATGCTTCTGGTTGATATAGCGAGCTCAAACCTGATCATATCTGTTCATGTCCCACCTGCAGCCTTCTAGTAGTGGTCGAGCTGCCGAGCTACTTGCCCGAGAGAGTGGTGTCCTGCCAGGGTTTGTGGGCTTTGGCAGCTCTGCTACTACTGAACTGGGTTATGTACCAGCGGTTCACGGAGCTGAAGAGATAGACAACCTAGTAGACGGGGATTTCCGCCTTGTCCTACGAAAACTGTCAAAGAGGGATACTGTCACCAAACTAAAGGTGAGAACTGGATGTTGCTCGTGAGTGATCAGCTGTCAATGCAGCGATCATCTTTGAATACATTGACCCTGGCTACGAGGTATCCCACTCCCTCAAACAGACGTTTTTGCTGTCCTGTAAAGAGTTGAAGGGATCTGTTCTGTCCTTTAGGCGGTCCAGGAGTTTGGCGCCATGTGTCAGGAGCGGGATGCAGATGTGGTCAAGGGAGTCCTCCCCTACTGGCCCAGGATATACTGCAAGATATCTGTGGTGAGCGGAGCCTCTCCACTGATGGTTGAATGAATTACAGTAGACTGTTTCCTCGATGATCAAACAAAACTTCACATTAATCTGCTGTGGCCTCCAGGACCATGACCGTCGGGTGCGGGAAGCCACGCAGCAGGCGTTTGAGCAGCTAGTCCTGAAAGTGCACCGCAGCCTGGCCCCCTTCCTGAAAAGCCTGATGGGCCACTGGCTGCTGGCCCAGTGTGACACGTACCCTCCCGCTGCCTCTGCTGCCTGCCAGGCCTTCCACGCCGCATTCCCCCCCAGCAAGCAGTCAGAGGCCCTTAGCTTCTGCAGGGACGAGGTCCTCAACGTGAGTGTGGAGGAACGGGGGTTGTGGTGGGGAGAGGAGGAGAAGGAGTGGTGGTGGGGATGATGGGTGTTTGGTAATGGCTACTATGCTTGTGAAGAGAGGTCATCCTGCTCCTATCTCCATACTTTAGGTACTTCAGGACAACTTGCTGAAGGAAACCGCAGACACTCTGAGTGACCCACAGTAAGATAGGAGAGTTGTGCCTGTCTTTCTCATTCTCATGGCTGCCTGTCTATGTATTTACCATCTGTCTCGGTTCTCCAGGTATGTCCCTGAGGAGGAGAGAGAGGCTAAGTTCCTGCGCATGGTGACCAGCTCCCTGCTGGGGGTGAAGAGGCTGCTGTCCAGCCTGCCCCAGGCTGACAGACAGGCCCTGGAGGACAGACTGGCACATCTCATCGCACAGGCAAAGTTCTGGAAGTACAGCAAGCACAAGAACTCACAGGTACAGGAGAAATACGAGTAGTTTTATTGGAGAATCGAGAGTATTTATTCCTCATACTTACATTTGGAAATTGGCGATGCAGAGAAAATTGATTTTTTTGCCTCAAATGTAGCCTCACGGTCTCAAATTAAACATCGAAACTGCGTGTGTCTTTCCCCAGGTGCGCGGGGCCTTCTTTGAGGTGGTGTCAGCCCTGTGTGAACACACCCCTGGGCTGGTCCAGGCTGAGGCGCCGCGGGCCTGTCCTGCTGTTCTGCTCAGCGTAGACGACACTGACCCCGTGGTACTGCCCCCCCTCTGGGAGGCAGTGCTCCATGTCCTCTCCAGCATCCCTGTAAGTGTCTGTGTGTGTGTGTGTGTGTGTGTGTTTGCATTGAATTACATCAGCCCCAACGTGGAACTGACCCCCTTACTTGTGTCTCTGATCCAGGACTGCTGGACGCAGGTCAACGCCAGGAAGGGGGTCTTGCCCAAGCTGTGGGCGCTACTGAGGGAGGGGGGCAGAGGCATGGCCACAGCCCTCCACCCCAACCTGCTGCCCCTCATCAGCAAGCTGCCCTCCGAGGTCACAGAGCCCCCCCTGGACTTCTACACCACCTTCTTCACCTCGCTCATACAGGGGTGAGTAGGGCTGTGTGTGTTTCCCCTCCTCGTGGCTCCCATCCTGTCACCCCGATGCGAGGACACCTACATTAGCTCACGGGTGTACGTGTGTGTGTGTGTCAGTCTCTCCAGTGAGCGCGCGGTGTCCAGTCCGTCGGAGAACGCGGCGGTGGTGTGCGCCGCTGTGGAGTGCCTCAGATACAGCCTGCTGCAGAACACTGGGGAGGAGGAGCAACAGAGACGCATTCAGACCATGCTCATCTCAGAGCAGGTGAGCCCACACACAGTCTCTCTCGCAGGATGTAATACCCCATCAGGTTGTCTTGAGTAAAACATCTCTCTCCCTCTACCCAGCTCTTGCCTTTATTGGACAGCGCCTTAGAAAGCCCATCCCTCCAGAGCGGTCCGCTCTTCTCATTGGTCACAGACATGCTCGTCTCATGGGAGAAAAGGGCAGGGATTGCTGGTGGGGGCGGGTCTAATGGGGATGAGGCCACCTTCCATAGGCTGCTGGCTGACTTCTGGGAGGGGCTGGGGACTCTGTGCGCACGCTATGTGGACTGTGAGGAAGCAGATCTGAAAGCCCTAGAAGGCGTGGCTTCATTACTGCAGGTGAGTGACAGGGTGGAGTCCTTAAGTCCTGGGAACTGAACCCAGAAAACATGGCCATGTTCCTGTCAGTCATGCCTTCACATTATCTCGGCCTAACTGTTCTGCTGACCCTGGTTCCTCAAGGTGATGCAGCACCCCGAGAGAGGAACCAGGAAGCACAGCAAGAAGAAGAAAGCGGTGAAGATCTGCCTCTCTGAGCCTGAGGTGGAGGAGGGATGCCAAGGGGAGGTCGCAGACAAGCGTGCCCAGCCTGAGGTGACCGAGCTGGGGGGCCAGGGGACGGCAGCTCCCCCCCTGAGGAGTGGCCACCTGGAGGACCTGGTGTGTCAGCTGGCAGAGCTGGACATGGTGTACGTGAACGAAAAGGACTCTGAGAGGCACCTCCTCTTCCTCTCGCTCCTCCTGCGCTCCTTCTCCACTCCCAGGGTCTTTGGTGTAAGTTCACCTCAGTCATTCAAGAGAGTAACAGGCCTGAATCAATATAGCCCGGCATGTCACTACCCAAATGTTAGCCACATGCTAGTCCGTTGCCAACTACTACGTGCTACCGTAGAGGATCGATGAAGAGCTCACTTCGGCTAAACCTTTCCCACGTCCATCCCTAGGTGCTCCTGAGACCAGAGGAGGTGGGGGTGGAGGAGGGGAGAGGGGGGGGGGAGGAGAGCTGGGGTGCCAACCCTGCCGTGCGCTTCCTCCTGGAGCGGGTGGTGTCGTGGCTGGGCCAGGAAGGCCGGAGGGACAGCCCCTTCCTGGTGGAGATGGTCTTCAGCTCGCTGCGCTGCTGCTCCCGCCAGGAGACCACGCGCATCCTCAACCACATCACCACGGTAACCGGCGTCCTCCGACACTTGCACATGCGCGTTCACGCGTGCACTCGCTTCACGAGCACATGTTTATGTCTTGTGAATTGAGATGATATCCCTCTTCTCTCTCTAGATGGATCTACAATGGGGCATTCTACTCCAAATTATACAGAAGGTAATTTATTTGACCAACAGTAAACAGTGTAATTTTCACTTTAATTCACCAGAGTGCACTCAGTCTAAACAGCGGTCTCTTTGTACTTTAACCTTGTCGTTGTCCCCCCCCTCCCATAGGCCTGCTCAACACCTGCAACTCTACAGGCATGTGCTGATTGGCTGAAGGGCTCTGTGCTGGGTGAACGACTGCTGGGATTGGCCGAGGAGCTGTGTAAGGTGGGGATGAAAGGCTCCGGACCCGCCCCGGTCCCTGTTAAACACGCCAGCAGCTGGGCTCTCATCAGTCTGGTCCTGTCGCAGCATCACAACAACGGTGAGAACGCAAAGACACACACACACACAGAATCAGTAGATCTGTTAACGTGAGAGTGATCGTCGTCGTTGTGTGCGCGCGTGTGTGTCTCCAGCGGCGCTGATAGGGGAGGTGTACGTGGAGCGCATCCTTGCCAAGCTGCACGCCACTCTGTCGGAGGCCAAGGGGCTGTCTGACGCCGGCGACATGGAGCCCCTGGTCTCCTTTGTGTGTGACGTGGCGTCCACTTTCTTCTCGTCTGTGCGAGACTGCCTCCTGCTGGCCTCCGCTGAGGAACTGCTGCTCACCGTCTTCCAGCTCACCGCCCAGGACCAGGCCAACACACACCTGTCCGGTACACACACACAGACACACAGACACTCACACACACACACACACACACTCAGACACTCACATTAATATTCTATTTATTAGCTGCTACCAGCAGCTGTGTAACTCGCTCTGTCAGGTCGGTTGGCCGGCCCACAAAACCGTGGTCGTAGCTGTGGCGGACACGCCCTTGTTAGTTAATAGCGTTGTGGGTTAGGGTGCATGTAGGATTGTGTGTATGTGTGTGTGTGTGTTAATAACGTACCCATGTTCCTTACAGACTCGTCGCTGGGTAAACTGAAGAAGGCGTGTGTGGCTGGCGTGCACTCGCTGCTCCATCGCTGTGGGTCGGAGGTGAGGGAGGGCAGCTTCCTGCACAGCAGTGCACTCTGGGTGAAGAGCCAGCTGCTCACTTCCTCTCTGGGCGTGATGAGGTGAGCCTGATGAACCTGAATGCCTACTCACAACAAGGATCAGACACATGGAGGTGGATGACTGGTGATCTCTTGCTGTGATTCCTGGCTACAGATATCAACTCCTATACATGTTCACTACCTTTTCTGGAGGCTGAATAGTATGCTTTTGTACATCCACATACGGCTGTATCTTCAGGGTGGACTCTGTTCTACTTGTATGTCGGTGTGTGTGTGTGTGTGTGTGTGTGTGTTGGGTTTGATTCCAGCGGCTGTTCTGGTGTTTCCCCTCTCAGTCTCCAGGTTCTGGTTCTAGCGGTGCAGAGTCTGGTGGAGACTGTTAACTCGGTCTGTCGACAAGACTCCCCGGTCCTGTCCCAGTTCCTGTCCTTCCTGACTCCGAGCCAATCAGAGTGGAGCCGGATCAGACAGGCCCTCCCCCCTCAGGTCTGGCCTGACTCATCCGTCAAAACGTTTCGATTTGAGACTTTTCTCTCTCTTTATTCGTTTTGTTATTTAAACGTTTAAGGGCTATTTTTTTTATGTATTTGATAAAGTGCTATCTAATCTTTCGGCCTCCCCCTCCCGTGTCCGCCCCTCCCCCAGTGGGTGAAGACCCCCCTGTTGAGTGGCCGTCTGCGGGTGCTGAGGGACTACCCCTGCGTGGACGTGTGGAGGGTCAAGCTCTCTGGCAGGCTGCCAGCCCACCTGTGTGTGTGCGCCCTGCTGGGGAAGGTGCTGCCCGGCGCCACGCTGACCTCAGACCACCAGCAGGGGGCGTGCTCCCCCTCGCTCTTACCCAACCTCAGACACACAGGTACACACCCACACATCCATCGCGTTAAGTTGCGCCTGAAATGTCAGGTAGCTATGAGGGTAATGTAGAAGATTTTATTGTTATGTTTTAGTATATAGAACTGTTATAGGTAGGTCTAATGTGTGTGTGTGTGTTCCAGTTCCAGAGCTGCTGTATGCAGTGCAGTGGTGTAAAGAGATGGAGTACAGTCCTGGCATGGTGTCAGACTACCACAGCCTGCTGACTGACTGGAGCCTGCCCCAGGCAACAGCCTGTCTTACCCCAGCCAGTGAGCTGCTGGACACCCTCTACAGCAGGTACACACACACACACACTCTGCCTTACATCTGCTGGAAGGCCCAGAGAACAGATGCTGTTGTCTCTGTTGGGTCTGTCAGGGTGTTTGGATGCAGTGTTGTCTGTAAACAGTCTGCTTCCTCACGCTGTCTCTCTCTCTCGGGTCTCTGCAGGTCAGCGGAGGAGGGCGGCCTGTGGTCTCTGACCCTACAGGACTACATGCGCAAAACTACAGAAATTGCCTCCGCCAGTCACGACACCTCTGCTGTCAGGAGGCTGTACGGAAGCCTGGACAGGTCAGAAAACGCGAGTTCATCAAGTGATTTGAATTGGCCGACACGTTGAATAGGAAAGAAAGCGTTTGAGTTGACTGTTATTCCAGAGGTTCATTTTGAGTTTTTGTGTTTCTGTCAGTTGGTTCCCCCTGTCTGAGAGCACTCTAAGTACCCTGCAGGTGCTCTGCCCCACCCTCAGCACAGAGGAGAGGGAGACGCTCCTCGCCATGGCAACAGCAGGCATACTCAACTGGCAGGAAGATGACCGTAAGAGAACACACACACACACATAATCACACACACACACATACTCTCAAAGAATATCGATTATAAGATAGGGTGACGCATCCATCTCGCGTGAGCATGCTGCGTGTCAACTCTTCTAGTAACACACACACACACACTCGCGCGTAGAGAGTGACGGGGTGTTGTGTGTCTCAGGAGTGTGTGGGTGTGTGGCCGCGCTGCTCTGCTGTCTGAGGGCGGAGACCCCCGTGGACGAGGGGGTCCTGCACGCTGTCCTGGCCACCCTGATGGAGTGGAGGAACAGCAAGGAGGACTGGTTCCTCTTCAACAGGTGAGACACACACACACACATCGTGGTGGACGCCCTTCGTACTAACCATGAAGAGCTCGCTCATCGTGCGTGTTGGTTGTCAGCAATCTTTCCGAGGTAAGCGCAGCTCAGCTGACCCTTGGCGTGGAGATGATTCGCTTCCTGTCCTGGCTGGTGACTCGATCTCCCACGATCCTCGGGGCCAGCCAGTGGGACTTCCTGCTGTGCTCCATGCTGGCCTGGCTGGAGGTGAGAAGCTGCCGCACGTTCAACTGTTGTCACCGTTCACCCCGCAACTCTTCGTATTTCTCTCGCTCTCTCGTCTAACTCGCTCTCTCGCTCTCTCGTCTAACTCGCTCTCGTCTAACTCGCTCTCATCTAACTCGCTCTCGCTCTCTCGCTCTCGCTCTCTCGCTCTCTCTCGTCTAACTCGCTCTCGCTCTCTTGTCTAACTCTCTCGCTCTTTCAAATGTCTAACTCTCTCTTCCTCTCTCTCTCCTTCCATCTTGTCAGACCGCCAGTGAGAACGTCAGTAGCATGTGGAACCCCTGGGTCCAGCTGTTTGTGTGTGAGAACGCCGAGCTCATCGTGAAGCTCAGCCAGTTCTTCACAGCGCCCCCTGCTGGTGTGGCCGACCAGCTCCCCCCAGAGCTGGCTGGGGAATGGACAGACTTTTTCACAGAAGGCATCTACAGCCTGCTGCTACCCCTGCCAGTCAAAATCACAGGTAGGATGTGTGGGTGTGTGTGTGTCTCCCTGGAGACCATTTCCTTCGTGATCGGTGCATCATCCTCCTCCTTTTCATGCCCCTCCTCCACTCCCCCCCCCCCCCCACCCCCTCCGTAGACGTCTTCCCCGAGCCAGACGACCCTCTCTTCCCATTGGCTGTGCTGCGCTCCGTGGGCGTGGCCCTCAGCCTGGTGCCTGTGCAGCAGCTCACTAAGAACTCCCTGGCGCCGCGCTTCGTGGCGGGCCAGCAGAGCGGCCTCCCCGAGGCCCTGCAGACGCTGCTCAACACCCTCTGCCCTCTGCTGCTGTTCAAGGCCCGCCCGCTGCAGCTCGCTGTCTACCACATGCTGGACAAGTAAGAGGAGAGGGGGGGGGTGTGTGGGAGGGGCAGTGGTTTTATAGAGGGGTTTTCTCGAAAAGTGCATTTTGATGCGCTCTGCAGAGAAGGGAGACTGGCGTTGGTCACGATTTAGAATGACAGGGAGAAAACAGGACAGACTAACACGGCGGATATCGCTCATTTTTTTACTACATTTTTTACTACAACGTAGTTATGGTCGCAGGCATGTGTTGCTTAGGCGGCCGCCTTAACGGCAAAGTGCTGCGGGGAACCCTGGTTTGTCTAGCGTGTGAGGAGGTGTTGACCCGGCTCCCTGTGGTCCTGCAGGGTGATGCCCCAGCTCCCAGAGTGTGACGGAGATGGAGAGAGCAGCAAGGCCGAAGACGACCAGGAGGAGCCCTGCCTGTGAGTCCCACCCCCCACCCCCACTGTCACTAAACTGGGTGTGTGGGCTGGGTGCTCATTTCCCTACTAAATACGTATTGTAGTTTTAACTTGCGTGTGTGTGTGTGTGTGTGTGTGTGTGTGTGTGTGAAGGTCTCCCCCGGCTGCCCTCATGTCTATGCTGTGTGCCTGTGAGGACCTGTGTGAGAGCATCCTGGCGGGGGTGCAGGTGGGCGAGTTTGCCGTGGTGCAGCCCCTCAGCGTCGAGTACTCGTGCATCCTGGGATACCTGCTGGCCTGGAAACTCCTCCTCACCTTCTTCAGGTCGTCGCCCTCCCACGTGAGTCTCCCGCCAAGGCCACTTCCTGTTTCCTTCCCACACTTCCTTCCTTGGCACCCTCCATAACCCCCCCCATAAGGCTTGTGTGTGCATATCTCTCAACAGTGGGCCCTTCTGTCCTTGAGGCTATCTCAGATCTAGCATAACGAGATGGGTGACAGCATGTGCTCCTCCATACAGCTGCTACCTATCCAGTTGTTTCAGATCCGGGGTTCCTGTCCAAGTAAGGCGGGGAGTGGCGCCGTTCTCACCTGGCTGTTCCATGTTCCTCTCTCTCCAGTTGCGTGTGCAGTACTCTCTGTACCTGAAGAAGACCCGCTCCCTTCACAAGCTCCTCCTCCACCTCTTCAGGCTGATGCCCGAGAACCCCGCCTACCCGGGCCAGGGGGCGGAGACTGTAGCCAAGGACACCAAGACTTTCTTCACTGAGGGCCTCTCTCTGGACGTCGACAGTGAGTATTACACACACCGTCACTCTTGAAGGAAAACATTGATACAATTTACTGGGCTTTGTTTTCCACGGTCTGTTGATTTGTTTGGGAGAAAATGCACAGTAAAGGAACGACTAAGCTCACATACAACTCTCTTACTCTACTCACGTCTCTCTCACTCCACTCGTCTCGCTCTCTTGCTCTCACTCTCCCCATCGCTGTGTCCGCCTGTCTCTCTCCTCCTCTCCTGCCTTTCCCGTCTCCAGAGAGCGGGGGCGTGCAGTGGGAGCTCCCCCACCTGGCCTGTGGCGTGTACTACAGCGCGGTGCAGGACTTGCCCGCCATGGTGCGCCTGTGGTGGACCAGCCAGGAGAAGAGGGTGTGCACGGCCGTGGACAAGTTCACCAGCCGCTACGTCAGCCCCGTGCTCTCAGCCCAGGAGATCTCCTCGGTCCACTCCAGCACCCAGACCTTCGACAGCATGACCGTGAGTTTAGGGACCTACGGGACGTGTGCGTGTGTGTCACTCAGACCCTGAGCAGCATTATGTCCGATGATCCCATTCTACGTTGAAGACGTAAGCCTAGAAATGTCCTGAACACTCACCCTCCGCCACCCCTCGCCCCGCCACCCCTCGCCCCGCCACCCCTCGCCCCGCCACCCCTTGCCCCCACCCCAGGTGAAGGCGCGCTCCGCGGCCCGGGAGGTGATAGCGACCTACTCGGTGGACGACATCTACATCGAGCTGGTGATCCAGCTGCCCCAGAACTACCCCCTGGGCTCCATCACCGTGGAGAGCGGACGCAGGGTGGGCGTCGCCGTGCAGCAGTGGAGGAACTGGATGCTGCAGCTCAGCACCTATCTCACACACCAGGTACACACACACGCACACACAGTATACCTCACACACCAGGTACACACGCACACACAGTATACCTCACACACCAGGTACACACGCACACACAGTATACCTCACACACCAGGTACACACACACGCACACACAGTATACCTCACACACCAGGTAGGAACACACACACGCACACACAGTATACCTCACACACCAGGTACACACGCACACACAGTATACCTCACACACCAGGTACACACACACGCACACACAGTATACCTCACACACCAGGTAGGAACACACACACACACACAGTATACCTCACACACCAGGTAGGAACACGCACACACACAGTATACCTCACACACCAGGTAGGAACGCTCTTATGTACCATATCTACGGCTGAGGTTAGAATGCTGTGTTAAGCCTGTTGTATGTGTGTGTGTTTGTGTGTGTATGTGTGTGTGTGTGTGTGCATGCGTGCAGAACGGCAGCATCATGGAGGGCCTGGCTCTGTGGAAGAACAACGTGGACAAGCGTTTCGAGGGGGTGGAGGACTGCATGATCTGTTTCTCCGTCATCCACGGCTCCAACTACTCTCTGCCCAAGAAGGCCTGCCGCACCTGCAAGAAGAAGTTCCACTCTGCCTGCCTGGTGAGTCACACACATCCAACACACATACTTGATAGGTATTTCAATGTATTGTGCCATGAGGTATTTTCTTGTATTGCTGTCGGATCTGATCACAGGTGTATTGAATGTTGCTTATTGCTTGGCTTTCGGTACCTCTCCCTCTGTCAATACAATAACATGGTCTCTTTATCTCTCTCTCTTCGTCCTTCTCTTTCCTTCACAGTACAAGTGGTTCACCTCCAGCAACAAGTCCACCTGCCCCCTCTGCAGAGAAACATTCTTCTAATACTTACTGTAGCACCCACACACTGTACACTTGTAAATATGACTCACTGTATTCGGTCTTCAATGACTTATTTCATTCTCGTTTCACAATTCAGTGTTTGTTCTGATGACGTTTTAAAACTAGGGAACCAATTCAATCGTCGTGTAACTGAAAACCAGTAGTGTTCAAGGCTCAAGATTGTGTGTGTGTGTGTGTGCGTGTGTGCGTGCGTGCGTGCGTGTGTGCGTGTGTGTGTATGTACTTCGGTGTGTTTCCTTGCAGACCAGTAGTGGGACTGGGGAAGCCGTATTGATAGTGAGCGATAGATTGTTAATAATATTTTCATTTAGGGTAGGTTCAGCTCTCTCTGCTCCCCATTAAAACCCTGTAACCACGCGGCACACAGTAGGGGCGGGAGTGATATGGCATCATTATTGTGTAATGGCAGTACCAAAGAAATGGCAGGACAGACCTGCTCTATAGTTGCGTTTCCCCATCAACAAACATTGTTGGAATCAGTGGAGATGTTGTGTAAGAAAATAAGTTTTAGTTTTGGAAGTGAATTTGCAAATGTGAAATAAATGCCAATTCCACTGCCTTTCCTCTGCATCTGTCTCAGGTTATGTTGTTGAAATTATGCCTGGCAATTAAAACACATTTGGACAGAGTGGTCACCTTGTGTCTCTTTACCTTTGTACGGGTTAATTTGTCTTATACTGACATTTTTGATAAATTATGCTTCAAAAACAAGATGCCTAAGGCATTGCATCCACGTTATTCATTGGGAGCTGACGCCATCTAACGATGAATAGAGTAGCCTACCTGTTCTGAAGTAGACGGCCTTATTTCTAAATAGTAAGGTGGTAATAACATTATGAATTGCCAGCGATGTGCGTATAGGGTATGGCAAAAAAATAAAAGAGCTGCAGTTCGACACTGATCTGTGAATTTGTATTTATTTTTGTACATTTCATACACATTCATTTATACTACGTCAGGCCTGGTCTTAATGTGTTTCTACTCAGAAAGCGATGATGTGCAAAGAGTGAACACGCGCTCCTCTCCTCCGCTCTGTGGCCACTGCAGTGTGATGCTGCGGCTGCTCACTGCTGTCCCGAGTCCCGCAGACTCCCCCACACCGATGGAGGGAGGGAAGTTGTGCAGCTTCGAGTAGGGGAAAAAATATTCCCCCAACATCCAATCTTGGAATTATGTCTGAGGGCAACCCTTTCAGGGGACTGCCCCGTCTGCGGAGGGCCGCGGTAAGGCGTAGAAGTAGCCACTGTAGCTGTTTCCCGGGTTATTGCAGCAGATTAAGTCGATGTTCGCCCGGCATGGTGCCCTGTATTAGAAGCCACTGCGGCATGGGCTAAGGAAACGCATGCAACTTAAGCTAAAAACTATGTGTTGCAGAATTCCTCGTATATGAAATAGGAATTTGCATTTCAACTTTTAAATCATTTTTATGCACGATGTGAAATGTTTGCGATTCGGTCTGCGGGGTGTCGTCAGAGGACATGCCAGTGTCAGGTAGGGTGTAGTCTAGGTGGCTGTTTTGGACCACCGTGTTCTGCTTGACAACATGAGCAGTTCATGAAGTACTAGAAGAAGACGGCTATACTACAGCTCAGGGGGCCAGGCCCACACTCCTACTTATCATGTAGGTGGCCCGGTCTGTTGACATTGAGAATAAGAATCATGAATGATATATGACCTTAAAAGTGTAGTGTGCATTTAAAGGGCTATTTCATCAGTTCTAAAAGTGCGGTTATCTTATTGTTTTTTGAGCGTTACCATTTGAATGCATTGTTTAGGCATTTGTTGATATGCATTACACACCCAAACAAGACTAGTTCATCTGAGGTAACAATGATTAAAACACTGCAGAGAGATACAGAACATTACTTTGCTTTTATTGTTGTTAGAGAGAGGACTGACAGTCTGGGAGGCAGAGCTGCTAATCGCTGTGTAGTTTGCTGCTACATCGACTAATCGCCTTGCTGACAGGCTGGCTTGCAGACAGGCTGGCCAACTAACTGACTGACGAGCTTACTGACTCACTGGCTGACAAGCTGACTGACTGACTTTATCTCTTTCCCCTCCTCTCCTCAACCCTGCTCTGCACTCTCCTCCATCACACGTCGTCTCTTCCCATCTCCATTCTCTTCTCCTCCCATTCCCTCATCCATCCACTTAACTCTTCTCATCGCTTCACCTGTCATCTCCTCTATTATCCTCTCTTCCCATCCCCCATCTCCCCTCCTCCAGACCTCCTTCCCAGGGAACCTCCACCTGGTCCTGGTGCTGCGGCCCACCAGCCTGCTCCACAGCCCCGGTACTCCCTCCTCCAGCGGCACCGACCTGGGCTTCCGCTTCAGCCAGGACGACTTCCTGCTCAAAATGCCGGTAAGGAAATGCATGGTGGTTTAAACCTGGTAAGACAAATGGTAGTAAAGTAGTTTTTTTTGTCTACTTGCTGTCAGTGTATTAATGCCAAGAACACTTGGTTTTCATTCTCTGTAAATATATCATAAGCATGTTTAGTATTCTAGTTACCTTGTTAGATGTTGTCTTGTGGTTGTCATGGCGGATAGGTGGTGATGCTGAGCTCCGTCACTGACCTCCTGCGCTACATTGACGAGAACCAGCTCAACTCCGAGTTTGCCGGAACACTGGAGTATTGCCATAGCGACTGGGTTGTCCTCCGCACGGTAAACAACGACAGCATTTGTTCTGTACGGTCAGCTATCAGCCTTGACTTGAGAATATTTTAGTCAAACTCTTTGTGGAAGTAAGGGAGACACACAGAGAACCACTGTAGGATGAAGTAATGCAGCTGTGTGTGGGTGCGTGTGTGTGTGTGTGTGTGTAGGCGATCGAGAGCTTTGCGGTGACGGTAAAAGACATTGCTCAGCTGCTGCAGGCTTTTGGCTCGGAGCTGGCCGAGACAGACCTGCCCGACGAGGCCGACGCCATCGAGCTCCTCCTCCGCTCGCACACCGACAAGTACCGCCAGATGAAGGTAGCAGCCCCGGGGTCAGGGGTCAAGCTGGGATGGTGGAGCTAGCTGTGGGATTAGTTCCATTGCTGCTGCCTATTGCTGTTATGGTACTGACGGTGAAAAGGCTTCTCAATGCACGATGCATGTGTGTTTGTGTGTGTGTGTGTGTGTTTGTGTGTCTCCAGGATGACATCAGGAGTGTGACAAAGGAAGGGCGCAACCTGTTGTCTAACCTCGAGACAGCCAAGTCAGCCCAGAAGAGCGGGGCTGAGGACAGGGATATCAAGCAGGACAGGGACACTGTCCAGAGGTGGCTCACCATGGGAACACTGATGCTGATAATGATACTCATCTCCGCAGGATGCTACTATAGTATCTGTGTGTGTGTGTGTGTGTGTCAGGTTGCTGGCCCAGCTCAGGGACATGGAGATGGCGTTTGACGGCTTCTTTGAAAAGCACCACCTGAAGCTGCAACAGTATCTTCAGCTGCTCAGATATGAGATCAGCTTCCATGAGGTATTGTACACACACACACTGTCAAAGCTCCCTGAAGACAAATACTATTTTTAGGTTTTGAGAACTCACTAAATATAAACACCTGGTTTATTCTCAGCATTAGATGATGGTGTGTCTGTGTTTGTCTGTGTGTGTGTCTGTGTGTGTCTGTGTGTGTGTGTGTGTGTGTGTGTGTGTGTGTCAGATGGAAGACGTGCTGGAGCGTCTCTCTGCTCAGGAGAAGGGGCTGGCGTCTGTCGGAGCTACCGTGGCTCAGAATGAACAGCTGCTGAAGGACCTGGAAACACTGGACCTCCATGCTGAGGTCCACACACACTCATATACCCCCCTCCACACACACACACACTCATATACCCCCCTCCACACACACACACACACACACACACTCATATACCCCCCTCCACACACACACACACACACACACACACTCATATACCCCCCTCCACACACACACACACACACACACTCATATACCCCCCATCCACACACACACACACACACACTCATATACCCCCCCCCCACACACACACACACCTTCCACACACAGACACACAGTACATGTTCTGGTACAAACACACAATGCGCACTTTTAAGTACAAAGAACTTCATGGTCTAAAGCGTGATGTTGTAGAACTGTAGAGTGTAGCTGTGTAAGGCTGTGTTGTTGTGTAAACTTGCGTGTGTGTGTGTGGGCAGGAGGAGATGGGCCGAGCCCAGATCATCATCCTCCACGGTCACCAGCTGGCGGCCAGCCACCACTACGCCATGTCCCTCATCGTACAGCGCTGCAACGAACTACGACATCACTGTGATGTCATCACCACCGCCATCCGAGCCAAACGAGCCGCCCTGACCCGCTCGCGCGACCTGCTACTGCGTCTGGAGGAGGTAACACACTCACACACACGCTAACACAAATACAGAAGTCCTGTGTTGGCAGACACTGTTTAGAACAGTTCGAGCCCTGTGCAAAGCTGGAAGTCTACCACCAAGACTAGTCTAATAGTGGGCAGGGTTTACTACACTGTCTGCTGCCATGGCAGCCTGTTTCTCTCTGGGGAGATCTCTTTCTTGTCCTGGCTGTGTACAGGGCTGTCCTTAGTTTAAATGGTGTACTTTGCAGATGAAGTGTGACTATATCTTTGACTCCAAATAAAGCGTTAAACTCTGTGTGTGTGTGTGTGTGTGTGTCGAGGCCCTGCACTGGTGCGACCAGGGAGCCTACCTGCTGGCCAGCCAGCTGATTGACAGGTTCCAGTCTAAGGAGGGGGCGGCGGCAGCCCTGAGAGACATCGAGCGCTTCCAGGAGGGGGCGCCCTCCTTCCTCGGCCACTCCCCTGACGGCCTCAGCCTGGAGTTTGAGGCTGTTCTCACCCCTCAGCTACAGGTGACATACACACTCACACTCACTTCCCTGCCCCCTCCCTCCTGCTCCCTCCTCACCCCGCTGCTTTCCCCTAGTGAGCAGGACAGAGCTGTCCTCCTTCTCTCTCTCTCTCTCTCTCTCTCTCTCTCTCTCTCTCTCTCTCTCTCTCTCTCTCTCTCTCTCTCTCTCTCTCTCTCCGTTCGAACGGGCTTCCTCCTAACGTTCAAGTCTTCACCACTAACATGGACCCCTCCTCCTCCCTCCCTTCCCTCCTTCCTTCCCTGCCCCCTTTCCTCCGCCCTCTGCTTCCATCCACCCTTTCCTTTCCTCCCTCCTTCCTCTCCTTCCATTCCCCCTCTGCTTCCTTCCCGCCCTCCTTCCATTTCTCCCTCCTCTCCTTCCCTCCCTCCTTCCATCCCCGCTCCCCCGCTCCCCCCGCTCCCCCCCCAGTCTCAGATCGGCATGGTAACAGAGAAGGTGGGTGTGGTCCAGGGGATGGTGCAGACTCGGCAGGCGTGTCTGAGGAAGCTGGCTGACATCCAGGCCCGACCCATCCAGCTGGTGGCTCCCCGCCCAGAACACACCGAGAAGGCCTGCAGGTCGCCCCTGTTCTCCCCCAAACACAGTAGGTTCACCTCCCCCTCTTACCCACCTGGCTCCCCCCCCCCCGCCCCACACCCCAATCCCTACTCCTCTGAGAGTGTCTGTGTGTGTCGGTGTGGGGCAGTGCTGACTATGTATGTGTGTGTAGGTATGGACTTCAACTCTGTGCTGAACTCCCGATTCTCCTTTGACCTTTTACCCGGCAAGAGGGCGTCCCGCCGAAGTCCCAGTGCACGCAAGGTGTGTGTGTGTGTCTTGTCTTCAATGTGACAACAGGCCAGTCATCTTTGCCCGGCCATGTCCACCCTGGCCCAGCCTCGGCCCTAATGATGTCATGTTGACCACAGATCGAGGTGATGCATGATTACCATGACAACCGCAGCTGTCTCACCTCAGATTCCGAAGCGGACGAGAGTCCTGAACAACTCAAACGGTCTGTCTGGCTTCACTAGAATCAGTTACTCACTGACCTTTTACTGCAGGGTCAAACTAACTAGCTCTTTGTCTCTGGCTCTCTCTCACTGTCTCTCTCTGTCTCTCTCTGTCTCTCTCAATGTCTCTCTCTCCCTGTCTCTCTGTCTCTCTCTGTCTCTCTCAATGTCTCTCTCTCCCTGTCTCTCTGTCTCTCTCAATGTCTCTCTCTCCCTGTCTCTCTGTCTCTCTCTGTCTCTCTCATTGTCTCTCTCTCCCTGTCTCTCTGTCTCTCTCTGTCTCTCTCTCTCTGCCTCTCTCAATGTCTCTCTCTCCCTGTCTCTCTGTCTCTCTCTCCTTCTTTCTTTCTGTTCCTCTCTTCCTCAGCCTCATCATGAAGGAGCTGATTGAGACCGAGAGACTGTATGTGGAGGAGCTGCTGTCTGTGCTACTGGTCAGCTACAACACTGAGAACACACACACACACACAGTCTCTCTAACATTGGGTAGAAACAATGAGTGAGTTTGTGCATGCGTGTGTGTGCAGGGTTACAGGGCAGAGATGGATAATCCCTCCCTCTCCTTCTTGCTGTCCTCTGACCTCCGTAAAAAGAAGGAGGTCCTCTTTGGAAACATCCCAGAGATCTACCAGTTCCACAGCAGGCAAGGCTGAAACATACACCCACATACAGAAACCCTCAAACACACAACCGTAAACACGCACGTACGCACACCAAGTCTATGTTGGAGAGGCATGTTTGGTGAGCGTGTGTCGGTGTGTGTGTCATGTCCAGGGTGTTCCTGCAGGACCTGCAGGGTTGCCTGGAGACTCCAGAGCGAGTGGGCGCCTGCTTCCTGTTAAGGGTGAGACACTTCCTGTCCACCTCTGACCTCACAGTCATCTGGCCCTCTGTGCCATAGTCACATCAGGAATATTCATAATTGTGTGTGTGTGCTTTCAGAAAGAGAAGTTCCAGGTGTACGAGCGCTACTGCCAAAACAAGCCTCGATCCGAGTTGCTATGGCGACAGTGTTCTGACTCACCCTTTTTTCAGGTATGAAGTATAGCTGTGAACCCAGACAGTCCCACAAGCTCTGACCCCTGTCTCTCTCTCTCTCTCTCTCTCTCACACACACACACACACACACACACACTGGTCTCAATGACCTCTGGCTAATAGACTCTGGTCTCTCCCTGGTATATTTCTTCTTTGTGCTGGGCTGTTTCTGGTCTAGTAGTCTCTTCAGTTCTCCAGGCTTCTCTCACATCTCTAATTTGTCTGGTGTTTTTCAGTCTTTCTCTAGTCTCTCTAGTCTGTCTCTGGTCTCTCGAGCGTGTCTCTAGTCTATCTAGTCTGTCTCCTGGATCTCTGTGTAGGAGTGCCAGAGGAAGCTGGAGCACAAACTGGGTCTGGACTCGTACCTGCTGAAGCCGGTCCAGCGCCTCACCAAGTACCAGCTGCTGCTCAAGGTGATAGAACTCCACCTCCCACCATCCCCTGCTCCCCCTGTCCCACTCCCTAACCCCTCGACCCCCTCAACCCCTGTTTGTGTCCCTCCCCAGGAGCTGGTGAAGCACAGTGCCGGCAGCCCCTTCCTGTCTGAGCTGCGGGAGGCTCTAGACGCCATGCTGGATCTCCTCAAGTCCGTCAACGACTCCATGCACCAGATCGCCATAACAGGATATGAGGTAAGGACTGGGGGGGGGGGGGGGGGGGGGGCGGAGACTCCTGAAAAGCGCTGGCTGGAATGAGGGACAGAGGCCAGTGGAGGCTACCTGTGATCATGTGTGTGTGTGTGTCAGGGTGACCTGAGCCAGCTGGGCAGGGTTCTGATGCAGGGCTCCTTTAGCGTGTGGATCAGCTACAAGCGAGCCGCCACCAGGATGAAGGAGCTGGCGCGCTTCAAGCCCATGCAGCGCCACCTCTTCCTGTACGAACACGCCCTGCTCTTCTGCAAGCGGCGCGAAGAGGCCGACAGCCACGACCGCACGCCCTTCTACAGCTTCAAACACTGTCTCAGGGTGAGGTCTCCCCGCGCCCCTACGGACCCACCGCTGTCCTCACCTGGGAGGGAGTGTGTGTGTGTGTGTGTGTGTGTGTGTGTGTTCGGGCTTAAATGACATTAAGGGTTAGGGTTCAGGTTAGGCTTTCGGGTTATGGTTGGGGTTAAGGTTAGGGGTTACGGGAAAACGGAATGTCGAATGGGACCGAATGGAGAGTGCTATGTCAACGTGTGTGCGCGCGTGTATTTATAGATGAGTGCTGTGGGCATCACAGAGAACGTGAAAGGAGATGTCAAGAAGTTTGAGCTCTGGTACAGTGGCCGGGAGGAAGTTTATGTCGTGCAGGTGAGGAGTGGACAGCCACACACACACACACACACGTCCAGACGCAGACATGCAGACACAGTGTCTCGCTGTGTGGTTTTCAGGCTGCCACACTGGAGATGAAGGTGGCCTGGCTGTCAGAGATCCGGAAGGTTCTGACCAATCAGCAGAAACTGCACCAAGGTTTCTGCTGTATTTGATTGTTTTGTAATCGAACTCATTTGTGTTGGCCCGTGCTGTTGTTTGTTTGGTGTTTGCTTGTTTACCTGGCCCTCCTACAGTATTTGTTGTGGTCTAGTTTGTCTGTCATGTTTGTCTGCATGCTGGATGTGGGTCAACATCCTGCAGTTCTAAAGTCCCTTCTACCCCTCCCTCTCTCTCTACCCTTCCCCTATCTCCCCAACCCCCACCCCCCATCCCCCACCCCCCATCCCCCACCCCACCCTCTACCCCAGATGAGACTCCTCCCCTCGCTCTTCCAGAGAACCCTCTGTCTCCGCCCTCGGCTGAAAGGTGACGCTCCCTGCAGCATGACCCTCCTATGGCCTTCTCTGACCTCCCCGACCTATGACCTCTCATATCCTTCTGTCATATCGTGACCTCCAACATCCCTTCTCTCAACCTCCTACTTGAACCTTCCAGAAACCCTGGTTTCTAGTCAGCATGAGTGTTTCCACGTGGGGGGTTTCCACCGAGAAGTTGCTGTGTGGTTTTTAAGCATGTCGGCATGTTGTCGTTGTCATGGGTGTTCGTCGATGCTGTGATGGACAGGTGGATGTTGTCATGGTGACGTGACGTGTGTCGGTGTGTCTCTGGCAGTCTGGCGCGTGTGCCGGTGTGCATGCCCTGGAGCGCCGCCCAGATCGCCGGCTGCTCAGCCTGTCTCCATATCCTCCCTCACAGCACGCTGCCCGGCCACGCCCACAGCGCCCCGCAGGCTGGTCCTGGACGCACCAGCCCCACCCTCAGCGAACCCGTGGTCCTGTCACCCCAGCCCAGGCTCAGCCGACGCAGTGAGTCACTGCACACAAACACACACAGAATGGACAGCGGTTTTGGCATTGGCTCGAGCAGCTGTCTGTCACCTGCAGGTTGGCCGGGTCCCGCCCACTCGGTGGCCATCTGTGAAGGTCTGGAGGACTGGACTGCCACAGACCTCTCCAACCTGTCAGACTCCGAGGAGGACGATCAGCCCGCCCCCCTGGTGAGACTGACAGCCGGGGGGGCTCCAATCAAAACTATCCTCAACAGAGAGTATACAGGAAGTGTTACGTTGTCTCAGGATCCAGGAAGCTGAGAGCTCGCCCACTCTTTCATTCTATTAAATGAATCAAACCCCCGGTGTCAGCAGTAAGGCTGAGTGTTCTGCTGTCCTCTAACAGGTCCCTGGGAGGTACCGGGTCATGGTCGACAGCAGTGTGTTCACCACGGACACCGATGACCTCGTCTTTAGGAGCGGTGATGTCATCCAGCTGCACCAGGAGGACTGTGAGGGGCAGTGGTAAGAGCACAGCGTCGTCCTCCCTCAGACAAGACACCTCCACCTGTCGCCACACGCACACACACACACACACACACACCGCATGACTTCCACGCGTGTGTGTCCATGCGTGTGTCTGTCAGGTTTGTGAAGAACGTGAGTCGCGGGGAAGAGGGCAGAGTTTCCACTGACTACCTGCAACGGATTCTGGGAGAGAGCAGTTTGTCCAGTCAGGTGAGGCTCCGCCCCTCCTACCGATTCATACGGAACCCTCAGAATGATCCGGATGGAGAGACATTCTCTTCTCACATCTTTGTCACACCTGGCCACTGTTCCACACTCGTTGGTTATGATAGACACGTACTGTAACTGTATGCATCATTGTTATCGAACAATGCTCTCATCACTTCTCCTCCCGGAACAGGGGATGTGAAGGACAGCTCAACTCTTAAATCACCACACACAAACACACACACACACTCACATAGACTCACACACATACAGAACAGTCACACACACACTTACAGAAACACTCAACACCATCTTCATAAATCCCTGCCACCATTCCATCGATCGGAGGCCGAGTCTTCCATGAACGTCAGCAAGGTGGACGGATCAGTCAGCTGTCAGAACGTGCAGGTTGCTGGGAAGAAATCCTGATATGAACCCACCAGATGACCAGGCTCCAAGACAAGCAAGGGGCCGAATGCCACCAGGCCTCCCTGTAGCTGTGGAACGACCAGAGACCATGACCCCACCTGGGCTTCTCTCCACAGGGAGCTGCCGTCGAGGGTCAGGATGTGGGAGGAGTTGTCTCCAGGACTATGTACTAGCGGGACTGGTGGAGCACTCTTGTGGTCCTTTAGTTTGACATTGACTGTGGGCGAGGGCTGGGGTTCATTTGGTCTCTCATGACCGCACATCAGGACGTGGGATATGGGACATGTGGAACGGAGGGGATTTGTTGCAGCGCAGCATCGTGATGAATTTCTATTTTCCTACTGTGTGTGTAAGATACTGCCCTCCCTGTGTTGATATTGAATCCATGCAACATATCACCTCCACTGGGTCATGTGCCAAACAGGCTGCTGTACAATTCCGCTGCTCTGCTGCTTTCTGCGCGGGTTGGGATATGCATGTGTCTGTGTGTGTGTGTTTGTCTGTGTGTGTGTGTGTGTGTGTGTGTTTCAGCCCAGCTCTCTAGTCTGGTTTATCCAGCTGTTTCTGCTCACTGCTCTAGTCTGCATGAGGGACAGGCAGCCCTGCTGCTGGACTCTGGAGTTGCCTCATACACTGGTCTGGGATCAGGCTGCAGGTGCTCAAGTCTGGGACTGGAGAGGAGAGGAGCAGAGGAAAACTGATCCTAGATCTGTGCCTCTTGGCAACTCTTCATCCATGCTTTCTGTTTTTACCTGCACTGCAGTTGTACGCCAGTAGAGGGTGCTCCTGTCATGCTGACTGTGATGAAGAACCCACACTATTATGTCAGTGGATAAACAAATGAGTTTGCTGCTTCTGCCTAATTGTACACTATTATCGGGAATCAATGTACAAATGAATTGATAAGCTTATATATTATGGTCAAGGATTATTTTCCCAAATATAAGCACAAGATCATTTGTTGTGAGTGTCTATTTACTTACCACTGGTGTGATATACTGTTGATATACCAAAATAATGACAAACACAGATAGTCTTTTGATTTATCTTTATAACAAAAGAAAGAATGACACATCTCTACCAGATCCTCTTTAATCCCATGAGGCCTCAGAAGCTACCTCATTGACATTGCTCCGTAAGCTGGTTCTGAGACATGAATGAGGATGGGGGGTCAGAGGTCAGAGCAGACAAGCTACCACAGATGAACTGTAGGGAGGTGAAGTAAAGCCCTGTCTTACCGTAGACCTACAGGTGACAGACCATCTCAGGTGGGGAACAGACAGATGGACGTGCTGCCAACAGATGGACAGCCAGCGATAGACGGAAGGATCATCTGCCTAGGCCTCTGAGTCACTCTCAGAGTCGTCGGTTCCAATCCCGGTGACGTTGGTGATCCAGGGGAAGTAGCGCGACACGCGCGTGTAGATGCCGTACTTCCCGTGCTTGGCGCACTCCTCGCCCCAGCTCACGATGCCCGTCAGGAACCAGGTGCCGCGGAAACGCGTGGCGTGGGGCCCCCCGCTGTCTCCCTGGCACGAGTCCTTCTGCTCGCCGTCGTAACCGGCGCAGAACATGAAGCGCGAGACGCGCTCGGCGCTGCTGCTCTTGCAGCTCGTCCGGTCCACGTACGGCACCTCCACCTTCTGGAGGACGGACGGCTGGGGCCCCTGGAAGCGCAGAGCGCCCCAGCCGCTGACCAGCGAGCCGGGGGCGTCTCGCAGCAGGGTCTCGGTGAAGTCGCGCGGCCCCAGGCAGAGGGCCAGGCGCTGGTCGGACGGGACCACGGGCGTCTGCAGGCGCAGCAGGGCGATGTCGTGGTTGTACTTGCTCCGCTTGGCCTCGTAGCGAGGGTGGATGTGGTGCTCCGACACGGCGTGGTCGCTCTCCGTTCCCTCCGCCACAAACAGGTTGTGCTCCCCTGACAGACGGGGACGGAGGGAGAGAGAAGGGGATGGATTTAGATTTTCAGTCATTTTGCAGACGCTCTTATCCAGAGCGGCTTACATTTAGTACAGGGACATTCCCCCAGAGGCAAGTAGGGTGAAGTGCCTTGCCCGTGGACACAGCGTAATTTAGCATGGCCGGGAATCGAACCGGGCACCTTCTAATTAATAGCCCGATTCCCTAACCGCTCAGCCATCTGAGCATAGATGGATGAATGGGTGGATGGATGCATGGATAGATATTTAATAAATGTCGTTACATGTGTAAGAGTCACTGACCGGCTCTGACAAAGAACATTCCTACATGTCCTTCCGACAGGCAGTGTGCAGCAGTGATCACCCAGACCTCGCTGAGCAGAGCACCACCACAGAAGCTCTGTTGTGTCGCCTGGTTTATTAGAGACACCTAGCGCACACAAACACAAGCAAACACAGATATAGACATACGTATGTCAACACCAAGAACACCTCCACGTCACGATGGGGTCCTAGATCTCACGGACACTGTAGTAAAACAAGACTTTTGACAGAATTTCGATCCGATTTTTCGTCACATTTTCCATCTCTTTCATCCCCATTCGCTTCCACACAAACGCGGAACACATTTCTTCGTCCCCCTCCTCCCTCCCTCCTACCTGCCAGGGCACCTCCCCTGGTATGACGTCGTTGCCCCCCACGATGCGCTGGTCGGAGGACGTTTTCTCCAGGATGGTGGGCAGGGTGGGGTAGAATTCCCAGTCCGACAGGTCCCCCACCCCTGGTGCGACAGCAGGGAGCGCTGTGGTGCTGTTTGCCTCCGGCCCCGCATCTTCAGAGGTCAGATTAGCAGAGGAAGACTCTGGTGTTGCCGTCATGTTGAGGTCTGCGCTTCTCTCCGGGTGTCTGTCTGTTGCGGTTATGATGGACCTGGAGGACAGCACGGACATCACCGCCTTGCCAAGACGACCACACGGGTATTCACCTGACACACACACACACAGAGAAAACACACACACAAACAGTCCACAGACACAAAAACACACATTGCAGAGAGAGGACCACCGTTAAAGGCACGAACCGTGCCTCCAGTGGTCCATCAAAGCAGTAAGGCTGAAGGCTTAGTTAGTGGCTAATTGTCTGGTCAGGTGATCACCTTGAGGTTCACAGCTCCTCTTGTTCTGAGCCAGCTTCCATCCTGCTGCGCACACACACACGGCCTGCTTGAGAGCATCCACGACGCAGAAGTGAGAGCAGCCGCCGTTGTTCCTGTCACATTGCCTGGCAATCTCTGGGAGGGGGTCAGGGGTCAGGGATTAGGGACAGCGGTCAAACAAATAATCATTATAGCCTGAAGCCGCATAACTCAAGAGAGGGTCTGTGATTGGCCTAGAGTCTAACCTATCTCACAGTTCTTGCCGTTGTATCCGGGCTGACACCAGCAGACGTAGGCGCTCATGGCATCTGTGCATCGGGCCCCGTTCTGACAGGGTGAAGACTCACACTGGTCCCCATCTGGACAGACAGAGAGACAGACAGGAGGCCATACTTGTAGATTACCACTGTGTGAATACAAGATGGAGGGTAATCCAACGTAGTAATCTTGAACCACACACTTACCTGTATAAGCGCCCCAGAATTCCCTCTGAAATGGAGATCAGAGATGGGAGAAGTGTTATGGATTGCTTCTGTCTGCCAGGCCACACTGAAACCCTAATCCTAACCCTAACTGAAAGGGATCTGAGATGAGTCTCCAGAGAGACCGCTGGTCAGCTGCGGTCCAGTTGACCTACTGTTTGCTCGGTGTCCTCGAAGACCTCGCGGGCCTCCTCCAGGTTGCAGCGCTCCTCCCTGCACTCTCTCTCCAGGTTGTCCTTTCGCATCTCCTCGAGGCCCCCTGTGTTGAAGCGCCTCCGTCTGCTCAGCACTTCCAACGCAGACCGCTGAGATAGAAACACAGACCCTGTGCATGTGTGTGTGTGTGTGTGTGTGTGTGTGTGTGTGTGTGGGATTGATTGTCAGAGTGGGTGTCAGAGAGAGAGAGAGAGAGAGAGAGACAGAGATAGAGAGACAGAGAGAGAGAGAGAGAGAGAGAGAGAGAGAGAGAGAGAGAGAGAGAGAGAGAGAGAGAGAGAGAGAGAGAGATTTGTGTGTGTTGTGTACGTGTTCATTTGAGAGAGAGTGTATTGCGGGCACAGAGTCAGACTCATTAGCATTTTCATATCCTAAGTCAAACCGGATTCCAACAATCTAAAGTGTACACTTTCAGATGGTCAACGTAAGCAATATCAAACCACACATTGGTTGACTGCCAGTGCCCCGATAGTGATACATACTGTATAGGTCATTCAAAACCCCTAATCCTAACTCTTTGAAGTTCTTCCTCTGTTTCTTACCTGACTCTCCGGCTCCCATCCCACTGCTGAGAAACAAACCAGCTGTGAAGACCAATAAACAAACGTTGGCCATCTTCTTCTCCTCGCTCTGACAAACGTCCTCCCTGAGTGAAGCCACAGAGGACTGAACTGACCAAACACTCCAAAGTACAGCACACTGTTTGCACAGAGTACAAACACATGGTGTGGATGAGTGTGTACGTGTGTATTCTTGTGGGTGCCTGTGTGTGTTAGTGCCTGTTAGGGTACTACAGGGATGTGTGTGTGTGTGATGTACTAACTTGATTGTCTGGTAAATGAAATTACAAAAGAAGCCAACATAGTTGGGCAACACATTAAATATTGAGCAATGTAATAGCAGGGTCTTCTGCCCAAGGGAGTGAATGAGGGGGTAGCTGTGGTCAACAGTCCTGTGCTAGGACCAGACCTAACCAGTGTCCTCCTACACAAGGCCCAGTAGATGATGAGTCAACCAGTCATCTGAGGTTTCTCTAGCTGAGCCTTACTAGGTGGGGAGGGGGGTGGCAACAGCATGATACCACTCTGCACTGTTCTTGATGGTAATATAGTAGTATAAAAGTAAGGATATCACTTTGGAATTCTGTAGAAATCATGGAAAATGGGTTGTAGGGGAAAATGCACTCCAGAGTGTTACGTAAACGCTGGCATGTTCCATTCGTCATGTAACCTAACCTCCAGAGAGAAGCTAAATTACTCTTTGATGGACAAGCGCTTCGCTTGGCCTTGTGCCATACACATCAAACTGTCGCCTCCCTCATAAATAATCTCCACCAATCAGAGAGCTCTAAATCTGAAGGGCAGGGTCAAGTGGCAGGTCAGGCACAGGGCCAACATAAAAGGAATGAAGCAATCAACAGCTCAATCTACTGGACCTGAGCAGCAGTCATTGGCATTAAGAACTACATGTTCTCTATGTGTCCTGTGTTTGTACCCCAGTCTAACACCCACCAAGTTTAACTGTACACCTTTAGACCAGGAGGGCATCTTTTTGGTCCATGGGTCAAGGTTGGTGATAGATACAACCTAATTGTCACTTTTTGACCAGAAGTATGTCCTTTTGGTGGGGTGCTACAACTGAAGTGGAACACAGTTAAACCAACTGGTCACCACCATACAAAGACATGCAACGAATAACAGGTGGCTGGCATGCAACTGATTAACTGATTAAATGGTATTCACTAAACCAACAGGAACAACAGACACATTGTTATGAATGAACCCAATGAATTAATTCATGGATTTAATATGAAAATCATTGCAAGGTTTGTGTTGTGAAACTGCTTTGGCCAGTTTAATCATTCTAATAAGCCAGTTCATTCTATACTTGCTTCGGTTCAGTCCTGCCCCTTACCAGCTTGATACTTGCACCCCATTTGCCCACCACGAATTTACGTAACCGCTGGTTGCCATCCAAGATGTTGAATGGTGACTGCGCTGACTCTTGGTACTCCAACGTGGTTGAGGATGCTGCGGGGTAAGCTTCCTCGTTACTTCATCGCGGTCAATAATATTGGACTCTTGAAAATGTTCCGTATACATGATGCTGTTTATTTTGGAGGAAAATGGTATCTTAAACAAGAAAGTAATGATGGATTGGACATGATGCTTTCTAAAACAGAAATATACCAGCCTGTGAGCATGTGTTTTTGTGTTTGTGAGATAGACACGGAGACCGAGTGTGTTAGCGAGTGTGTGTGTACATGAGAATGAAAGCGTGTGTGCGCGCGCGCTTTACTATAGATCCAAACTGTTTTTCATTCCACCAGCGCAAGGGAAAGAAGAATTCCACCCTGGGTTTGAAGAGATCGCACCAATTTTACGGCTTTTCTGCGGGTTTGAAGTTTTCCACTGAGCTTCCCAGACCCAACAGAGGGCTCTATGAGCGGGAAAACGTCCAAACCTAAGGAAGATGCAAACAAAGGTAAGATTAAATATCCCCCAGGACATTGATCCGATAATTTACTTCATTCCTGCGCACATCTCATATACAATAATATTTTGTTTCATGTTATTTCTTTATGACTGTAATGCAAGTATGCTTTATGCTACGATTATGTTAGGATTTCAACGTTTTACCACCATATTTAGTTAAAAGTGGAGAGTGCCGACTGTTTAATTACGAAGTTTGATCTGTAGTCATTTTTATGCTGACAGAAGTACTCTATGAAATGTGTAGGTTACATAGGCCTACGTCACCAGAAAACATGCGCTACTCTCAATACACCCATTTCCCTCTGGTATTTTATGGCATGATTAAAGGCACCACGCGAAACACCGCAATGGAGACTGGGAAACTACATTGCCATGGAGACAGAAAGGGAGTAGCCTGAGATCTTCCATCACGTGCATACAGTAGAGACAGAAGGGGAATGGCTCATTCATGCACCTGACGTCAGCAGAATGTGGCTGTCAAGAAAAGCGTGCAGAGCCAATAACGTCCTACTACTGGCCACGCTGCTAGAGTAATAATGCAGTTTTTCTTTTTGACGTGATATTGAGCTCTTAAAAACAATAATCTGTCATGATTTATCATCTCCATGATAAAGGAGTCAGCACACACCATCTAGCAGAGAGGAACCACACTCTTGTTATGTACTTTTGCCATGTGGTGCTCTAGCCCAAATGTCACTCTTGAGGACTATAATGATATTCTAGTGGTGGATGCTTGAGTGTGGTGCAAGGGAGACTCTCTCTTTCCCTCTCTCACACACACACACATTCCCACCCTCTCTGTTTTATTTCTCTCTGTTTATTCCCCTCCTCGATCTCTCTCCCTTCCCCCATCCCCCTCTCTCTACCTCCACAGGATTTCTCATCTCCCTCCCTCCTCCAGCCCCTTCTCTCAGGGTTAGGTGTGGTTGAGCCATTGTCCCAGGGTATCAGTAGCCTGTGTATTTTTAGAATATTGTCGGGGATTAAGTTGATAAAAACTCAAACTAATTAAAATGTGAATTAATTCTTGTGTTTTACGACGTTAAATAAGGAGCAGTTGGGGCCAGAGTGTAGATAAACTGGAGGATTCATTTGATTAGATACCAGAACTCTTAATTACTGTCATCTCAGGGGAGAGAAGGGGTAGGTGTCATTTTCTGTCGTTTTTCTTGTCATTGTTCATACAGTAAGACCAGCCAGGCTACCCATCCTTGAGAACCAGGGGGCAATGGTGTGAGAAAGCAGACAGACAGACAGACAGACAGACAGACAGACAGACAGGGTTTTGTCTGTGTACAGTTAAACATCATTAACCATACTACTGCCCTACACAGGAAGTGTGTGACTGTAGTCTCTGATACCCTTACACGATTTATGTTTGTTGGCTGACATGCTGTTGTCTTGTAGTGGTGGTTTGTCACTGAGCTATCTCTAGGAGTTGAAGCCCATCCTCCAACTATCAGAAAATGATGCCCACAGATGGAGGCTCAATGGGCCTTTTGTCGTCCACACACACAAACACACACACACACACACACACACACACACACAATCACACAATAAAGATCTGGTCTCGTAAAGTATGACATAGTGATGATGGCTAGTGGGTCACAGTCTGTGAGAGCAGCTCCAGCGCTGCCTCTCAGGAAGGGCAGTCCTCAGCTCCAGATGGAGGTGTATCCACCAGATGGAGGTCTCTCACTGCTCCCCAGCTCCACAGCCTGCTCCCGGGCAGCCCTGCCCTCCACAGGCCCCCCTGCTGCCTGGAAGACTGCTGCCCACCAAACCTGCCATGTGCTCGGCCACGATGGGGCTCTCCCTTCCCTGCACCTGGGGGCTTCTCATCAGGCGGTAATGAGAAGAGTGTTCCCTGCCCTGGTTGTGGAGGCTGATGTCCCACTTCCCCCCCACACAAACACACACACCACACTCCATGTTATAGTTCTTAGCACTTAGCACCCAGGGATGTACATTGACACCATCTAGTGTCTCTATCTTGTAACAGCAGTCACCTACAGGTCTGCGGGGAGATCGAACAGAACACAGGTGCAATTTGTTAGGCTCTCAACAATCAAGTTTATAGTTTCAACTTGTTTCACTGGGATTTTGGCCTACTATGCTCTGTGACTACAGTCCTTTGGAATTCTGTGATGAGGACAGTAGACCAGCTTTTGGTTTTAAATGCATGATTCTGTGTAAAACCAAGAAATGGCCGAGGGTAATATAATTGGCCTTCCCCGGCTGTAGCATTATAGTATGCCCAGAAAATCTACCTCAGCATACTATCAATCCTCAGGTGTATGGATTTCATAGCTTGAGTTGACAATATAGACTTTCAATAAATATGTCAATTTGACCACAAGAGAGAACACGGGCCATTTGGTGGCATCTAGAACAATTCTTTGTAGGTCCAGATGTATACAAGTTTCCTAAAGGCTATTACCTATACGGTCGGGACCTTAGGGGCCGCTGGTGGTATTATTGGTTTCTGTCCGATCAGCGATGCTTTCCTTGAGATGAATCATTAATGAACCTTTAAAGTCATAATGGACTTGTGCTATAATGGCCTGGCTCTATAATGATCTCCGATCACCACCACTCGCTCGGGCCTAATGGAAGGGGAGGCCTTTGAGAATTCTCAGCTTGGGAAGTCTCTCTTTTACTGGGCATAAGAAAAGAGAGCTTAAAAGTGACCAAAAGGCTTCACGGCTCGCCGAGCGAAAAGCATGACTTTCCCTCTTCGAAGATCAACATCAGGTAATTGTCAGTTCTTTCAAAAGAATACTACTTTCAAACCGTTTTGCTGTTGGCTCTGACCGAATCAAAATGATATATGGCAAAGTTGCTTCTTTTTATTGATGTTATATTGAATAAACTCCAGAAAAAACGAACAGCTGTCTTTCCAGTTGAGTGCTGTCCGTGGTGCTGAAGTTGGTATTTAGTTGATCTTAAGTCTATGGCCAGGAGGAACATATATACAGACTGAATTTTTGTATTCAAACTTGATTTGCTACTACTTGCTACTTACAGTTGTACAAGTCCTGTACTTTTAAGTAGGGTGAACCAGCTGTGGACTGCACAAGTATTTCAACACATTATTGTAATGATAATGGCAAAGACGTATGACTACTAAGGTCCTTACTATAAATACACCTGTCGTTCACAACCCCCCCCCCCCCCCATACTGTTTTAGCCTGTTACGATATTATTCACTGTCTCTGCTTGGTGCATCTGTTTGGGGGTGGGTGGGGGGTTTACCACACGCACAGCACGACGGGAATACTGATGATGATTATGGTGGGGATGAAGATCATGACGGTGGTGTTAACATTTAGGCTCTAAGTTACCTAGGTAGCGGTGAACTGTCAGCGGATGTCCTGTATAGTCCTTGGCGACGTTAGTGCTCTCCGTTCTGTTCCCTTTGGACGCGGAGGGGACGACGGTGTTTTCTCTCAGAATTATTAAGGAGAAGAAGACAGTATAGCGGCGTAAACATTGTCCGTGGGTTATTTACTCTGTTTTAGACAGAGGAGCTTCGCTCTCCGACCCGCGCGCACGCCGCAGCTCATCCCAGAGTTTGGGAGGTGAACCTCTGCACCAAAATGAGCCCCCCCTTCTCCCATCCCCTCCGCTCTCTCTCTCTCTCTCTCTCTCTCTCTCTCTCTCTCTCTCTCTCTCTCTCTCTCTCTATCTCTCTCCCTCTCTCTCTAGCTCTCTCGCTCTAGCCCAAGCTTAACATTTGATTGTCATGCCACGTGGGGGCTTGGGACTCACAGAAAACACATGAAGCCAGATGTGTTTAGGGCTCGAGTCCCGGTACACCTCGTACTCAGTAAGAGGCGTGGCAGCAGATCTGTGAACGGCGGAGATGCCTCGGTCACCAGCCACGAGTTGGTTCATTGATAAACATTTGGACGACTGCATTTTTCTCAAGGAGAACGAGAGCACCACTGTCGGTGCAGCCTACGCGCAGGAGAAGCTGCAGTGATCAACAAGAAACCAGTTCAACTAGCTGTTGATCCCCACCGCCTAATGCGCGAGGCTCATCAGTCCGGGACATCCAGAAGCTTATACAGTGGTTATAAACAGGTTGTCAGACCATTTGTTTTCCTAGGATGACTTAATCACCGCACCTGCACACTACGATGGATTATAATCGGTTATACTATAAGACAATGATATTAATGAGATTTCCACGCGCAGTTTTTATTGTCTGGTGAGGAGTGGATTTGGACTTTTCTCACGGGACGTTTGCCACACCAAGCCGCCAAGCTGGCTATGGCCGCGGCAATCGCCAGCTCCCTCATTCGACAGAGGAGGCAGGCGAGTGAGCGCAAAAAGGCGATTGCCTGCCATGGTGCGAGCAGCCCCAGTAACAGCAAAGGGACGGCTGAGAAACCGAGCAAACTGAACGTGTTCTCGCGCGTCAAACTGTTTGGCTCGAGGACGAAACGGAAGAGAAGGCGACCACCAGGTCTGCTACTGAGAGGAATCTGTTTATGCGACTGGCCTGAAGGACTGTCATCTTCATCCCCCTCCTCCACCCCTCCTCATCATCGCCACCAACTTCGTCAACATCCCCACCATCACCATCATTTTAAGCAGAATCATAATCACAATCATTTTTCTCAAAACCATAATCCTCCTCATAGCCATTCACCCATCCACCTCCAGTTCCTATTCAGGATTGTTTTTCTGAGGATGAATGATAGAGAAAAGCTTTCATAATGCAGCACAGCAGCACAGCTGCAGATCACTGAGTGGGGGACTAGTCCTTGCATGCCTCTGACAGATGGGAACGCACAGTGCAATACTGTGCCAAAGTCAGTGGCTTCCATCAGAAACCTCCTAAAAACCTACCCACGCTCACAGACCGCACAACTCATCCGTTGACGTCTCCCACTACCCCAACATACAAACCTCCGACCCGAGACAGACAGAACATCTTTTCTGTATGCACCAATCTGACATCTTGTCAATATTTCTCTGTCTTTCTCTCCACCCCCCTCCTTTCCCCTTCATCTCCCTTCCCTCTCTCCTCCATCCCCCCTCCCCTCCCCTCCGGACGCCACCTCTGCTCCAGAGCCCCAACTGAAGGGCATCGTCACCAGGCTGTCCAGCCGGCAGGGCTTCCACCTGCGGCTGCAGGCAGATGGCACCATCGATGGCACCAAGGACGAGGACAACAGCTTTGGTAGGGCCCCTGCTCCACCTTCAGCCTACAGCTCTGCACTGACTAGTGGCATGGTAGGGCTTAGCCTAGAGCCCTGTGAAGATAGGACCAGGGCACAGGACAGCAGGCATCCTGATACTGGATATCCTATGGTTCTACATGACTGGAGATAGGCCTCCATGACCTATTAGTAAGGCCGCAGTTGGTAGAGCCTATTAGGCGTTACCTTCTATTTGTTTTCATACATTCTCACGCAATGTTGGTTCGTGTGTCGTCCGACCTTTCTGGTTCCTGCGTTGCGTGTCATAGCCGTGTTCAACCTGATTCCGGTGGGACTTCGTGTGGTGGCCATCCAGGGGGTCCAGACCAAACTGTACCTGGCCATGAACAACGAGGGCTTCCTCTACACCTCTGTAAGCTCCCTCTGCTATGCCTGCAACACACACTCTCCGACACACACACACGCACACATGCATGTACACATTATGCGGATTATTCGATCCATATTTATATGTCATGTTCATATGTCATGGCATGAAAACACACACTTAATCTCTGCCCGGGCCCTCCCCCATTCATCTCTACTGGGCGTGCTCTAGACTCTAATCAATGTCTCAGACACTCAATCTGTCTTCACTGCATGCGTATATCTGTAGCTCTCTCTCCCCCCTCTCTTTCTCTCTCTGTCTCTCTTCCTGAAAGCCATCTTGAACTGATACATGGTTTGTATTCTCTGGAGTTGCCCGTTACCATGGAGACCCATGCATAAGGAATATGCAAATGTTTGACCTGTGTGTGTAGGTGTGTGTGTGTGTGTATCACACAACACTCTCTTTGGTGTTGACAGGTACACTCTTCTCCATGGCCATATTTGAGCCAGGGTGCCTAATACTTGAGGTTTAGTATTGATCTTTGTCAATTAGGTTATTGATCCAAGTTTACCAGTGTCGTGTTTGTGTGTGTGTGTGTATGTGTTTGTGTGTGTATGGCGTATGTGTGAGAGAGATCAGCATGTTCCGTGCAGTCAGGGTGATGTGTGGATGTAGGGATCAGATTGGATCACGGGTATACAATTGAAACATCTGACAGGGTGAACTCATTCCCATCATTTTCTCTCCGTCCTTATCTCTCTTATCGTATATCTCTCTCTTTCTCCATCTGTTTCCTCTCTTTCTTAATTTGATTCTCTTTCTCTTTTTCTCTCTCTCTCTCTCTCTCTCTCTCTCTCTCTCTCTCTCTCTCTCTCTCTCTCTCTCTCCCCCAGGAGCACTTCACACCAGAGTGTAAGTTTAAGGAGTCTGTGTTTGAGAACTACTACGTGACTTACTCCTCCATGCAGTACAGACAGCAGCAGAGTGGGCGGGCCTGGTACCTTGGCCTCAACAAGGAGGGCGTGGTCATGAAGGGAAACCACGTCAAAAAGAACAAGGCCGCCGCCCACTTCATCCCGAAACCACTCAAAGGTGAGTGGGCCTCGCTGTGCATTCTTATCAGGTCCAGTTCGACTTGTTATTGAAGCCTACGTGAATGTGGTCTAGTTCTGGCTTACGTGTCCTAGCTCTTAATGTGGCCTCCTCTTAATGCCGGTCTTGTCTTTTTTTTACCTGTCTGTCTGTCTGTCTGTCTGTCTGTCTGTCTGTCTGTGTTCTTGCCTTGCCTTGCCTTGCCTTGCCTGCCTGCCTGCCTGCCTGCCTGCCTGCCTGCCTGCCTGCCTGCCTGCCTGCCTGTCTGTCTGTCTGTCTGTCTGTCTGCCTGCCGTGTGTGTGTGTGTGTGTGTGTGTGTGTGTGTGTGTGTCTGTCTGTCTGTCTGTCTGTCTGTCTGTCTGTCTGTCTGTCTGTCTGTCTGTCTGTCTGTCTGTCTGTCTGTCTGTGTGTGTGTGTGTGTGTGTGTGTGTGTGTGTCTGTCTGTGTGTCTGTCTGTCTGTCTGTCTGTCTGTCTGTCTGTCTGTGTGCCTGGCTTGCCTGTCTGCCTGTCTGCCTGCCTGCCTGCCTTGTCTGTGTGTGTGTCTGTCTGTCTGTCTGTCTGTGTGCCTGGCTTGCCTGTCTGTCTGTCTGTCTGTGTGTAGTGGCCATGTACAGGGAGCCATCCCTCCATGACCTGACGGAGTTCTCCCGCTCTGGTAGCGGGACGCCCACCAAGAGCCGCAGCGCGTCCGCCATGCTCAACGGAGGAGGCAAGACTCCAGACCACGAGTCCACATAACCTCCAGACACACACACTCGCTCACACACACACAAACACACACACACACACACACTCACACATGGGGTCGTGTGTGTGGCAGAGGAGTTAGCCTGGTCTTTACTGACTACCACTGTGACTGATGTAAATACTGTCCAGTCCCCCCTGTCTCTGCTGGACGTGGGAGGAGGCAACGCTGAGCCCTGCTGCGGGCCTGTCGCTGCTTCTCCCTGGGCCTCATCGGAAGCATCTCTCCCCTGGCCTGGAACAGAGACAGAGACGGAGGTCGCACACACACATACACACACAAACACATACAGACGCACACATTAGTACAAACATACATACAAACACACACACACATTGAAAGGGCATGCTATATGTTTAAACTGTGATTGTTGATTAGCCGTGAGAGGACGAGTGACTGAGTGACACCCTCCCAGGTACACTATGAACAACCAATCAGATCTCCTGTTTGACATTCCTTTGGAGCTTCTGCACAGCCAATGAAATAAGTGTTCCTGTGTACCAAAGACTCAATGTGTTTTCCCTCAATGGTTTTTTCAAAAGGAAGAAATAGGAAAGAGAGAGAAAGTATGAAAGTCAGAGATGATAGAAAGTTGTTCTCCCTTTTTTAAGTAGAATGGACAATTTAGTATCAAAACCAGTCATTCATATGTTTTACTGTGAGGCTGCAGTATGTCTTTGCTCCCATGTTGAAATAGCTTACTTCTGAACACACACCAACACACACACAGACGTACATGTGATTTAGTCCCTCAGGCTTACATTTAAGAGATACAATGCATGCATGTACACAGGTGTTCAGTCATTGTCGTTATTGGTGTGCAAGCCAGGTTTATCACAAGTACCGGTACACCCCTCCCCTCCCCACCACATCCTTCCAACCACACCCTCCACCTACCACCCCTTTCCCCTACACACACACACCCTGACCCCCCCACCCCCACCCCCGGTAAAGGAATGCAGGGCAGTGTGACAGTGAGTGTGTATTTCTCCCTCTGTTCTTCCTCCTAGAGATGCCAGGGCAGAGTAGAGGTGGGGGCACCAGAGCACAGCCCCCCCCTCCCTCTGCCCCCCCACCCCCCCACCACCTCCTCGCACACACCTTTCATAGCCAATGTATACATGAGAGATATACTAAATAAACCCTTTGTATGGAAACTGTTCACCTGTCAACCTCCTCCTTTTGAGTTGAGTTTGTCTGACCTCCTATAACACACACACACATACACACACAGCCTGTCCTCCATCGTAGCTTTTGTGATGATTCAGGCAGATGGCCCCAGAGGGAGGGCCTGGGTGCTGAGGGAAGTGGCTGTGGTCAGAAGGACTTAGACACGGAGCAATGGAGGTTTAGGTCCCAAGGCTGGCCAGTGGTGAGCCTTTAGTTTAGTGGGTTGGCACATACAATACATGAACTATATTATTACACTGCTTGTTACACTTTGATTACACACTGTATGTGTCTTAATAGCACTGTAATTTAAAACAGATATTATTTTTGTTTTGGGGGGGGGTGGGGGTGATCCATCCAATGAAGTCAATATATTTAATACTAGTAAGAAAATAGGGATATGGTCTACTCTTGGCAGGCATGGGCAAAAGGGCCTGCAGGAAGACAATTACATTTTGGTTGATTTAACTTTATTAGATCACAGACAAAATGCTCAGGAGGCATCTTGGAAGGAACAACATGTGCCTAATCGTGAAATAGATTGATCCTACCCGGAATACAACTTGTCATTGTTTGTATTGGAGACATTCATTGTACTACAGATCAAAGCTTGGCACATCTCCAGGGACATAAATATACTTCAGAAGATATTGAGCCAATTCGTCGCCAGAAAATAAGTTCCGAATACTGTAGCGTAGAGGACGCTGTAGCATGAAGGCAGACACTGCAGCACACAGGATCAAAACTGCAGGCGCAGCATTAATACTGGTCATTCTTCAAGCCCTGCTCTTCATCGTCAGTTCATCATCATCATCAAAAACACTATAATCAGTCTCATCATTCTTGTGAGTGCAGCGTGTGGTTGGACGGTCAAGGCTCTCGAGCTCTCCAAGGCAGGCAGCGCGGCATTACTTCTCAACATGATGTGTGGCCGACGCTTGGGAAGAGTCGCTTTGCAGAGAAAGAAAAAGCACACAGTCATTATGCATTTCTTGTATTTGTGTGTGAGTGTGTGTAGGCTACGTGGTTTTGTACTTGCTTACACTTCGCTTTGTAAGTGTGTATTCTGTCAATCTAATCGTCAAGAAACTAAAAACGAACAATTATTGAGGGATGTAACAAAAGAATATTGTGGCCATGCAGGGAACACATTACCAGGGCCGGATTTAACCTAGTGGCAAGTTAGTGCTACTACATATTTTTGAAGTTAGGTGCGATGGTAAAGCAAATGCATGAAGGATTTTGTGAGATGCAAGAGACCTGCCACTTACCAAACAAAACGTATAATTCGGTTCTCATTCTCACAATAGAGATGAAGAAATAGGACTGGACTTCTGTCCTACGACAGAGGCACCCACACACATCGACAGATTGCTGCTTCCTTCACAACCACGCAGGACAACATTATGTCCACCAGGTAGCGATCATGAACCACATTCTGCATTGTAATGTTGCATAATTACTTTATCTTGGAATTTAGTTTGTAGAACATAGCTTGGAAATATAACCACTTCACTTAGTTGTTGCCACATTTATAATGACGATTCCTCTAATGGTTACCTTTATAGGTAGTTCAGAAAGTATTGAGAACGTATAGTATTATTGAAGAATCTGTAAAAGAAATTAAAATAAACTATCCTCCAGTGCTTTCATGTAACAAAACAAGGAGTCATAAAAAGGTGGTGAGGTGAATAAAGGAAAGGGAGAGAGAACTAAGGGAGGCATAGAGAGAGAGAGAGAGAGAGAGAGAGAGAGAGGGAAGGGAGGGAGGGAGGGAGATGGAGGGGGAGAAGGGAGAAAGGCACACAGGAGTATATGTGTGCATAGGGAGATGGTGGTGATCAGAGGCAGCAGCTCTCTGTGTCGTCAACTCCGTCTCACATCATTAATTCCTCTTCAGTTATACAATGATAATCGAGGGGTCAACTTATTTTCCAGGGCGTAAAGTAATATTTACGATTACAGGTAAGAACGATATATAAATGTATCGACTCTCCCCGACCTACTTCTTTTGGGGGGTCCAAGTCTTAATTAGGGGGGTCAAACGCTTCTCAATGTCAACCATTACAATGATTCTGATCTGCCTTGAAACCAAATTTTTATGTCCACGAGGATTCTTATTGTGTCCTATCTTCAGCTGAAGGTTTAGTAAACTGACAATTACTGTGAGTGGCCCCTGGCTCCTGGCCCATACTGTACTTTTGGAGGTACCACTAGTAGTGAGCTGTACGGAATAACACTTACTACACTTTTTCCATTTATATTTATTTTTATGGACAACTGTTGGAGAAACTGAAGAGGGCTTTCCTAGTGCAACGCCCCTGCTTTGAGAACATGTGGCCTGGGAGTAATTGGGTTACAACTCCAACAGTCAAATGAGTTGGCCTCTGTTTTGGGGAATGACTCCATTTAGCTTTGTCCTCCCTGTCTGTCGGCCTCCTCTCCTCTCCTCTCCTCCCCTCTCCTCTCCTCTCCTCTCCTCTCCTCTCCTCTCCTCTCCTCTCCTCTCCTCTCCTCTCCTCTCCTCTCCTCTCCTCTCCTCTCCTCTCCTCTCTTCTCTTCTCCTCTCTTCTCTTCTCTTCTCTTCTCTTCTCCTCTCCTCTCCTCTCTTCTCTTCTCCGCTCCTCTCCTCCCCTCTCCGCTCCTCTCCTCTCCGCTCCCCTCAGGCCTCAGCACCAGCAGCAATATGGCTTTGGCTGCAGTCCAGATGAGAAAGTGGAACATGATAGTAGAGCTAATGCACAAAGCTACATTCTCCCAGCCATAGCATGGCAATGTCTTTGTTAGGAAATACTACTCAGGGGATGCCGTCTAGAAAAAGCATGTGAAAGCATCTTTTATATGTTTCAATGTCAAAGTTTACATGTTAAGTCCTTTTACTTGGAAATAACTAGAGGTGCTGAGGATTCTCTGAGATGAATGCCTGATAAGTAAACAGAAGTAGTGAAGCGTTAGCAATGAGACAATGTTCTGCTGTCTATATGCAGCGTGGTGACTGTGAATGATGAGCGGATCTGCACTGGATCAGGTGGAGCTGAACTCTCTCTGGGACAATCTGCTGCACTTAGCTAATTTTCCCTGTCTTCTGACGGGGAGGACAGTGATTGGTCAGCAGGTTAGCGGGGGGAATGTCGACGGAAATCAACAATGCCATTGTTCCATGCCAAGGTCATGTCTGGAGCTCCTTCCTGCTGTATTTCTTCTTTATCAGACAACCCTCCACCAATTATTGCAGTTCCCCCACCCAGCCCTCCCCCTCCCTTCCTCCTGAACATCGTATTTGTTTAGGCTCTGTCTCATTGGCTGTGAGTGGATAAAGAGGTCAAGGTCCAGAGGCAGTGTTGTGGATGTGGCCCTGTGTAGTGGCCAGTGGCCAGCAGAGTCTCAGCTTCTCAGGGCCATTCAGACAAAGGAGGCTTTAATCAGGAACCAAGCCTCGTTCGCAAGTTCAAAGATCACGCAGACAATAGAATAGGTAAAGCCGTTTTACCTGAGGGAATGGATGAATGTATAAACGGATGGGAGACCTCCAGGCAGAAGACCGGCAGAGGAGTCCTGGGGGTGAGCCGGGCGTCTTCGGGCTCAGCAGACAGGGTTCCTGGATATCAGGAATCGAGGTGGAGCACAGAGGGGGAGATGGGGAGAGGGATCTGACAGGACAAACACAGGAATGACAGCAGATCATGGTTGTATTTAGGTCTTCTATCGAGTGGTCTGAGTCATGTGGGTGACCAGCAGATGGGTGTCAGGTGTGTGGCAAACTTCGATTGGTCAATCAAAGTCAAGGGGTGTGGTTTCCTCCTTCTGAACCTTGATTAAAGCTGAACTGAAATCGGTGTTTGCTGAGGTGGATTCTGGGAAGCCAGGGCTTGCTGCTTGGATAAGTAACACAAATCCAGCTCAGCCACCTCACGATGACATCATGGAGACCCAGAGGAGCCGGAGTACCTCTCTAAAAGAGAGGTTCCTTGAAAGCAGAAATAGATCCGCCTCAAATAGATCAGTTCCATGGGACTGCCAACAAACTCCGACCCTGACTTCATGTCCAGGAGGGGTTTGCAGCTGGGTTGAATCAATGCAGTCCGAGGGAAGCGGTGGGAGAGCAAACAAGTGCCCGTGTTGGCAGTGTTCTCTCTGGCATCAGCTCCTCTCTCCCTGGACCTCTGGCTCTGACTGTATGTCTCTCAACCGAGGTGCGATGTCAGTGGGGCAAAACCACACGGTGACTCAGAAACACACATCCTTCTAAAAGCACACACCCATTTCCCCAGCAGCCAGCTTGGTATTCCGACCAGGATCTGCTGGATGTGTGATGTACTGGCTTCTCTGGTATGGTTTCTGTCGGTAGTGAGTCAACACTTCTTAAAGCTCCATCCCTTCCCTGTGTGAGGGAGCAGACGGATCCAGAGGCCAGGGCTTGCTGCTGGGCCGGGGTAGCCATCTCTCTGGCTCCCACAGACAGAGGCCTGTCGGACCCCTGCGGAGAGATGGATGAGGGGAATTCAGCTGCTGTCCTTTGTATATACAACACCGATGATTTATTTCTGTCTGCCCATCCCCCACATCAAGCTGAATGGAAAAAGCTTGACCTTATTCAGTTTATCCCTAATCTAAATCAGATCTGTTTTCCTCTGTCCTGTCTTCCTCCTTCCTTCCTGCTCTCTCTCCTTCTTTCTCATTCATTTCCTTTCTCTCTCTTGCTCTTACTCCGTCTGTCTGTCGGTCTGTCTGTCTGTGGAGTGAAGTGGGGTCTCAGTTTAGACAAAGTGCAACTGTCCAATAAGCAAAAGAGAGACTAAACTCTAAATTGCAACTGGCCATTTGGCATTGTATGATTAAAGTGCATTACTGAAGATAATTGATTTGTTTCATCTGGCCAGCCTACTAACGTTTTGCCTGGCAAGACAACTCATTTAATTTGCACTTTTCTTTGTATGAAAAACTCTACAAATGAAATGCTGTGTGTGTGTGTGTGTGTGTGAGAGAGAGAGAGTGTGTGCGTGTGATTCGTGTCTCTCAGCAATGCCCTCTTGTACAGGATGTTGATTCATTGCAGATATGCACGATGCATACAAATCTGTCATCATATATATTGGAGATAGAAGAAGCGCAGGCCAGAGCCTCGATGAGAACCTGGTGTTTGCATGCAGAACACCTGCAGGAACAGGTGGAGGGGGGCTACCTGCCAGCACCAGGCCCGGTGCCAAGAGGGGAGGAATCTACCTGTCTGTGTGTGTGTAAGTGGGTATGTTTGTGTGTGGGGAGAGAGAGAGACAGAGAGAGACAGAGACAGAGAGAGAGAGAGACAGAGAGAGAGAGAGAGAGAGAGAGAGAGAGAGAGAGAGAGAGAGAGTGAGAGAGAGAGAGAGAGAGACAGAGAGAGACAGAGACAGAGAGAGACAGAGACAGAGAGAGACAGAGACAGAGACAGAGAGAGAGAGAGAGAGAGAGAGAGAGAGAGAGAGAGAGAGAGAGAGAGAGAGAGAGAGAGAGAGAGAGAGAGAGAGAGAGAGACAGAGAGAGAGAGAGACAGAGACAGAGAGAGAGAGAGAGAGAGAGAGAGAGAGAGAGAGAGAGAGAGTGAGAGAGAGAGAGAGAGAGAGAGAGAGAGAGAGAGAGAGAGAGGGAGAGAGAGAGAGAGAGAGAGAGATAGAGAGAGAGAGGGAGAGAGAGAAAAGTGAGAAGAGAGAGAGAGAGAGAGAGAGAGAGAGAGAGATAGAGAGAGAGAGGGAGAGAGAGAAAAGTGAGAAGAGAGATAGAGATACAGAAAAGAGAGAGAGAGAGTTGGTTCCTTATAAGAATCTGAAGGACGTTGGTCCCGTGTGAGGATGGAACCCAGCCTTCCTTTCCTCTGCCTCGGCTCCCCCAGACACTCCACAATCACATAGCATCCCCTCTGCTGGCGCTCCCCGATTGGCGCATCCTAACAGTTGAAGGTTTTCATCGCCCTGCTCCTCAACGCCTCTCGCTCCCGGGCCTCATCCGCCATTGGCTGAGAATGACCTCATGCTTTCAAACGGTATGTTTCAGTGACTCAGTTTTACCCCGGCGGTATTCAGGAAACCCCAGCACATCTGGTCATGACTTGGCCATTATGTCATATTAACTGAAACTATAATTAACCCGGCCATGTCATTTGGAGAGGGCTCCAGCTCCTGCCAGATGAAATGTGTTTTGTACGGAATGTTGACGTGCCTGTGTGACTGTCTGCTCTAGATGTCAAGTCAGAGATCGTTTCCCTGTATGCCTGCGGTCCACGGTTGCCCGTGGGAGTAAAATATGTAGCAAAATGACTGCTACACACTAACCCACTCTTCACTGTGAAAGGAATGACATACTCTCACCATCACATAGGCAAGGCTGGACGGGTCACGTTTCAAACTTGTGTGGGATTCGGCTCACTGTGTGAATCGTGAAGTTGATGGCCAAGTCACACAGGGAGCCTTGCTCCAGATGATCCTTCCAGTTAGTTAGATTGAAGGCAGACCCTTTCACAGTTACACTGTCCGTGACCCTTCAGATGATTGAATTAAGACTATGGCCCTGTCTAAAACCAACCCCTGGCCTCATCCCCAGATGCAGGGGTGAAACTGAAAGGGGTTGGACATCCAAATGAGTGTTCTTGGATCCTTCAACTCCCTTTGAGATCCACAATAGAGTCCATGGAGAAGGGATCAGGGGTCGGTTTTGAACAGAGCCCGTCTTTCTGTGTCCCCGAGCTTGTGTTGTGTGGCAGAACAAAACAGGCGTTTTCTCCCAGCGACAGCAACGGGCAGAGGCTGCACTCCCACGGTTGGCACGTTTGTCACGGTGCCCATCCGGGTGGCACCTTCTTGTGCCGTTTCCAAGGAAACCCTTGAAGCATGTTGTTTTCTGAACGAGAGAGAGAGGGGCGGAGAGAGAGAGGCTGTGAGGCAGGGGCGGAGAGGGACAGAGACAGAGACAGAGACAGAGAGATATGCTGCCTGCTCTCGTTCTTGTGTGTCGTTGCTGAGTGGGGACCTCCAGGGCTGTGTGCTGACTGTAGGCCTGCTGTTTGATGCAGCTGAGCTGGACCTTCCTGTTTCCCCTTCTGATCGTTACTCTCTCAGCCCTGACCACCCTCTACCCCCTAACCCCCACCTCCACTCCACAACTTCCAGTCAGACTCCAGCCTCCAGCCTCCAGCCAGGGTGGCCGTCCATTCAGAATGACCACAGGAATGTCATGAAAATGCTGACTTACCGCCCTGACAACAATGACCCCAAAAAATACTTTTGGCTGTGTTTTTGACACTCAACGGGTGTGACACAGTGCAAATAGAAATTGTTTTTAGAGAGAGGAAGAAACTTAAAAACTTGACCCATGGGTTTACTCCTGCACTAATCATAACAATAGAAAAGAGAAAGTCTTTTAAAGCAGATCTCTACAAAAACAGTCAATTTTGCCTGCGTTTGAAGTGCTTTGTTTACAAAAAAGAAGCAAGGGCAGTTGTGCAGTAAAACATCCATAAAACTGTGTCTGGTTGTCTGAGCTTTCAGTTGGAATGTCTCTTACACTCAAGCTCTCTGTTTGGTTTGATATCCAGTATAAAGTAAACAGTTTAAAGAAGAAGGAGGTTTACTCTATTGCGCATAACTGTAAACACAGCCTTACAGTTCTTCAGAGGGTTTTCAGGGTCCAGTTCAGGATCCACCCCCCTTACATCTTTGGCCACTCGAGGTAAACACACTGCTCTGAATAGATTTCCTCTGTTTTGTGTTCACAACAACACCAACCATACTGAGTGGTTCTTCCTGATACACAGTGACTGCTGAGTTTATGTGACCAGTGGAACTGGGAGGTGAGCGATCTCCAAGACTGGAACAGTCCGCCAAGCTAAAGCCTCACAGGCAAAACCCCCCCGTAAAAGCAGGTCCGTCCCGTCTGTTCTGTGTCCAGGGAACAGAGAGAGGGTGGGGTCGATGTGTTCAGGACGGGGGGGCGGGGGGGTCTCTGTCTTAAACCCATTTTAATAAGACCTGAAGCTGACTCCCTGGAACCACCTAAACATTCAGAGGGCCAAGTGGTCGTCAACACCATGCAATCTTCACAAACAAATCACTCCCCTACTGCTAGAACAGGCACACACATCCACTTCAATGAAACCCAACACACAGTCCTAACTCTAGTTGGCCCTTGTGATGCTTGTCCTATGGCACCACATTCAGTGTTATGTTAACTCAAACTATTTGCATGGTATGCAACCCCTACTGCAATCCTCAAATAAATACCCATCATGCTACTTCAGTTGTGTGACAGCCATCCTCTTCCCCCTCTACCCTGTCTCCAACAGATGATGGGTGTTTATCATGTAAGTGTTTTTTGTTGGTGTGTGATGAGTGGGACTATAATGTAGCACGGCTGGGTCAGTGTGTGCAGTACTTAACCCAGGGGTTTACAGCCGGTCTCTCCGACAGCTCTACAAATCATAGCTGTCACACACAACAGGGTGGTACCATAGACAGCAGGGAGAGAGAACAAAGGAATCTGACCTAAGATGACAGAGAGAGAGAGAGAGAGAGAGAGAGAGAGAGAGAGAGAGAGAGAGAGAGAGAGAGAGAGAGAGAGAGAGATATGGAGAGAGTGACAGAGGCCGACATGGCTCCTGCGTTTGACTGGAACAGAGCCCACCTGACAGCATGCTACAGTACATAAGCACAAAGGACTGACAAGCATCCACTTCAAGTGCAAAAGCAGCATTCCTATCTGAGACTGTTGATTAATTACCCTGCGGAACAGGCAAAGGGGATGGCACATCTAACCACACACCCGATGCTTTCCAGATCCCCTTCAGCTTTTATCTTTGTCGGAGCATCTGAAGAGGAGATGGATTTGTTCAGCTGTTAAATCAGACAGGATGAATGGGTCTCAACTAAAAAAAACTCTGTGATTCAATGAAGGATGATTTGATAAGGTTTGAATCATTCCAGGAGTTTGGGATTTCCAGGTCTGGCATGAAGGAAATGCGCATTATTTTGCTGCTGGCTTTGAAAGCTACGTTCACGAAAGAAAGCCCTCTTTTTTGTGTATAACCAAGGACAGCTAGCCAATGCTGAAGTTGGTTCGATGGTCACATAACAAAACACAGTGTTACCCAGAGACCAGGAAATGTTTATCTCCAGTCCTGACACAATGTTTACACTGGGGGATCGAGATGAGTTAAAACACCATAGCTAAAAATTCTTTCCATTGAAACTAGACAGGCGTCAGGCCTAGCAGTGTGTATGACTGAGTGGAGGAGTTCCTGAGAGGAGCCTTTGAGAATGAACGATATCATAAACATTACAATCATTTCTTGCATCACCTGAAGCAATGTTCGTCTGTCGTCCATGTTTGAAGGAACCTTGCGAGTTGTCAAGCATTATACCGTATGTGCATTGATTTCTTGGAAACCAGAATTTTGTGTTCTTTGCTACTGCAGTCTGGTTACTGAGTGGTGACTGGCAGTACATTATTAGTCACATATGCAATCCATACAACCCATGGCTGTTAGGGCACACTCACAGCCCTGCAATGTGCAGCCACTAACTGTTTACCAAATTGCTAAACCACATCACTCTTTATAGAATTGATCATTTCAGTGAATGACTTTGACACCTCAACCCCCCTGCCTACCCCTCTCTCCCCCTCTTTCTCTTTCTCCCTCTGTCTCTCTTTGTTTCCTAGCTTGCTTTCACCCATCCCTTTTCCAGAGCCTCTTTTCATGTGAGTCGATGTACAACCCTGTCGCCTGTCCTTCCCTTTGTTCCCTCCTTCCTCCATGCACTCACTGTGGTTGTTGAATAGCTTATTAAAGCACACAGAATAGCCTGTCAAAAGGCCCGCCTTCTGTTTCGGATTAGAAATCAAACGCTTTGAGTCAAAGAGCCATGGATCCCAACTGCATGGTAAGCTTGACATTCGTCCTATAACCAACCATATGCTTCTTGTGTTACATCAAGAGCCAACTTGCTTCTCGACAACACTTGGTGCCGGCAAACAGTGAGGAAAATCCCCATGCTTCTTGTGGAGTTAAACGTTAGTAGAAGTAAGTTCTATTGAATTCTATAGTTGGAATATAATGAACAGTGGCTGGGCTGTGTGTCCTCGTGTCACATTTCTAAAGTTTGACTCCTTCAAGGTCGCTGCTACAAATTAAAATGTGGCGAACAAGCCCCAGTGGGCTGTAAAACAGTGTAAGAGGCCGCTCTGTGAAAACTTGAAACTGGTTTTGTGGTGCGACGATTTTACGCTCGGATTTAAGGTCTGATAGAAGTGGATGTGTTGGGTGAACGAGGTTGGAGAGTTGGAGAGCAAGCTGAGGGCCTGACATCACGCTACAGGGAAACTGCCCTGTCAGAGTCGGGATATAACTCAGAATAAAGGCCCTCACCACGGGAAGTGCTGTGTTTTTCCTCGGTTTGAAATGGGTGCTCATCAAAACGCTCTGCTCTTCAAACATTCATAAATATATACTGGGTTTGTGAAGAATGCGCTGAGTCATGTGATTTTAATACATTCCTCGCTTTATTATATCTTTAAAAAACAAGAGTAGAGGAACCAGAACAAAGATAAAACAATAAGTTAAAGACATGAAGAGGGTTCTGGGCCTGCACATGGCAAGTATTGAAGGACAAGGAGGGTGTGAAAAAAAACTGACATGTTATGTTTGTTAAGACAGCCATGTTGAAAAGAATATGTACAATACTCAGGAAATTAGAAAACCAACATGAAGGCAATATAAATTTCATATAATTTACAGCAAAAGACACTGGGGAAGTGTCCCAGCACTGAGGACAACCAGAATTAGCCCTGACAGTTTGTGTTTTTCTATTTTTTGAATCAAAAGTAGTTTAAAAAAGACTCTAGACTCTACAAAACAATTCATCTTACCACTTCAGATCACTGCTTGCTATTCCCCAAGCTGAGATACATGGTCACATGTTTAAGTAATTACTTTTTTAGGCACTCAGCACGATCATTTCTGTCACCTTCCAAAAACACATAAATGCCCTCCCCCACACCTCCCACCTCACCACCCCTCCCCCGCTTCACTCTCACAGGAAATGTTGAAGTATATTACTGAAGCTGGCTGCAGACTAGATATTTTAACTCATACATGGAAAATAATATCACCCTTCCAAATGCTAGCCAGCCAATAAGAACTGCACTGCACATAGTTTGCCAGAAAAACCTTTACAAATGAATATCATTCCCACATGTTCGTCTTAGAAGATCCTGGAGCTGGGTTTAGACATCCTCCGTATCTTCGTCTCCTGTCCCAGAATCCCTCCACGGTGGAAGAGACCAGCAGCTGTCTGGTATCAAACAGGAATGCTGTCATAAAGATCCGGGTGTCTTCTACCGAGTGAGATGTGGTGAAAGTCTATTTTTTGACCCATTTACCAGCAGGATTTACCTCAGAGTTGGCCCACGTGAAATATCACATCAGTCGGCTAAACAAATGCTATGAGCAGAGAGGCTGTTTTTGGTAGAATCAAAAAGACCCTAAAATGTCAGCAGGCGTGAAAACTTGTAATAAATGTTGATCAGACAGATAATATCAGACTGTAGTGTAAATATGAAACAGGTCAAACCAGACCTAAAACACCTTCCCCGTCGCCTCTCACAGTTGGCATTCCATCCTAGCACAAGTTTGAGAATTAGAAATGAGTAGCCACTGAAAACTGCGAATAAAATCAAAGGTTATCTATTGAATTGGAAGACGACAGCTGGATCTGATACATACGGTAGTGATGGTACGGCATCCCACACGTTCCTCCAACAGGCCACAAAGCACTTAACCAATTTGCTACTGGGCATCAAGCGCCTCTCTGGGGGAAAGAGGCGCGTGTGGGAGGACGAGGGGACGGAATCAGAAGGCCGGAGAGATCGGGCGGGGAGGGGCGGGGCGGGTCGTTCCGTCGCTCAGACCAGTTCCACTTTCGAGTTGGGGTAGACGGCCACCACGTCGTAGCCCTCGGGCGGCTGCACGCGCGCCATGGCGTGGATCTCGCAGTACAAGCTGTCCTCGATGAAGAAGTAGCCCCTCTGTTTGAGGTTGACGCCGCAGTCGTCACACATGAAACAGTCGGGGTGGTACAGCTTGTCCCTGGCCTTCACTATGGTGCCTCTGTAGGGACACACAGAGCCAAGAGCACAGCCTTTATTAGACCAGCATCGATTTATTTGAATACTTGACAAACCACATGTTCCGGATGTTAATAGGATTGAATAGGTATTGCGATATCACCAGTTTTTTTTCTTCTCCCAAGTACACATGATAGGCTACCGGTGCCAGTGTGTGACTTGCATTCATGGCACCCACCACCACATTTACATTATCAGAGTGACCTGAATTCTGTTTATAACCCCTATAACCATTCGTGGATTTTGAATAGCTCTTTATCTGGTGTTCCAGCCGTCTAAAGGTGAGCGCTGCATGGAGATAAAGTGCTGGAGTCTAAAAGCCTTGTGTAAACGCTCTCATAACAGCCCCATTGTGCCACACTTCCACAGCAGCCTCTTGTTCGCCAGCTCGCCTGGATGACATCACTGTTTACCCAGGGTGCCTTCGCGGCGAGGGGGATTACCGCCACCTCTCAGTTCCCCCGGCAGGTGTGGGCGTGGAGGGTTGGGTTTAATCATTAAAAGTGATATATGGAGATTGTTTCTCCTGTTTGGTTGTGAGGACCAGGGCCTGTTGCTGCAGGTCTAGCTGGAGTCCTGTGCACTTGGTGTGTCAAGGCCCCCTAGATACAGAGTTAGTTAACTCACTCAGTGATCATCTTTTATGGTGTAGCCTGACGAAGGAGCAGAACTCCCAACTGCCTCACTAACCTAAACTGATAGGCGCTGTGGTGTTGCAGTAGGGTGGTGTGGGTTGGTGAGGGTCGGGGGGGGGGGGGGGTACTCACACGATGCCGCTGCAGCAGCGGGTACACTGGGGGAGTTTCTGGAGGGGGGGCATGGAGCTGCTGGTGGGGATGGGGCTGCCCAGCTTGGGGACAGGAGACCTGACAGGAGACCTCAGGCCTCTCATTCTGTCTGTGGGAGACACACCTGTGGACACACACACACACACACACGTGAAGTTCCCAGGCTTGTCTGTAGATGCACACACCCACTCCAAAACGGGCCGGGTTTCCAGGTCGACGATCGGGGAAAAGGGGGCACTCGTCAGCCATGGGGGTGAGAGGAGGGATTGGCGTTCCTCCCACCTCGCTCTGGGAAACGCGGAGGTCAGCTCCCGTTCAGCACATCCATCGCTCATCAAGCCTCCCCTTAACAGGGAGGTGTCACACACCCCCCCCCCCCAGGACCTGGGGCCAGGGCAGGAACACAGGCACGGGGCCAACCCCTCCCTCCCTCGCTCTCCTCCGACTCGCTTTCGTTCACCATCCCTCTTTCTGTCTTTCATCCTTCCATCAATCTCCCTTCCCACCCTTCTTTCCCCTCGCTCGCTCCGTCCATTCACCCCTTCAGATAGCGCTTTTCTTTGCCCAGTTGCCAAGGCAGGAACACATCAATTAGTTTGAGACAGTGGCAGCTGGCGGAACAAACATCACCTACGCTCAGGCCCGACCATCACACTGGCCTGCTACAATCTCACTGAGCCCTTCTGGGCTTCAGTTGTAACACTCACGGTCTGCTCACTGATGCTGTGCCAATAGAGCTGTTACCCAGCAGGCTGCCGACCATATACTGTAGCCACAGCCGCCAACCACCTGGCACCGCTTGAACTTTTAAAAGGCGTGAGGAATAATGAAGGTGTATTTGTATACTGCGTTGGTTTACAATCTTACAGTCTCATTCACACAATTACCAGCGCTGCGAGGGAATTCTAAATGATATTCCCAGGAGAGGGAGAAGAGCTGTACTCACAACAGACCGTAAATACAGATTGACTGAGACCAAAACGGTATTTAGCCTTCAGTGTATCATTTGAGAAGTGTGTGTGTGTGTGTGTGTGTCCAATCACTTCATCTCTGTCCCATAAACCAGACAGGCAGAATTGATCTCTATCTCTGTTTTATACTGTTGCTTTCTACAGTGTCTGGAAGAGGATCTTTAACTTGATGGATATCTTAACGATGGACTAGCATACTTGTTCCCCCTGAAGCTGCAGATCAGGTTATCTGTGCACTAAAACAGGAGTTTCCATCCATTTGTCAGAGTTGATGTAGTACAGACATTTACTACACCACACAACCCCAATGGTAAATGGGGGGAGGGGTCATGTTCTCTAGAAATAAACAAAATGATACACTTTGTAACTTCATCTATACCAACGTAATATGCCTTTAAACCACCTAGGAAAGTCAGGAGCCAAAATAGAAAGGTATCAGTCACTGCTTAAATGATCCCAAAGACCCTCAGAGATTCTTGTGCCTCCAACCTTAGACCTGGGGGTCAGGTTCCTCCAGGCTAACGCCTCCTCCTGACCAGTAATTGAGGGAACAGACGGTTGATTGAGGAGCAACAGGAGGAGCCTAACTGGCACCCTGCCACTCCCCCATCAAAACTGCCAACACAGCTGGCCAGCGCCTGTGGGACTCAGAAACCCCTCACATGTTTTCTCTTTCTTCAAGCCAACTCCACGGGAAGCCAGCTCATTCAAAACAGGAGCTGCCCTCTGACGAAGGAGGACCAAAACCCAAGCTGCGTCCACCACCGTGCTTGTCTTTTGTTCATTCCCAACTCGATAGGTCCTCGTCATCCATCTAGCCTGGGATAACACCCACCTCACGCACGTAAACGTCCCGAACCTCGTCACATTGTGCCTGGGGTCGGAGCTTTGATACGCAGGCAGCAGCGATGGTTCAACCAGGTTGTCTTTCACACTGACTGAGGAGAGACAATAGAGAGACAGGAAGGGCTTTGGAGAGGAGTCTGGATCCAATAGGTGTGGATCCCAGGTGTATCTCTGACTCAACAGAGGATTAGATGAACCACGATGTCAGTCAACAAAGCCTCCTTCAGCCATAACAGACACCTGACAGGACGTCTACGGTGTGGTGTTGGGGTTGAATCTAATTCTGTTGAAACCATTACTGGCTTCTCCCTCTCTTAATCCTTTTTAACACCTGCTAGCGATTAGCACCAAATTCAAAGAATAACATGAACTGGCACTGGACCAAAACATTCTCAAGTAGCTTGGCCGGGAGCACGCCTTGTCCCATGGATTATCCTGTCTGTTTGGACCGCCAGGTTCAAAGCACTGGCCCCGGACGAGGGGGAAGCTGTAGCCGGATCAGTAATGGAATGTAACGGAACATACCGGACACAAAAAGGTCTCATCACCAATGAAGGCATCTCCAGAACGTGGTCAAAGCTGCCCATGTCAACCGATTGTGTTGTAACAATCTGGTGCATGTGAAATGAACCCTCCAGTGTTTTTGTTGCAGGGATTAGCCCGACCCCTGCGACCCCTGCCACCGGGTACGTCACATGACATCTCAAAGTCCAGACACCGTGTCTGAACTTTCGGACTGACTTTGGAATGTGAAGTGGTCGAAAGACACACAGTCATATTTCTCCCGTTTATTGTCTTTCGGAAGGTTGTTTTGCAATAAACAGGCTTAGGAGGTCTTCCCACCTTATCCCCATAGCTTTCCCAGAGCTCCCTCTCTCTATAAAAGGAAATCTTTGCCAGCCGGCCTCTGCCGAGGTCGAGCCGTGCAAAGCCACACCGTGGTACTGCGGCTGGAAGGAATCACAAACTCCACTCGCACGGGGGAAAATATTTAGCCCAAAGTATACAAACACAAATTTCCAACGTACATATACAAACACGTTCCATATGTCAACCCAGTGTTGAACGACTTGTACAAGCAGCCTGAATGCATGGGCTAACAGAGCAGGGCTGGTGAAGGGGGGGGGGGAGCTCCTACCTCCGTCCTCGGCCTCCAGGATGCCCTGCAGGTACTTGAAGGAGCCCGACTGTTTGGGGGCCGAGATGGGCTCCTCGGGGTCCTGGAGCATCTTGTAGACGTCCGACTCGGCCGCCTCGAACCCGTTCCGGCTCCCCGGGGACTGCATGGGCGGCTCTGGGCTGAGAGAGAGGACAGGCAAGGGGGAGATTTGAAAGATAAGACGTCGAGGGGCCGTTGGCTACAGTTGGATGAAAGCCTTTCAGGGCCGCTAGCAGCGTGCTGACTTGACGCAAGCGTTTTTCGCCGAGGCAGTCCGCTCGACAGACGCACGTGAACCCAGACACGAGGCCAGTCTTGCAGGATCATGTGATCCAACGCCACGTCTGTGGGTTGATCTCTCTGGAATCCCCAGTCCAAACAGGAGATCTAGACCATTGACTGTTTGGCAGGCTCGGCCCAGACCCGGCACAGCCCTGCCCCGTCCCAGGGCCCAACGTTTCCCATCGCTCTGAGAACATCCTCACGGATCATGATTCATGCGTTCGGCCTGCAGCATGCCTGCGTTGCCACGGCAGCCTGTGACGGTACAGTATAGGTGAGGGTCGAGGGGACCGAGGCAGTGGAACATTCAGAGCGGGGGAACGTTGCCCCAGAGGTTGTGTCCTGGGACGGCACACACATCTATCACACTCCCGAGGGGCCCCCTGCCATAACAAATGGCTTTTCCAGTCCAACTCGACGTGTGTGTGTGTGTTTGTGTGCACGTGTAACTCATATGGGTGTATGCTTATTTGTTTTGTGACTGTGGGTGTGTGGATGTTGTGAGGCTGACCTGTGTGTGGCACTGAGGCTGAGGCCTCCCATTTGTTTGGGCAGGGTTCGGTCTCCGCTGCTGCCGTTGCTGCCGTACAGGCTGGCTGGGTTGTTGTACTGCCCGTTGCTGGGTCTGCCGTAGCCGTTGCCGTGCCCGTTGCCGTTGGCGTGGCTGAGCTGCGGGGGCTCGGGGGTGTAGGAAGGCTTCCGGCTGGAGCCACTGCTGATGGGACGGAAGTTCTGGAAAACCAAAGAGAGGAGGAGAGGTCAGAAGACGTGTCCCCGTCTCTACGGGCTTTGGGTTCAAACAAAATGACTGGTTCTTAGGATGTCTGTGGCATGGAGGTGTTTAGGCAAAAGGTGGTTCAGGTTTGCAAAGAGGATTAAACACTGTCACAGACACCACCGCGTAGATCTGTTTACCATTATAGATACTGTAGCGTGCGTGCGTGTGAGCGAGCCCACCTCGCCTGCCAGACTTCAGATTAAGTGGTGTGTGTTTTATGATAATGTCATGATATATTGTGCCATGCGAGACAGTCAGACATGTATGTTATTTCTCTGTTTTGGAGCCAGATAGCAGTTTGAAGGAGCTGATTTGGACTTCCTCCCAAACTATACTGTAAACCGATCAGGAACCACAGTGACTTGTTCAAAGTAGTGCAACGAGAGAACTGGAGACATCCATTGTCATTCTAGGAATGTTGATGAGAGAGAAAGAGAGAAAGTGTATGTGTGTGTGTGTGTGTTCCCAGTAGGAAGCGGGGCTCTCATAGCCTCTCCAGACAGAACAGTCATCTCAGCAGATGTGGGCTGCACGGTCCTCGCCCCCTCCCCCCTCCCCCCAGACCACCCACACACGGCCCATCTCTCTAATCACCACCCAGCCCCTCTCAGGCCGACCCATCCACATCCCAGGCACTGGACTTGGGCCATATCTCAAGCCCCCCCCCCCCCCCCCACCACACTCCTGACGGGCCGAACCCTCCGACCCCAGACCCCCCCTCATCCTTCAGGGCATGACCCATGTCTGCCCCTCGTTCCTCTTTCCCCACTTCAGACACCCAGAGCACCACACGCCGCCCCCCCCCCCCCCCCCGCAGGCATCCTCCCCCTCCCAGACAAACAGCTCTAAAGTAGGTGACAAGTGGAGGTCTGTCAGGGTGAGTCTCCGGCCTCCAGTCGTCTGTTTCTCTCCTTACGTTTCCTTTTCACTCGTCATTCAGCGAACCCGCTCGCTGATAAGCATCAGTAACTGTATCGCCAGCGGATCTGCTTCTGCACGTCTTGGAAGCGACATGAGAGAAGGGAGGAGAGCATCGAAAGCAGCAAGGATCTTCTTACCGAGTGTTCCTGCAGTGACATGACAGTAAACTTTCTCCCTTTATGACTTCTTTAATCTGTGTAAACATGACGTGTGGACGGGCTCCAGCGCTCGCCTGCCTCTCCGCTGGCCGGAGAGGGATCATCGAGTCTCAATCTCACTCGAGTGAAACTGACAGGACTGCTGAAAGGCTTGGCAAACACCCTGGCAATTCCAAACGCCTTAATGAAGGAAAATGTCAAATCTGTCATCATCTGGCAGGCAGAGCAAAGGAATGGGAAGATTTTTGTTTGCAGTGTTGTCTGTTTCATGTAACCATTTTCACATTAACACAATGAGGAAGACATTTGGCTCTGTGTTCCGGGGGGGGGGGGGGGAGTACATTTCAGACCGTCTTCCGTGGCACAGACGGACTTTCGGATTCAGCACACTGGTTTTTCATGCTCTTCCCCAGCCTAGCGCCTGTTGCAGATAGATATTTGCTTGGAGACAACGGCAGATTTACAAGGCAGAACATCTGGTGCAGAGCTTGTAAAAATGCCGGTTTGGTAACATTCAGGGGCTGTAAGTGCTTTCAAGTCGCTCACAGGTATTGAAGCGACCATTATTTTCATTAAATAAATCAGTGCAAGCCAGCCGCAACATTAAAAGTGATTTATTTTACCTGAGCAGAGCTGCAGTGGTGGTTCTCAAAATGCCACATTTACAACTCATATAATGGCGGTCGTACCTCGTGATGACATTCCCCCTCTGCTGCACACCTATTGTATGACTGTCATATCTAATCTCTTAGTATATCACCTTGTAACCTTATTTGGTTTTGCTGAATGAAGGCAAAAGTTGTTTTGCATTGCTATGACCACGCAAGGTCTGAGCACAGTGTTTTAACATCCAATGAACCTCATTTCTGTTTCTCAACAACTCTCCAACAAAGAATCGTGAACTATTGGATCGTGATTGGAGATGATCTACTGCATTGCTTCTTTCTCCCTGCCGTGCCTCCAGAAGAAGAGACAAAGCTATTTATGGGAGGCAGTTCTGTCTGCTCGTAAATTCTGAACGTTGTCAAATTTCACTGACCTGTTTTACAATGCTAGCCAAGCATGGCCTGAAGGATCTGGGTGACTGCCTGCAGAGCTTGGGGGTGTATGTATGCAGGAGCGTGCGGGTGTGCGTGTCTGGGTGTATGTATGAACCCCTGTGTGTGTGTGTGTGTGTGTGTGTGTGTGTGTGTGAATACATGTATGCCAGTGGGGGTCTGTTTATACAGGACCACAGTAGCCCCCCTGGGTCCATCACCCAGGCTAAAAGCTCCTCTTATAATACAGACCGGAGGGAGGGAGGGGGGGCAGTTAATTTACTGCTGGTACCTCAGAGCCCACTCACCTCAGTAGTCTGGTCAGGGAGAGGAGAGGAGGAGGAGAAGAGGGGGGAAAGGAGGGGTTGAGGCCTAATTGAAATCATATGTCTGCCTTTGACTAAGCCCTTAGCCCTCCTTACCGGACAGTCTACCCCCAAATCCTTCCCCTCTCTCCCCCTCCCCCAGGCTCTCTCTGCTGGTCCTTACCTCCCTCAAACTCTCTATGGTCGGTCCCAGAACAGAGAAATTAAGCTTTTCACATGGCGCTTTGCACCGCTAACCAAACACAACCAGCCCTTTATGGTCCCTGGTCCTATCCCAGGGTGCCGGGGTGTGGGGAGGGAGGGAGGCCGGCTGGTCTGGGTCCTGCCTGCCTGCCTGCTTGTCTGGCAGGAGGGAGGGAGACAGCCGGTGGACTGGCTGGCCCAGCACAGTGCTCTCCACGACCCCATCCGCTCCCTGGCGTGCTGACAGGCAGGGGCGCCCTCGGAGGGCCAACCCAAATACAGACTTGGACGTTTCTGGGGGGGGGGATTACCGCCTGATTAGTAAATGACTTCATCCAGGGCTGCACACAAACAAGCAAATAAGTGGGGTCACAAGTGGGCGAGCTAAATGGCCCTGCATGATTGTGGCCCACTGAAAGAGACCTTTTAATAGAAGTGCGTTGGTATGTGCTTGGCAGGGGGATAACATTTTAATTGAACCACTAAACAGTTTTGGCAGACAGCAGGCACTCAATATGGTATTCACACACATATGTACAGCTGAATCTAATAACCTTGTACTTAATGTATTGGCCACGATGCTATTGGACAGTGCCGTTAAGATACTGGGGATGTCGATCGAGAACAAAGAGGATTGCGCCTGACAGATCCTGGAAGACTTGAGACGTGCTCCATTCATAAAAGAGATCCTGTATCATACAGATTTCTCTCAAGTAAAACAAATTCCAAGCAGCGAGAGAATTACAGTCTTAAGTCATGCAGAGCACCGAGCTGTCAGCTCTCATAAATGTGAGCAGTGTGAGAGAGGGAGAATTCTCTGCCTCCTGCCAGCTCGGCTGCACAGCTTGAGAATGGAACCTTGGTGACGTGTGATCCAACAGGGGGCTTCCGCATTTCTCAGGCCCCCAGACTTTCCAAGGCCCATCACCGCTAAGCCACATCGTTTCTATCCCACTGATGGGCCATCGTGGAATGAATCTATGGACAAAAATCTCCACGTTGACAATTGATTTATTTGAAGTTTCCCCAAAATGTCATGACTTTTTCATCGTAAGTCATCATCAATTCTGGTAAACTGAGGATATCAGTGTCTGCTAACAATAAGAGGCCTCGGAAATAATGAACGCCTCCCTCCAGAGTTCCCCTTTTTCCAAAGCGAAAGTGACAGAAATAGCTCCGTTGTCATAACTTGTCGGACTCATATCCAACAGGTTCACTCGTTGAACATCATGAGAATCTCCCATGGCTCTTGTTTAAGGAAACAACCGACAGTGTATCCGCGTGTCACTTCCTGCCTGCTCACAGTTCATTCCCGGATGCGGGGTCGGACTTTCCAGTCAGACTAGGAGAGGGAAGCCATGTGTAATGTGTCTATTGTGTTTGATGGCGGGCGGACTCCGTCAAGGAGTGGAAGGCCCCAGCAGGAACTGGCCATGGTTGATCACTGACCTCCATGTGGAAACTCTCATATCCACACGGGACAACCTAAAGCACATGGAACTGAAGAGATTCAGTAGATTCAGTAAAAAGACATCCGAGGCATTTTAGCGAGTTACCGTGGGGTGGATAAGATCTACAGTACCTCAAGCTCTCCACCTTCTGCTGCAAGAGGAAGAGAGGGGATCGAAAGAGAGGGGCAAACTCGGCTTCCTCAGATTACACCACAGCCATAGGTAGCGTTGCGTGTCACAGCTCTGTTTGTGTATACAGAGTTGATGGTTCCCCTCACTCAGGTCTGGTATTTCCTGACGTTAATCAAGACAAGACTCAGGCTTGTGTTGAGATGGTGAAATACTACAACTCCCAGGATCCTCTGAGGGGGAATCTGCCTGTCTGGAGACTTGAATGTGGTCGTCCTTCTCCTCATCCATCACTGAGCAGATTTATACATTATTACTACCATATTTGCATGGGCCATAAATCAGCCATTACTCTCAACCATTCCAAATATTTACAGTTGAGATCTTCAGAAGAGGGAATTGTACTCTGACCACCACAAAGTTAACTGACCGTGAAGTCTTTTTGGAATCCATGCTGAAAAGACAAAGAGGACTCAAATCACTGTTCCCAGACACTAGAAACCTGTATACAAAACCTATTCATTCACAAGTCTTCTACTCAAATGTATAGCAGCATGTCTGCTGAGGGGAACCTAATATCTGTCTTGTGTGTCGGGTGTCCCTCTTCAATTGATGGACTGACTGACAGATTTCATTTCAGGCCTTTGTCACCATTCAGACCAGCCAACGAGAATCTTGAAGGGAACGGAGGCATTTGAAATAGGCCTAACACCGACTACAATACAAGATGACCGGTCATTTCTCAAATATCTAGACCACAATGCTCTCATTGTTGGTTTCGGTAACAGTGGGTTTCTTCCTGTTCAGTAGATTCTCTGAAAGTCTGAGGAAGAGTTCCACTACTAGAGCTCATCTTGCCTGGATATCCGTCTCTATTCTTAAAGAACAAGCAACGCTTCGCAGTATTTCAGTTTTTGCCAACGTGCTAATAATGAGCCATTATCTTATGTTGATCATGGGAACAACGCATTAGCAACATTAATCGTCTTGGCAAACCAAACAACATGTTCATACCTGCGAGTCAGCCTCCAGCGCGGCCATGTACGGACTTGTCTTGCCATCTTCAATAACCGTCGGAGACCAGACTTTGTCTCCTGACCTGTAAGACAATACACAGGAAAGAGGGCTTGTTAGATCAACAATGTCCCTTCATCATCTCACGATCCCCCAGGCGGTAACAGGCTGTTCTGTCTGCCAGTATCCAGCTTTGCGCACTCACGGCAGTGACTCAAAAGTTGCTGCCAAATCAGGCTGGGATAGGATGTGACTCTCCGATCATGGAATTAAAAAAATATATAAAAAAAGGTTCCAATTCAATATACTTTTACCACGATGCAGTTAAGTATAGCAAGCGAAAAAAGATGATGACTTTAACTTTTATACTAATACCACTAACCGCTGCTGAATATTAGTGGTACAGTCGTGGCATCAAATTATGCTCCAACACAAGCTTCATCTCTGCGTTTTACACAGTATCCAGTGACAGGTTTCCCAGCATGCTTTTCTGTTTGGCAGACTAAACATGCAGAGATGGACACAGGAGCCTTCAAGCCAGAGTTTAATGATACAACCATCTTCACTTCATAAAGCGCAAGTATGAATTCCCCATCCTTGGCAAAATGCAAAGCTGTCACAGTACACTTTTTGTATTGTTTTTTACAAATACTGGCAATTCCCTTCCAATCACTCATTTTCTAGTCATTATCTAGTAACGACCTAGGATTGACCTAGCCATCTGTGGTCAGATGTTCCCTCAGATTTCTAACGTTGGCATTTAGGGGTAACCTCTTGCTATTATGCTATAAACTCTTCACAACATGACAGAGTTGAGATGGCTACTGTATATTTATTCTAACTGGCCCTGACTGACATACCATGTACAATACAGTATACATAACCCAGACCTAGTGAAATAACTACTTTAGCGCGATTTAGAATCTGTCATAAAAAACGATAGGGCAATTTAAAACCATGCAATTCATTTGAAACCGCGTTATATGGTGTGTTTAATGGCACACTGCTCGGGGGGGGGGGGGGGGGGGGCAGGATATAAATGGAGTTGTCTGCACAGTGTGAAACTCTGTAAGACGAATGAGTTACTCTTTCTGAATTTCTTCAGGAGACAAATACTTTGTTGGCATGTGTTAGAAAACCCAGTTGCTAGAGCATTTGTTGTTACAGTTCTGGATATGGGAAAGCTACCAACTTTCAAAAAGGGCATGGCATCAGACCATATGCGAGCCACAGACTAGCATAAGTGTATGTGTGTGTGTGTGTGTGTGTGTGTGTGTGTGTATGCGAGTGTGTGCGCGAGCGATTCCTTCCAGAAACTTCTTTCTCCTCGAGGTCAGTCCCTCATTAGCATATACATGTCAACACAGTCCTTTAATACAGCAACAGAAGGCAACAAAGAGATGTGTGTGTGTGTGTGTGTGTGTCAACCCCTCTGGTGGAAACCTGATGGGCGGAGGGTGAGGTCATGGCGTTCTCAGCTGACATGGCAGCGTCTGGGTGAGGCAATGCCTCAGATATGAGACACGGAGGAGGTGTTCCTATCAAGGCCTGGCTGTGGGCGCCGAGTGGTTGATTGACGAGCCACAGAGGTGCGTGGGACGGACGTTACCATGGAGATGACCTATCCCTCCCTCCCATCTTAGAACACAGGCCTGAACATCGCTGACAGTTCGGTTCAACGGTTACAGAATAATGCGCTGTTGTAGAAGTTAATCGGTGGGAAATGAAATGACATTTGCTGGGTACAAAGACCCATAGAACATATAACTGATAGAGACAGAGCTTAAGATGTCTGAGTGGAAACTCTGAGAAGAGGACAGTGCAAGCGAGCAGACAGACACAGTCTGCTACGCACCGACACAAGGGTCACAATGAAGCGTATTGTTCGCTCCTTGGCCAGTGCAGCATGTCTTCTAATATGGAGTCAGGGTGTGAGGGATTAGCTAACATGGTCTGTGGAGGAGTCGAGCTGTGGAGTCCAGCTCCGGCCAATGTAACCCCCCCTCCCCCACCCTCCGCCTCTCTCCCAGGTCTGAGTGCCAAGGATGGGGATAAAGATAGAGAGTGAGAAAGAGGCAGGGAGAGATAGAGATTGAGAGTTGGAGCGAGAGAGAGTTGGAGAGAGTGAGAGAGAGTGGGAGAGAGTGAAAGAGCGAGAAACAGAGAGAGAGGACGGAAGGAGTGGGAAGGGGTGAGGGAGCCCGTTTTGAGGCCCACTCTCAGGTCATCATGATGACAGTCAAATGTTCCCGTGGTCATATTTTCCCCTTTTTCCCCCCAATCTCTGCCTTCAGGACTCTGCTGGATTTAATTTCCTCGTTCGTGAAATTTGGTTTTCGAGGTGCAGGACGGTTTACTTTGGCTGGGTCGGATCCTAACACGACTCTACACGCGGAGAGAGCAGAGCGTGTACCCTTGACTTGAGATGCCGATCAAGAACACAGAGTCTCCCATCATCCCGAGTTCATCAGAAGGTCTTTGCTTTGCTATGAAAAGGCATCGCAACTGGATGGAGCCGGTCTTTTGATAACACAGTGTTTGCCATAAATCAAAGCTATCAAACTGTTGCTCTGTTATTGGTAAGATGAGAGGGGATCAAATGTTCCCTCTGAAGTGGGAGACAGTGTCCTTTAGACACCCCTGATGGGGTCTTTCCATTAGACCCGGGGGTCACTTAGCAGATCCAACCGTCTGGGGGAGGGCAAGATCAATGGCAGTGGCAAGGCTGTGGTCTCCTCCTCCTGCCTCCCCTTCCCTCTGCCTCCCCCTCACCGACAACCTCATACTCACCCCCCAGGACCCAATAGTTCCCTTGATGTCCTGATTATGACCACAGAAAAGGAAGAAGCCTTGGGAGGCTATAGGTACTGTGAGTGAGTGTGCTTGTGATCTCATGTTCTTATCCCCCCCATTCATAATTCCATAACTCTGAGTCACTGGTTATGCAGTCAGACCAGGACACCAGACCAGGACACCAGAGACCAAGCCTCCCCTGCTGCTGTTAGACTTTCTTCTCCCTCCGTCTCCTTCTTGCTTTCTCCTTTTCTCTCTTTGTCTCTTTCTCTCCCCCTCTCCCTCCCTCCTCTCTCTCTCTCTCTCTCTCTCTCTCTCTACCTCTTCTCTCTCTCTACCTCTTCTCTCTCTCTCTCTCCCTCTCTCTCTCTCTCCCTCCCTCTCTCTCTCTCCCTCCTCTCTCTCTCTCCCTCCTCTCTCTCTCCACCTCCTCTCTCGCTCTACCTCCTCTCTCGCTCTACCTCCTCTCTCGCTCTACCTCCTCTCTCTCTCTCTCTCTACCTCTCCTCTCTCTCTCCTCTCTCTCTCTACCTCCTCTCTCTCTCTCCCTCCTCTCTCTCTCTCCCTCCTCTCTCTCTCTCCCTCCTCTCTCTCTCTCTACCTCCTCTCTCTCTCTACCTCCTCTCTCTCTCTACCTCCTCTCTCTCTCTACCTCCTCTCTCTCTCTCTCTCTCTCTACCTCCTCTCTCTCTACCTCCTCTCTCTCTACCTCTCTCTCTCTCTCTCTCTCTCTCTCTCTCTTCTCTCCCCCTCCTCTCTCTCTACCTCTTCTCTCTCTACCTCCTCTCTCTCTCCCTCTCCCTCCTCTCTGTGTTCACACACGCATGGCCCAGGTCTCATGACTCACTCCGTGTAACCTGCCAGACCGGCAGGACTCTTTCCGAAGGCCCTGACCAGACCACTCGTGGAAAGTACTAACCATCATCTCCCTCCAAGCTCTCTGTGACCACCTCTTTACTCAAGGAAAGGGGTGGGGGGGGGGGGGTAGGAGGGTGGAGAGGAGGTTTTCCTAACAGCTGGGACATGTCTTCACGGGTCTGGATGGGCTGAAGATCCACAGAGAGCCTGAGCCAGGCTTCGTCACATGGTCACGTCACATGGTCACGTCTCGCTCTGACGCCACACCAAACATGGAGACGGGCCTGGTTTGTAAGGGCCGGGTAACGAGACGACGCAAAGCGACAGGTCTCGGGATCCGACTGAGGCAGCGGAGCCCGACCTCACAGAGACAAGCTGAGGGCCGAGAGCACGGGGCCGGCAGAGGAGAGTGAGCAGGGGAGATGAAACAAGGACTGGATCTGATAGGCTCCCACTTGTGCTGGTCATTTCTATTTTCACAGCAGTTTTGTTGGAGCAGAACAAATCTATTCATAATACCATTTCTTGATTCAAAGGCAGTAATTTCCCCCAAAACAGCTGTTCCAAGACCAGTCCACATATTTATTTGCCTCATGCCCTTTCATGAGGTTGGTGGATTGTGGACAACCAAAAGGGCTCCGCTAAGTTGGGATATAAATATGAAAAAAGGGCTTATGAAAGTAATAGATGCAGAGGCATTTCTGGAACATTCCTCTGCATGAGTGCCTCGAGCTCAGCTGGAACCAATGTAATTTTGGTTCACAGCAGACGTGAGGGCTCATATATTTATCCAATTGCAGCCCCTGCAAATTACAGGTCTCCTCAGCTCTCTTCCTTGTCTTTTAATGAGGCATCTGCTCGGCCTGTTGTTCTCTCAAACATCATGTTTTGGTGAGACACGGCCCTGCCTCTCTCCGTACCCAGTCATCCTAGGTTGAAATAGATCTTCATTGTCGCGGAGAACGGATGGTACAATGCCCGCTAGCTCCGTTAATAAACTACACCATTCCTATTCCATTGTCCTTTTTGTAACTGAAGCAAATATCTAGGGTGCACTGTAAAGAAACTAAGGTATTTCCCATATCCATCATGTTCTCCACCCCTTTCTCGATGTGTGAAAGGAATTGCTCCCATTTCTTGGTTTCTTTCTTCGCCCCTTTCTTCGTTTCTTTCACAACTTCGGTTATATGAAGTTGAAATATGTAAAAGAGATTACATGAGGGAGGGATCTTGCCCCGGTCCATATCCTCGGTTCCTGTGAGGGTAACTCAATGCTAGGCTACACTTTATATTGAGTAATTGAATTTCCAGTGAAACAATACAGCTTGATCTGGGCTCTAAAATTACATTCTAATAGCCAAGTGGATTTTCCCCTCTCTCTCTTTCTCGACATATCTCTCTTTCTCTCTGGCCTTACAGTATGTCCCCCTTTTCTGCCTTCTCTGTTCTCTGGAAGTCCCCCAGCCTTGCGTTACCCCCAGCCTCGCATTTTCCCCCAGCCTCCAAACACATGCCAGTAGCTGACAGTTCAGGTCAACTCGGCTGGCCCAAGGCTGCCTTGCTTATCTTCCCAGCACACCTCCCTCCCTTGCGCCATCTCTTCATCCCTCCTTCAGTGGAGCCATTGAGTAGAAGTGTCATTACTCAGGGCAGAGAGAGAGAGAGACAGAGAGAGTGAGTGAAAGACGGAGAGAGTGAGTGAAAGAAAGAGGGAGAGAGGTCACATACCAGCAGATACCAGGACTTGGCTCTCGCCATTCAGTCATGTGACCTCCCCCTTTAAATGTTATCTCTTAATGCGGAAGATATCAGAACAAAAACTGGACAAATTAAAAACCCATTACATTAACAAGGTCCTTGGGAGTGGTCAACCATGACCACTTGTTTGCTCATGCTAGTGCTCTTCTTATGGAGTGCATGCTATTTCACCAAAATGATTTATTCTAATATCAGAAGGCTTACACTGGATAAATGGGGGGGGGGGGGGTAGATTTTGGATGAAAACTGAAAATAAGAAACAACTTGTCAGGTCTTGAGGATTTTGGCTCGAAGCTCTACCTGCAGTATCCCTGAATAAACATCCACTCCTTTGTGGATGTAGTGCTTCAAGTTGGTCTGGTGCCTCAAGAGCCTCTCAGAGAGAACCTGCTGTCTCATGCACGTTTTAGATGTTTCCCTGCTCCAACACACCTCATTCAAATGAATGGTCGTTAACAGGCTTCTGCCTAATGCGGGGACACACAAAAAAATTGTAAAAGTCTTATAAGATTTTATAACTGTGAGAGACCACAAACATGAGGACAAAAAATCGTAGATTTAGCCATTTTGTTCCTACAGTGTGTGGTCACTCTTAACACACCTCACACCAAGGGAACATCTGATAAAATCTGTGGAACCATCAAGATAATCGGGACATGTGTTACCTAGGATTATCGGAAGGGCCGAAATCGGCCCGATTATCCTGTGGTGTGTCCCCAGCATAACTCGATAGCAACCCATTCATTTGAATCAGGTGCGTTGGAGCAGGGAAACGTCTAAAACGTGCAGGACAGGGGGTCCCTGAGGACCGGGGTTGAAGACCTCTGGCCTAATGTCTAAAGGAGAAGTGTCTTTTTAAACACGCATGCGGAACGGAAAATGGAACAATTTCATCTGAAGGCACGAAGCCTTGGAAATCCTGTGTTATCCACTCCGCTAACGGCAGGGTTAGATTACTGTCGGAATTCAGGATGATGAGGGTGAAGATGATGATGACGACTCATTTCCATTGCCAAAGAGTAGGCAGAGCTTCATACTACACTGGAAATACTCTCTGCTACCCTATAAGGAGAGAAGACGTGCTTAATCTGTGGGGTTATCGACTTTCATTCCACCGCTCCCTCTCCCTTCACATCACAACAATGATGAAGATGATTATCCATGCTGTAAAGTGTAAAGACAGCGCAAAGCCTTCTGTTTCTGGAGCTACGGGGTTCCATGCGCCCCTAGAAGGAGATAAGCATTTTAATCCTGGCATCTCCCTTTTCCCCCCTCTCTCTACCAACCCCTCCCTAGTTCATTCTCTCCCCCTCCCCCTCCCCCCCCCCCCCCCTCCCTCACCACAGAGAGCTCCTTTCCTCGGAGATCACCAAAGCCAAAACAGAGCCTCATTCTCTGCATCAGAATCCCATGTTCAGCCTTCCAGACATAACTCTCCTTCTGGATTGATGGCTTCTGCTAGGCCAGAGAATCAGTGTTGCTAAAAGTATGTTTCTCGCTGTCCTCCCAAACGCTCACTGAGTGACTCATGCTAATGCTGCACGGAGAACGATACATCAACGAAAGGAGTGGAGGAAGCCATTTCATGAATCACAAGCTGCTGAAATGTGCAATATCCACCTTACGGAACATTTACTCCGACTTACAGCTGTCTGAGCAAGCCTCACTGAGTATGATCCAGTGTCGCTTTGCTGCGATGACAACAGATCACCTTTACTGTCTCACAGTGTGACAGAGTTGCCAAAAACACAAATACAGTGCTGTGTTTTCTGGGAAAGACACCTCAGCAACTGGATTCATTTTCATTCAAATGAAAGCACATGACTGGCAAATGGATTCCTACAGTAGGTAGAATTGTGATCTCCACAATGGAAGACTCATTGCCTGAACAGTAATCTGCGTGAAGGTTGATTCTAACCCTCTTCGAATAGAAGGGTTGTAGCCTATGGTTGCGTAAAGGGTCTGGAGCTGGTGGAGTGACTCCTACCTGGTGATGGCCAGAGTGAGTTGCTCCAGACAAGCCTTGATCCGGTTCTGAGCCTCCATGTGAGTCATGGTCTCTGTGCTGTCACCGTTGATGGCCAGGATGGTGTCACCAGGACACAGGTCTCCCACCGCAGCCTTGCTGCCTGGTGTGACCTGCCACACACAGAGAAAGAAACGTGTTATTAGTGAGGTTAAAGGAGCTGCATCCCGACCAAATATAAGAAGTCATGTTCGTCAGACCAGAACTGAAGCTTTCCTGAAGGCCACGAGCAGGAACACAGCAAAAAGAGGGAGGGGGGGGGGGGGGGGGGGGGGCGAGTTCACTTCCAGCCTTAAATTGGTCTGGTATGGTGGTTAGACTTTGATTTTTTTTTCATGATTCGGCCAAGTTGAGACCGAGTGTGACAGTTATGAGGTGTGATGTTACAGCCGAACGAGGGCGAAGTTCTTCCAAGAGCGGACCTGTAAAAGGGAGCGTTCTCAACAGGCTCGACAGAGACCTTGACTGTTGTCTGTGTAGCGTCGCGTCACTCACATCCACGGAAACCTGGGCATGTGTTTTTAAATCGCCGTGCATGTCTAAGTGGAGTTCCTGCTCTGCACATGTCCACGCAGCAGATGTTGTCCACCCCTGGGGCTCTCACACACGGCTCTGTGGACCCCGTCTGTCTGTCTGACTGACACACAACAGGTTCCTCTCTGCAATCTCTCTCTCCCCTGGTGCATGCTGGTCCAGAGGTCCTATCAACCCTGGAGGGTATGTGTGCGGGGGGGTCCTCACTCCCACTGGGTATGTTGTACCATCATGGAGCCTTTTGTTTACACATGACAGCAATTATCCATAATCATCAATCCATTCACCCCCCCCCCCCCCACACACTCCGGCCCCCATCTCTTTTCCGTTCTAGTGGTGTTTAGCAAACATCTGGATTTGTCAGACGGAGCTGAAACCAAACCACCCGCTGACCAATCATAATGTGCCGCATGATACCAGACCAGGAATTGGAGGAAACATTCATTATAGTTTTAATTCCTGGTGTTTGAGGAACCTAAACAGACATTCAGGCCTTCAATTCAACTGGAATCTAACCCTAGTTTAATGATCAGTACCACAACAGGGGTAGGGTTGACAAATGGTCGTATTGTACTGTACATTAGTTCAGTGAATTGTTCAGTTCAACTTTATTATCAGACTCAGAGTTCACATAAAACTGGATCTCCACTTTGGTCCTGTCAGCATAAGGCATGTAGCAATATATTTGACAGATGGTGAGAAATAAAATGAAGTCAACATAATTGATCTCGATCAATCACAGTTTGCTCTCCCGACACATGTTAATATCTGTTCCCTAGCTGTTTTATTAGGCTCTATTATCATTGGAACTACAAGTTTGGAACACACGCTAGTGCTGAAACTATATTTTCACACAGCATAATATGAAAACATTTCAGTCTGCTATGTGATGATGTGAGAGCATGAGCTGTGTAAACATGGCTAAAGTTTCATGCTGGTATAAACAATGTAATTTGTTGTCAAAATGATTTAAATAAACAAGATTATTTAGATATTGAATACTGTGAAATACTGTAACGAATCCCGTACCCAGCTGAGTTCAACAGGGGGGAAAGAACATGAGGCAGCAGAAGTTTAAGAGGAAAAGCACACAAGTTCACGCTCCATGAACAACTAATAGTTGGGTCGTGTGGTCGGTTGTGGAATTCCTAATTTACGGCCTCTGACTCGCTCTTTGTCCCTGCCTCAGTTCCGGTAAGCAACAGAGGTCATAGCCATGAGGGGGGAGTGTGTGTGTGTGAGTGTGTGTGTGTGTGTTGGGACAGGCTGTGCCCGAGTGAAACAGAGGTGCACTGTGGGTAACGTGGTTGTGCCGTGTCATGGCCGAGTATGTGTTATTGGAAGAGGACAAAGCCCACCTCGGGGTCAGACCATAGACGGTTGTGAATGACTCACTCACCCTCTGGGTTTAACACAGGCCTCTAATTAGCCATAACACAAGCATGCACACTCCCATGCTCACACACTCAGAGGTTCATCTACAGAACCAGAGGCTTCCACGCTATGTCTCACACACACAAAGGAGTACTACATTGATTGCACTTAGACTGCTGCACCCTAACAAGTAGTACCAGACTACAGGGTCAGGGCATGTTGATAACGATCATTATCTATTTTTACACCTAAAGGTGATGTCATCATAACATTTAGACACCACAGGCTCTTTGTGGGAACTGATTAGAGGAATCTCCTCTCGCACCAAAACATTATAACCTCCATGATGCAATATCTAGCATCAGATCGTCTGATATGACCACCTACAACACAGATTGCTCTCAATACAGAGACGTGTGTTGCTGGAGCAGTTTATCTAAACAGTGTGCGTGCTTCTATAGGGAGGTCCTTGTAAACAATGAGCCAGTTGATCACTAACAGAGTTTGTGGTTCACATATGACAAAATAATGTCGCTCTGAAATACCCTGAGGTTTGCCAAGTTCTGGCTCTCCCCGCTGATGGGGATATGTGCAAGTGTTTGAGAGAGAGTAAAGAGAAAGAATCTATTTGGGTCTTCCAGGATTTAAAAAAATATGCCTGTTAATGTTACACTGGTTGGTTAAGAAAATCTCACTTATGGTCAAATATCACTGCTATGGTCATTCACACAACCGTGTTGAAACCGCTGAATGCCTGTGTCCTGGCTGACCACTGCACACCCTAGGCAGGCTTACCACAGTAAAAGTACCATCTGGCCATCTGACAAAAGGCCTTCGTTTGCTGGTTGGATTTGCTATTGAAACCATGGTCTTGACGACACTTCGGAAAATCATTACATCGCTAGGTTGCAAAATTCCGAATGACGTTGAATTGTCACAGGCTGAACAAAGAGCTGGAATGTGTTGCCCGTGTTTCAACCACAGAGCAGCTGTCAAATTCTAAACTGGCTCAAGCTCTAATGAGGCTTGGAGTGAGAGCCTCTGGACTTCAAAGCAGTCTATGTGAGATGATGCAAATCCTCTTTAGCGCTGTGTGTGACTGTGACATTAGTCATCAGTGTGGGCTTGTGTGTGCTTGTGTGACTGTATGAGTGTGTGTAACCCTCCTTCTACTTTGTGCGTCTGTTCTTGTGGATGAGATGGGAATTCACTCCATTGACAGTTCTTCTCAGTCATCGCTTTGCCATGTGATGGTTGACTGAGTGGCATGTGCTTATAGCGCAGTAAATCTGTGGCATTTGTGTAAAGTTCATTGGAACTGGAATCGTTGTATGCCGGCCTCACAGCGCAAACAGGAGGTACAATGCAAGTGTGTCCGGTTTGCAAGGTAGCTCACTGTTCACATCCTGAAGGGAAAAGCCGACAGAAAGTCTGGCCAGGGCCATGTAGCCAAAGTGAAGTTCAGATAGGTCGCGACCAATAACATGTAGCCAGTGAGGATCATGAGGCTGAGTCAGATCCAGGGATTGCTCTGGTATGTGGCACAGGGACAACTACTGAGCTTTTGGGCACCAAGACAGCTAGTTAAGCACAGTGCTACCAGAACCAGTCATGGATTAGCATCAGCAAGAAAAAAAACGCAGTAAATCATTTTCAGTGGAGAATAGGATCAGAAAGAGAAGATAACTTGGAGAAATAGACCATAAAGATGTATTCCTTTCCAGGCTATCCATAGGTTCTTCGGGAAAGTAAATTTAACCTATCAGAGGATCAACATCAGGACTCCAGTAGATGACCATCAGTGTGCAATGAGTAGCTTGTTCGTCATCACCAGACGACCCATGTCATACAATCGGGGGTCAAAGGGCTTCTTGAGAATGATCCAGAACATAGACACTTTAGTGTGTACATGACACACACTTGTGAACTTTAGCCCCGGGAATAGACATGTTTGTAAATTGGCACCATCAACTAGCTACTTGCGTCACCTCTTGTATGGAGAGTTGAGTTGACACTAATTTAACAAGGTTCCATCCCACAGCTGCCAACTTCAGCACATCCCCTCAAAATGCTTCGTCAATTACATCAGTGACCTTGTCGACCCCCCTCTCCCACCCCCACCCCCAGACCAGACACTTGGATATACGCAGGGCCAACAGACTTCTCATTAATCAGTCCATGCCTAAAAGCCTACTGGTCTAAACCTCGGAAAATTATCACCTTAGCTCCAAACCAGCTGCTGCTAGTGGGCCAGTCTATGGGGACACGGAACTTTCACTGTCTAGGAGTGCAGGTGTTCCAAATCATTAACTCAGGGAAATTCACAAGAGGGAATAGTAAAGGGGGGGGGGGTTCTTCTGCCCCATGGTGTAACATAGAAATCTACCGCAACAGAGCAGGGTGTCTCATCCCTCAGATCCAGTATGTCTGCTTCCTCTCTCTCCCAGCTGGGGAGGATTCTCTGGACCATGTGAGGGCTGATTCCCTCTGGAGACATTTGGGATCTCATAACAAGTTCAGCGCTGTAACCACTGCACAGTCTATGGTCTTGGTGGAGTATACCAAGAATGCACTGAGAATGTGATGTATGGCAAGAAGGGCAGGGTTCGAATTACGGGGGGGGTTTGACCCCCCTAATTACGGAAAGACTTGGACCCCCCCGAAAGAGGTAAAAACAACAAGCCGGGGGCGTTGATAAATGTATCTATCGTTCTTACCTGTAATCATAAATATTACTTTATGCCCTGGAGAAGAAGTTGACCCCCCCGATTGTCATTGTATAATTTGCACTCTGAAAAAGGGCATACTACATCAGCAGCCTTGAATGACAACATAGATCTAGCGTAGAGCATAACGATCCCTGTGGGTGGTTCAACTAGGATTATTTTCTAACTAATGGGTTGCCTTGCACAATTGATTTAGGTCATTTGGTTGCATTCCAATGTTTTATGTGTATCGTTGTGGATGGTTCTGACACTTTTGTTTAACTGTCCTGACATTCTGTGTGACAGTAATGGATTGAATGTGAAATTCCCAATCGAAGTTAGCAGAAAACCTCACAGAAATATAATTGAGACAAGATGTCCTTGAACACACAAATATATACCTTTAGCCACTCCAAGACGTTTGTCCTTCTGAAAGTGAGCTATGCTTGATCATAACTCACAGAGGGCACTTTAGGTGACCCAAAGTCAGTCACCCCATATGCGTTGAAAAATAACACCTTTGGTTGCAGCACTAGTTAAAGGGTTGGAAGGAGTACAGCTGAGACAACACCTGGAACCCCTCAGCGCCACCACAATCTCTGATGAAAAACAAATGTCAACGGCAGCCCACGGCAGGACCCCCGGCCCTATTTACTCAAAGGGAGATTAAATATTGGCTACTGCCAATTCTAGAACCTACTATAGGGACCAGGACAAAATAAGACTTTTGATTCAGATTTGGAAGGAATGGCCATTTTGGCCTACATTGAAAAACAATAAAAGCTACACAGTTTGCATTACATAAATGAGATGGAATTTGGTCTTGTAACAATTTTGGAGACATTAATCTGGAATTTAATTGTGGCATCTGCTAAAATGGTGGTCACGGATTCGACACATACTTTGGCATGTCCCATTCATGCAACGCAGAAATATATTAATATTATAGTGTAATTCCTACATATCCTGCCCTTCTTGTCCCAACACGAAGCAGTTGCAGAGGGTTAATAAACTCTGAAGCACCGCACCAGTCGGTGTATTGCACCGTAGCGTATAGTCCACGAGCAGTCAGGTAGCCGTTCACACATCTAGTTCTATATAACAAAAAAATGCATTAAAAAGAGACTTGTAGTATGACAATACAATATGTACCCAAACAAAAATTATAAACCCACAAAAATGTTTTACATACCCTTGAAATAGTTAACGGTGTGCTAAAATCCCTTCCTCCCACCAGTCGAAAACCCCAAGGTGAGGGTCCGCTCAGAGTCACGGTCTGGGGCATAATTGATATAGAGAAAGAATATCCGTTAAAATACTTGGCGAAAATCTGTGGAAATTAACCAGGTCCCACTGCCTAGTAGCTGCTAGGCAACACAGTCCCAGTCGCTAAAACTTTCCTCCCCACTTGATTCAAACTTAAATAATGAAGCCGCCTCTGACGTGATGGGGAGTTGTGCTGAAGCCGACTGCTTGGACCGCCTCATTTGCTCAGTTTTGAATGGGAGGGTTAAACGGGAAGGCACCATGGAAACAGTCCACTCTTTTGTGAGTTTAGGAAGACAACAAGCAGTCTAAAATGTGCGCTTAATGTTTTGTTTGTAAGAAAAACTAGATGACGTTCATGTCACTAAGACGTCGACAAAACCAACTATTCTTGAGGTTGATTGTAACCTACAGGTGATAGACAAGTGAGTAACATTACAGGGTTATTTTAAACGTAGGGTATCTCAGCCAGTGTGCGATATGGGATTATTCCAATTGATCGAGTGAAAGAGAAACTCCCCCTGCTAATTTTACTTGGCAATTATACTATGACTAACTGAGGATCAGTTTAGTGTCATTGACACTGCAGCAAGATTAAGTGTAGAGCAGGCTTGTGAAACACTTTTTGAAACACTTTCACACCGTGATGACACATTCATTCACACTGTCTAGGCTGGGAGCCTCCTGAGTCAAAGTGACTCGAGAGGAAACCTATAGCCACTTGTCATTGATTCAGGGAAAGGAGTGAATCGCAATAGTCTCTGTCTATTCAAGTCATACACAATCATCAGTGGACTTGGACAAGCCAGTCAAGATGTTTATCTGGGTTGGGGTATGGACATGAAAAAGGAAATCTTAAAGCCACGATTCCTGCCTACATTTAGGACATACTAGAAGGAAGGTTGGTGAGCGGGTGTACGCAACAGCCGTGCCCCCCTGTTTTTGGTTTTGCCCTGCCCTAGCGTTCACCTGTGTCTCGTTGAGTGGTTTCAGTTCTCCCTTGTCTTATCATGTCCACCTGTGTCTTGTTTGGTTCTGTGTATTTAGGTTCCTGTTTTGTATCCAGTCTTTGTCTTGTCCTTACCCTTGTTAGTGTGAGTATTCTGCCTGTTGCTGTTTTGAAGAATAAACCTTTGTTGCAATGTCTGACCACTCACACAACACATCTTGGAGTGATAGATCAGACCAGTGTTGTTCACCTCTGTGTGCTGCAGTCCACATGGAAATCACCAGAATACAAACCCAGGTTCACTCAAGTGAGTCTAAACCTACAGGTCATAGTACAGTGGGTCGCCATGTGAATGAAAGAGTCGAGCAAAAGGTGATTCATCCGTGTTGCGACTTGTGAGCTGTCACGCCCTCAGTGTCTGGAGAATGACGTCTTCTGAGGCTGGGCAGACATTGCACAAACACAAATTCTGTCTTCACCAAAAATGCATATTCATTACTCTATGAATAATCGTTTTAATTTCCTTTAGAAATCCTTTTGTGTTGTGAAATCTGTCTGTATTTCTTGGCATTTGAATCACAAGCATTTTTTATATATTGCTGGCGGATGTCCATTTGGTAACATTTTTAATTCATGAAAAGACGTACATGGGCTTTAGGCTTGGTGGCTTGCAGATTGTGGCAGATTTATGTCCCCAGTGTGAAAATTGTTAGTGTGACAGTATGACACATGGTGGAAAACAATGGTGGCATTACGGTCCCTGGTGCTTAAAGGCCTCTATGGGGAAATGAATACATTTATGGAAACGATAGTGTAAGTCATGTGGTTAGAGGAATGCTGAGTGGAATATTAGAAGCAGATGAATTTGGAAGACAACCACAGGGCTCAAACTGTATTGTGTTAACCTCCTTTTATGAATCTGTTCTCTGAGATGCATTCACCAGCAGGAACAGAGATCGAAGCAAGATGAAAGTATGGTATAGGACAGTGAGTGTCAGAACATTAATAAATATGTCACGTTTTAAGCCAATAGGAACTATAGGAGCATTTGTATCAGTTACGGTCGAACCACCCTTTTCAGAAACTGGAGTTCATTTGCTCTCCATCTGCTGAAATGTAATCAAACATCTCCATGTTTCCCCCACCCATGCGCACACCAGGTGTCCTCTTTGAAAATTTAATGTTGTGCCTTGTCAAAGTAGCCCGCAAAGACAAACCGGTATTGAAGCTTGACGCATTAATATTACAGTACATTAATCAAATGAGAGTACCAAGGCCGAGTCCCATTGTGTTGCTGCTAAGGTTTGTGTGATAGACCTAAACATGTGACATGAGCACAAACACAAGCGGTATGGGTCCCCTATGTGTAGACAGTATCACTGGTTGGCTATCTTTATCTCCCTCCCAACAGCTTGCAAACACACACACACACACACACACACACACACACAAGGTCACCCAGAATGAGTAATGCATGCTATTATATGGTTAACTAAATGGTTCATTGGAAGTTCTGATAACCTCTCTGGCTCCAGCAATTTCACTCTGCAGGGTCACTCATTTGAACTTTTATTGACACCAAGCCCTCTCATTACCTCCCACTGTGACCTTAAACACTCGTGGATGCTTCCAACAAGGCTTACCTAAAGTTCCCGTTGGAGTTGAAGGGAGGAGGAGGAACGATGCCCTGTAGCATGCATCTATAATCAGTGTACTTTTACAGAAGGTTAACCAAAGGCAGTCAAATGCAAAAATGACCCCAGAAAATCTCAAAAGAACACTAATTCTGCAGCGAGTGCTCTGATGTGATACTGTAGACCAGGCCTAGACATGCAGAATGGTTTGACAAACATAAATCCTCGGTCAACTATACTGTAAAAAAAACTTTTCCTGTGAAACTTGAAGGCTTTTGGCACTATTAGATTGGTTGCATTACACCTGTACTTGAGTTATCAAATCAGTGACAACCTCTATTTGCCACAGCCACACGTCCGTAACTGCTGTGCCCTGCACGTCTGCTACTTTGTTTTCCCCACATTACTGAGGGCCACCATCACGGATGTCTGTACGATGACGGCGGCCATGTTTGATGTGTGATCCAAACAGATTGGGGAGCAGCTGGTGGACAAAGAGCTAATGACTCCACAGTGGTCTCAATGTGAGCCCCCCTGGTTCAGGCAGTTTCAACCCTCTAATCAGTTTAATGTACATGGACATCTGTGTATTTGAGGAAATAGAGAGACAGGCAAAGAGGAGGTAAGTCCTGCACTTCATTTGTTCCTAAGTTGTTCATACATATAGAAGAGAGAAGAGAGGGCTATGTTGTGAACATTTGGTTGGTAAAGAAGTTAAAAGCTGTATTTAATTTCTCAGACCTAACCACCCATCTTGTAAATTATCACAATTAGTAGACAGAGGGATTAGCAACAGTAAGCCTGATCAATCCCATTAGGCACATTAACAATACCTTGAGTGGTTCCAAGAACAAAACGAATGTGCAATTCATCATGACATGACATGTGTCCTACCAAAAACATACTATAAGGATGTGGGAAAAACATCATGAGTCTCACTCATTACTCCTCAAGAATACATTGGGGATTGAAAACACAAACAAGTTCTCAACAAGTTCATTTAGGGACACCAAGCAGAATGCTCAGCTTCCTCGTATCAGATGTTCCAAGGCGCTTCTTCAAAATGACCAAACCAAAGATAAGTTAGGACGGCTGGGGTCAAGGCTGATGTTTTGTGCTACAGTACACAGCATAAAGAAAATAGTCTTAAGCAGTAGTATTAAGCAGTAGTATTGAGCAGCAGTATTCAGCAGTGGTATTAAGCAGCAGTGTTAAGGGGGAATGTAGTTCCGGTCACTGTACTCTGTGTCCAGTCTGCAGTCATTCAGTAGCAGATGTGAGACAGGATATTGACCACAACTGTCAAAGACCCGGTGGTCAGACATGAGCTACATCTTAACAAACAGCTTAAAACATGCCCACCCACCTACTCAAGCACAAACGTACAATACACAGTCAAACGCACACACACAGTCTCAGCAGGGTGTGTGTGGGACAAGTCTGGTCCTGAATTTGAGACAAGCAATTACACGGTAGACTTAACAGGAAGGCCAGGACAGAGCAGAGATTTTAGAGTAACAGGTTTTTAACCTACAGGAGAGGAGGGCAATGTCCACACACACATACACACACATGCACAGGAGTTGGGTTACCCTTGGGGCACAGCATTAGCAGAAGTAGCTGACTTAAGGAAGTTCAGCTGGCCACTAGTGTGTACAATTTGCAGACACAGAATAGAGTTGTCCACACACACAGTTGTGCACAAAACAATACTGTGTAAAATACTGTATGGCACTTGGATTTTTGTCAAAAACCTTTAGTAAAAGATTTCCAGGCTCTCACAGCTGCTTGTTTGAACTGCAGATGAAGGAGGACACAAGTGGAGAAAAGCTGAAGAAAGAAGCAATTAAAGCAGTGAGGGGCCTTGTTTAAACAGGGAGTTTGATTGTAGCCAACCATGGTTAATAAGGTTGGTTTTTAGTCCCAGAATTTTTTACAACCCATCTGTGAAATCACAGGCCATTCTTAGTCATTGTTAGGGGTTGAAGAAGATATTGAAACAAATCCATCTTTGTGTTTACCCTGTCATTCTCCTAACTGTTTCTGATAACCCAGGTCAGGCTCCAGTCATGGTCAACAAAGCTTCTTCCCAGGATGAGGAACCACCCCACCCACCTCTCTCTGTCTCTCTCACACACACACACATATACACAAACACTCACACACACAACACACTGACACACAAACATTACACACACAGTCCCCCCCCCCCCCCCATGCCCTGGCCTATGGTCTAGCCCTCCTTAGGAATGCCAAACAGCACTTGTGAGAAAGAAACACAGGGTCTGCCAAAAGGTACACACCTACAGGAAATGACTGGTGCCTGGTTTGTATTTTCCAGATCCACTGTTTGTTGAGCTCTTCACCTGCCTATCTGAGCTTCAGCAGAGTTAGCTGTACCAGGTCATATAATTGGTCTAAACTTGCATCTTCCAAACGAAAGAAGAAATGGGTAGAAACAGAAAACACTGATTGGTGTTTATTGTGGTTTGGGCAATGTATCCTCTTTATCCAGCCATCTATTCTCCATACTGTCAGTACTGTGAGAGGTCAGCCTTTCATAGATGGTTTCCAGAACCTCAAGGCTTTGTTTGCTGTTTGGCTTGTTTGCTGGCACTTTTGAGTATTCTGTTTGGGCCATGCTGGTGGAGCTTCTCCGAGTTCTAGCCCAGGGAATGTAGATGTGACCTTTATTTACGACTCTGGAGCAGCGGATGGACGTTTGTGGCTTTAGGGGGAATTTGTGGAGAGTGTGCCTTACCTTCTTTGCATAATGATTTCCAGACGATCTGCTTGTTGCCTTCTTGTCATGCCACAGGCTTGTCCTGCAGCAGACCTCGGTGTTATCCCTTTGACAGAGACATCATCGAAAACCTTATATGGTTTGGGTTCAGAGCTTCAAACATATTCAGTCAAATAAAACTATTGCGCCACTGTGCAGCCCTCGTCTAACCTACATGGAAATTTTATATTGCGACATAATGCAAAAATCAAATCTCTCCTACAAAGGAAATTGAATCATAGGTGTACAAATGTTAGTCATTACATTCAGCATATTTTCACTGGTGCTTTGCATGCTTCACCACTGTCAGTGACATAATGTCTTGGTATGTTCCTTATTGTGCTGCCACTGGAGCGGAAGATTCTAACCGAAGCTTCAGAGATGTTTATTTTCTATTGATTTGTGGGCTGCAGGCTTTTTTGTCATTTGAACTGCCTGTCAATTTACATTTAACCATTTTGTTTGCTTTGAGTGGCATGCCTCAAGGCCTTGGTGAGGAAGAAGAATCTTCCTGTCAGGAACTACATGTGCTTCTCAAACCAGTTTGCGGTGTGGTGATGCATGCTTTCTGGCTTTAAGTGGTCAAATACGATTTAGCCTGAAACGCGAAACGAGGACCTGGGGGTCTGGATTCCCTCTCTAAGCTGCTCTTTGAAGAGATGCCATGCCTCTGCTCTTCTCTTGATGACTTCAGCACATGTCAGAGGAAGTGTATTTTCTAGTACTCCCTGAGTGGTACTAGTCAAGCTCTCTTTCGAGAACAGCCATAGCGTGAAGGTATTTTAAAGTCAAAGAGTGTACCCAAGCCTAAGGTCACTCGGAACAGCAACTTTTGTGGGTTTAACGTTCAAAATGTCAATGGGAGATATTGCTTAATCATAAATCAGAGGCATGCATATGTAAGCTGGATGTGCGTGTGTGTGTGTGTGTGTATGTATTCCTCGTTCCAATATTTTATTACTGTGGGAATTCTGGGAATACATGGAGGGTGTTTTCCAGTCCTTGTGTGGTATACAGTTGGTCTCCATGTTCCACATGCAGGCAAATGTACATAGGCTGCTTGACTTAGACTGTACCACTTGGGACCTGGTATTTCCGGCTATCATGTTTTTGTTTGAAACTCGTAGCGCTTTTGTGATTGATTGTATGAACCAACACAACTGGAACACATATCATTAGGAATCTCAGTCACTGGCTTGGTTCTGTGATCTGCAGGACCTCTACAGGGAGTTTGCCTCTGACCCGGGGTCAGTGGTTATTTTTAGTTAGGGGCCAGCCTCTGCTTTGTTTTCACCCAGTTTGTCACTAATGTGATTGGTGACAAACTGGCTTGAATGTGCATCTGGTTTCACGTCCTGTCCTTTCAGGAAGGATCTGAGTCAATATTAGTAAAGTCATAACTCAGAGAAACGCTGAACAGTAAGGAATGCCTGTGTGACAAGGCCCTTTCTCAAACGACCCACATAAACAAATGCCCTTCCACACAAACACGCATTCAAGGTGCCATGCATGCTTAGCACGCACACGCTTGCGAAAAGAGAGGGAGTGGAAGTGTAGGTCATTATCAGGACCAGATTACCAAGGTAAATCTATTAATCAAATCCAGAGCAAAGAAAACTGTGTCTCAGAGGTTTAACTCTGCTATCTGCCAAGGAGTGCCTCAACAAGTTGACTGAAAGGATCTACCAGCGCACTGGTGAACAATGACCAAGTCTATTGTCTGAAAGGGAGTGTGAACACCACTTTGTCACTTCTTTCCCCAGGGAACTCATTTTTTCTGTGCTGACTGACATCTCAGGTAACCCAATCCTCCTGGTGGAGCGTTCCGCCCTAGCTCATGTGCTGGACAAGTCAGACCTGTGGAGGTCTCTGTCAATGTATGCCCTGTCCTGTGTTCTGGAGCCCATGTGGAACAAGAGGGTCTGGAGAGGATTGGTGGAAGTACCGGCGAGCTCCCTGGTCCAGCTGACTGGGTTTGATTGGAGGGTTGAAACCCTATGCCCCCCGTGTGTGTTTGTCCCAACAGTCACGGCTGGCTTGGCAATACGGTGCATCTTTGACCCTTTGGCCCCACTTGTGCATGACTAACCAGACAGAGCCAAGACAAGCTAACTCCAGCATATGGAAAGGTTTGTGACATCTGGAACAACTTACCTCCAAGTAAATGAATGGCTGGGTGTGGACGGGATGCCGGATTTCTATTGATATCTTTTTTTGTTGTTGTGAGACCCCGAAGAATTGCTAACCGATGCTAAACAACAATGGCAACATACTTAATGTACTGTCATCACGACTCATGACATCACAATATGAAACAACCAGTTAACTCTTGCCCCAATTATCATTTTTCACATTACTATTCAGTTTCTGTGAATCAAGATGCTTGAGATACCAAACATTCAGTTTCATAGCTTACATATCAGTTTCAGAAGTGTTCTCAGGCCTCTGCTCTGTTGTAAAAATACCCGATGGCATGTTATTGTTTGTAACTGACAACAGTCAGGGAATACCTTCGTGTTTAGCCAAGGGCAAGCACTGCCAGTTGTGTCAAAACAGTTTGATTCATGACTCAGATTATTGCATTAGGTGATGCTTGCTTACCTTTGATAGGTAGCTGCAGGAAGAGGTTATATAAGCTCAATGACGCATCACATATCAATCATCAAAAATAATACAAAATATTGCTTTGAAATTGCACTGGAAAAATGACCTTGTCCAAGAAGTTAAGACATCTTTCTGTTCAACAACAAAAAGAAGAGACACCTACTGACTGAAGCCGAGTGTTAAGAACGTTAGATTGAAATATGACAATACCAATGTTATTTCTGTACAAGTGTAACAAATTGAGTCAATAGAGAAGCTACTAATGACCATAACCATCATTTAGCTAAAGACCTGTCATTCTCAACCTTCTGTTTGTAAATTAGCTAAAGCAACATTGTTACAGTTGGGGAAAATGTTGTAAAGTATGATCAATCCACTCTTTCAGTTAACAAAGACAAGACAGATTACACTCAATATTTATGTATTTATAGAGTACATTTAAAAACCATAGTTGACCTAAGTGCTGTCAAATGAGTTTTACATATACCCAACTTATTGTCTGGAGGTGCAGTGATGTTTCCTTTATGCAGTGTTTTGGCGCCACCATGTGGCAAGTGGGGTGGTAGCCTTGTGGAGGTCAGCAGTACCCTCCCACACTTGACTGCAGCTCAAGCTGGCTGGGGTGGCCAGAATGTCCAGCCCCTTCACTCATCAAGCTGCTCAACCTGAACCTACGTATCCTTCCACTCGGGGGCCCAGTTCTACGTTACCTCTTAAATCATTAACAACTACACCAGACTAGAACATGCCCTGAGCCTCCCTTGTTATCTTGGTGATGATGAACATGAGGGTGTATCTATGGCAGTTGGTGCGTGCAGACTTCTTTGATAACACAACCATTAGACGTAATTGACAGGAAGTCTGAGAAGTTCCTCAATTAAGACTAGTGAATTCCAGGAACAGAAAGCCTAAATTAAATGTAAAGTTGTTTGGTTATGACTAATTAACCTGTCTTTTTTTTTATACAAGCCTTAGTGTGAACAAATGATGCTGCCTTCAGACCACAGTTCATATTCATTTCAAAAGAGGGAATCATATTTTTATAGTTCAGACACAAAAGACCAGACCTCCATTTAAGTTTTTACAAACATTTATTCCTTTGTACACCTCCAGCAGAAGTTTAGATGATGCCAATCTAGGAAGAGAAGAGAATGGTTGTTAGTGCTGAGAAGCTGAATCCCTAGAACATACTTTGCCTGGAGCCTGGCATCAGTGGTTCCTTTGAATGCATCACAAACATTCAGACAGTAAATTTATTTCTATCATTTGCACAGAATGTTAATCAGGGGGTGAATTAAGTACTTAATTCAAATGTGAATCAGTTTAGAGCTGGTTGGTCCCACCTTGTTGGCAACATCCAACGCATCGTAATCTGGAGCCAGACGAACGTACGCCTTCTTCTCACCATCAGGCCTGGAGAGAGAAGGAGAAGTTAACACACATCCCTTCATCCCTTTCTGGGTTGAATAGTTACATTTCCCATGGGTCAGTGGTTCCTTTGACATCATCACATATCAGACATGTCAATGTTAACATCATCCACACAGGGAATTAATCAAGCTGAACTTCAAAAGGAGTCCAGGAACTCCCAAGGACAATATAAATTGTTTTTATATTGTCTACAACCCTAATCAAACATGTTCATTGAGGCATGAATGGAGCCCGAACCCATTCACAAAACAATGGCAAATTTGATCCTGTACAAGAAACCAGTATACTATTCATTATATCTAAACAGTCATTAAAAAGGCATCCATCTCTTGACTGGGACAATATCGAAAGTTGTACCTGATGAGTGTGTTGACTTTGGCTACATCGATGTCGTACAGCTTCTTGACGGCGTGTTTGATCTGGTGCTTGTTGGCCTTGACGTCAACGATGAACACCAGTGTGTTGTTGTCCTCGATCTTCTTCATGGCAGACTCCGTCGTCAGGGGGAACTTGATGATGGCATAGTGGTCCAGCCTGGACGGAGAGAAAAACATGCATCAGACCAGGGCCCCAATGCAGTGCCTTGCCTCAAACTACTGACCTGTCAGTCTATTGGGTGCATCAGTAATACATAGAACTGGAATCACGGCATTTCATACTTTGATCGCTGTTACCATCATTTGCACCAAGCCGAGTAAGATCAAAACACACGTCTGTTTATGTGACCATAAACGGGTCTATGTTGTGTTTCTAGTGGAGTGCTTCACTCACTTGTTCCTGCGAGGTGCGCTCTTGCGAGGGTACTTGGGCTGCCTGCGGAGACGCAGGGTCTTGGGGCGGCGGAAGGTGGGAGATGTCCTCATCTTCTTCTTCCTCTGGCTGTGGACGCCCTTTAGAACGGCCTTTTTGGCCTTCAGGGCCTTAGACTTGGCCTCAGTCTTGGCAGGGACCGCTGCGAGAGCAAATACAATGGGTCAGATAGGCAAGTCATCATCCAGTTTGATCCATTTCTTCTCGTGGTCATTACCTTAATGGATACCAACCCTAACTCAAGACTAGTAATTTTACAAAATACACATGGTGCATCAGCTCAATAGGTCATATCATGGTATAATCATGCTTTGATCGCTATAATAATCATCACGTGCACCGTAGGAACTGCAAACCCTGAGAGAAACTGCCTTATTTCACCACCGTCAAAATCGCACTGTTGCTGAAAACCAAGGTTCGAGCATCCAAGCTAGCGCATGGCTATCTGCAAATAACCAGTTAAATAACCTGCGTTTATAATCTCACCTTAAGGCCATGGTCCTAAACATACCTTCTTAACAATCTAAAACATCTAGGTAGTTACCTACACACTATGTCAGTAAGAGATGGAACACTCATTCAACCATCTTGGCAAACTTAACACGCATTCACGTGTGGATACTGAATGAAGGCCTTGCACGCCAACCGTAGCAGTGTTGCTGTTTAGACCACCACTAGCAGCATCATTTCTGAAAAACGGCAGCAGTTTCTGGCCAAATGTTGAACTTACTAACGTTGTCTACACAACATTTAGTTAGCTGATCAGATATATGTTTAACAGCGAACGATACTTGGATAATAAACTGGCTAGCCTAGCTTAGCTTGCTAGCGGACTGACATGATGCTCTTTTAACGTCAAGACAGGGCTTCTTTAGAGTAAGATTTAAGGTACACAGATCAATAATTTCTAACAATTATACACCCCTGACACACATCGGTACACGTGTGTATTGAAAACGCACATACGTGTCCAATTTACAATATATATCATTAAATATATGTACTGGTTTACGGACCTTCCTTCTTCACCTTCGGTGCCATGTTGAGAAAGGAAGAGCAGTTGGGGTTTCCTCCGCTATAATGCAGGGGTGAGATATTTCCACGGACGTATCGCGATATTTCAAATGTATCTTGGCACTTGTAATCATACTTCGAATTGGAACTTTCGCAGACATTTAGGACAAATAACTTATATTGACTTCTCTACTTCTACACTCTTTGTTTAGGACTTAATATGAAAGACTTAATAATACAACCATCACATTACATCATTGTAGTATAATTTAATGTATGCATTTCATAAATTTAATTTGACTTGACCAACAGCATTTTCTGTTCAAGTTGGCAAGTTAAATAGCATTACATGTACTACTACATTAAACAGTATGTTTTTACAATGTCTTAACACACATTATTGGTCATATATTCCATTAAAATTAAACCCCCAAGTGAGGCTCAAAGTCTTGAGACACTTAAAAAGAGTCAGCAAACAGGTCTTGAGACAAATCACATGCATCACTCAGCTCATGCAGTGAACCCTCTAATAGAGACAAGCCAGGGTCTGTAGCAGTCCTTTCATGAGATCCCTTCCTTTCATTGCGACCTAGTTCATCACGGTCCATGACAACATAGTTTTCTATCAGCCTTTGTTTCAGTCCTGACCTGTATTGTTGATGGGCTGTAGCTCTGTCCTGTAGGGCTCTTTCACAGCTTGAGCTGGATTTGTGTCTAAGACGAACTGAGCGCCGGACTTTACATGTAGGGGGGATTTCAGTGTCGATATCGAACGTGCTCAGACTCGAGTCACACACTCCTCCACTTTTCGTCCTCCTCTTTGGTGCTCCTCCTCCGGGTGTTGTTTTGTGTACCCTCAGACACTGCTGAGCCAGCACAAACTGTCTCGGCTCCACCTTCCAAGGTGTCCTTGTGTGGGCTTTGGGCGTGTGTCGACCGCTGTCCGTTTTGGATTCTTGTCTGTTATTAATGTGGGTTCTTGCAGCGTGTGTGCGGCTGCTACCTCTAAAAAAGGGTACCTTGACAGAACCTGTTCTCTTACCCATAGGCGTAGACTGGGAGAACGGGACAAAGTCGGGAGAGTGCAAACATTCAGATGTGTACAATGCACCGTCTACACTGCCATCCAAATCTAGTGTATCGGGTCCACCCTTTGGGTCTAAATTAGTCTTAGACGTGATGGCGTCTGGGCCTGTTTGAGAACAGTGAAAAAGGTCTGCTGAGCAGTTGTACTCATCATGTGATCCGAGCTGTTGCTCACTATCTTGGCCACACTCCCCAGTCAGCTCTGGATTTATAGCTTTGATGGGAAACACACTCTCTGTCGAATCTAGACCACGGCAGGCCTGCCAACTGGAATGGCTGACATTAGGGTTTTTGATGACGAGAGCTGCATTGGTAATATCTAGCAAAGCCCCGTCACAGGAAGTGGCGGAGGATGGTGTGTTTTCATGAGAATCAATTAAAGATTTCCTAGCACCCGAGCCATGTGATGAGATGATATTTCTTTCCCCATTTTCCGTCATTACATTTGGCTCCTTTTCACGGAATCGGTCCAACTGTCCAGCTGCTTCACGCACAAATTCCCCAAGGCTCTCGGAGAAGGGCATGTCCTCCCAAGCCACTGAATCTGACAAAGAACTGCTGTTCTCCTCTACATGCTCCACCCTGTCAAGACACTCCCTCGCCACGTTGCTCATTGGTTGATTCCCACTGTGGACAGGCACTGGTGGAGCAGGCCGCGCATGTGTGGTGGTGGTGTGTACAGCCGATCTGTGGACAGGCGATTCAGGAGATGCCATGTAAGATGGCAGAAGATTCCAAAAACTGTTTCCATCCCAGGAGATTTCGTCAGGGCAGCAGGTTGATGTGGGAGGTGACACCCTGTTCTCAGAATTTTCCTTCTCTCTGACGCTGTCCAGCCAATCAGAAGGCTCCTGGCGCTGGGCGTGTCTTTGCTTGCCTGTGAGCTCTCCTCCATCCCCCTCAAAACTACAGCCCTCATCCTGCTCCGCTGATGAGGTCACCAACCCTAACGACTGTTGCAAGGGTGGTGTGGGCGTGAGAGAGTTGTTGTGGCACTGTGATGGGGAGCACAGGCAGGAGGGCAGGGTGGTGTTGAAGCTGCAGGGCGTGGAGGGCAGAAGCAGCAGGGAAGATGGTAGGGGTCTGAATGTAGCACAGGGGTCAATGTTGATCACTACATGCTGAAGGAGACTCCTGTAGTAACTGACCACAGAACAGCCTGGGGCAGCAGCACACGGGAGAGTAATCTGACTGGCAATGAAGTGGCTTGCTTCTTTGTTGGAGCCCAGCAGGGAAGAACGAGGGCTTGAATGGGGGCTAAACAACCGGTCGCTATCAGCTACCTATAGGCAGACATTGAACAAAAAGGAAATATTTACAGGGGAGGTGTAACCCTAACCCCAAAAAATTTAATGAATGTGCATGCAGGTTGTCATTTATTTTGTTTTTTTGTGATGCATTTATTTATTTAATGATAAAACATTTAATCACACACAAGTTATGTCAATACCTTGATCCCAAATATAAAATGTCTTCCAACAAAGCAGTCCTTCACAGCCTTGACGAGTAATGTGGCCTGGCTGTGTCCACCATGCTGCTCCTCAGATCCCTCTACAAGCCTATGACAAAGATGCACAACCATCACCGTCAATAACACAATGAGGACGTTATTGTCTTCGTCAAAGCCAGGGATACTGAGATGTTTCCATTATTTTATGTTGTTTTTACCTCTGCAAATCAGAAGCAGATATGCCAAAGAATGGGTTTAGGCAACTTCCAAACACTGTCACTCCAAATATATGGGTATTTTTGACCACACTCAGGGAAAGTCGATACCTGTAGTTAACTTGCTCTTTCAGGTAGCTGTGTCCACATTTTAAGCATCTGCATGGAAAAGCAAACCATGACAATTAACTAGCAAGTGATGAAAGTGTAAATATAGGTTAACAGAACATATCATAGCTATGCATTTCTGCCATTCCAGCTAACATTTGAACTTACCTTGCAGTGTCAGTCGGATGTATGTTTATCCTAGAGAAACACCCTTCGCAAGATGGATAGTAAACGCATGTATCTCGTAGGGATAGTACTGCACAATCTACCAGAGCCCTCCTAACTGGCATTAGCGCCCTTGGGATGTCTGTCTGAGCCAACCTCACAAATCAGAGACCCCAACACATTTAGGGGTATTGAGATTAGTTTTAGCCAAGTACCCGGCAACCAGACAAAGTTGGTAGGAGAGAGTGCCCCACATTTTTGCTGTTGTTGTTAGCTTGCTAGCTATAGACAGTAAGCTAACCACCAATGTACCTCGAGTAACCTGTTGATCATTCCAACCCAGTACAATCAGCAACAACCTAACAAGTCAACGAAACTGCAATGAAAAGAGACCACTAAACTGTCATCAAAGTCATTTGTTAAACGTTAAACTAGCGAATAATACATCAAAAATAATTGGGGCAAGCTGAAGAAGCCAAGCCAGCCTGGATTCAAAACTGTTTTCCGGTTAATTTCTTTTCATCTTTTCAAAATAAAGGTCACGAGACAAACTTTTCGCTGTGCACTTTAAATGTGACAAGAAAAACATCCAGTGTATCATTCTGTAATATACGTACATAAAGTACAAAATCTTAATGTAAAATAAATACATATTTGAACTATTATACACATGAGGAAATTACAAATAGCTTCTATGGTTATTCAATAGAGTAAAAAATTAAATTGTGTCAAAGAACCTTCAATAAAGGGCCCAACAACATCCATGTAGTGAGATGCCATGAGTAATGAGATAGATGTACCGTAAATGCCCCTGGGCCAAACTCTATGCTCTTTAACTATGGGGTGAATACAATTCAAGAGGGTGAGAGGAATCAGAATATACATATAATATGAAATAGATAATACTTTGAAAGCCTTAATCGATCGGTGTGGGCGTGTACCTATAGCCTTCTGTGATAAACATCTCGTCTACGTGGGGATGGGAGATATTCGACAGCAGTGGTCTTCATCCCTGGTCCTAGACTTCTACTGTACAGAGCTTGAGAACCACTATTCATTTGAACCAGATGTGTTGGAAGAGAGAAACATCTCAAACATACACTGGACCATGAGGACCAGGGCTGAAGACAACAGTATTCATTTGGATTAACTGAATCCATCAAACATCTCTTAATAGTTCCGCCATAAGGTCCCCGTGTTTTAGTTTTTTTTTTTGGGGGGGGGGGGGACGTAGAATATATATCATCACATTTTATTATATCTGTGTACTATGGATAAGTATATCTTGTTTATTTTCATTCATGTATTTGTTGCAGTTGATCACCATCATTGTGTTTGTAATTCATTCCAATTAAGTCATTTGTTCACTTGTGAATTCCCCATCATTTAGGTAATAAAAAACTGGATAACTGCGCATGTCAAGCCCCGCTATCTCTCCACAAGCTTGTAGAAAGGTCCAGAGTCATCTAGAACAGTCCTAATCTCGCGATAGATTTCTCCTCCTCGCCAAACCACCTTGCGTTTGTGCTTGGTCAAACACCGGTGTACCACCGCTCAACCAGGATTCCGTAGTCACAATTCTGTGGATTATGAGTCGCATTAGCCAGATACCTTTGTTATAGCTAGCTGACTGTCTTCATTCATTCGCTCTTTTTACATCTCACAATAACTAGACGATAATTTTCCTTTTAAATAGTTATTTACGGCAAGACTTAAGCAGTTGAAATACGGCACTGTGAAATATGTCAGTGGTGGGATTTGATGTGGGCTTTCAGAGCTGCTATGTTGCTGTAGCCCGAGCTGGAGGAATTGAGACGGTAGCCAACGAGTACAGCGACCGATCCACACCGTAAGTTTATTTGTGATTTTGTTCAGATTAGGAAATAATCATATGGCCTTAAATAAATAAAATACCAACTTTTTTTTTAGAACGGCCGTTTTCAGCCAGTCAGTCTTTTGCGGCCTTGGGGTGTGAGTAGCTTGTGCTAATACTTTAGGCTAGCTAGCTTTCTTAGCCTAGCAATCCAGTGACTTAGCTACCCGCTAGCTAAATCAGTGGCTTGTGAGGGGTGTTAAATCGTGCACGTGAAATAAATGTTAGCCACCTATCCCCGTAGTCTGGCTATGCATTACCCATTCTTTGTAGCCACGAGGGTTGTGAACATTACAGCTAAATCTCGAAAGTATGTAGATTGATTGATAAACTATAATTTAGCATGTCACTAAGCACGCAACTAAAGCTAGCAAGCGAGCGAAATCTCGTTTACCTAGGGGTGAGCTTGTGAAGTAGACAGTTAGCTAGACAGTGAACTGAGTCGCTTTGCCATTGGTAGCTATAGCCTGTGACGACAACATCCAATCACCAGTTGGAATATTCTAGCAATTTTGCAGTGCGTAAACCTAGCTTCAAGATGTAGCCGACGACTCCAGTGTATGAAAGGGGGAGGGGTTAAATCGTTCAGTTAGTCTACCTCTAAATATTTAAATAATGGTAAACTACGGTGATAGGAATAGTGTTCCTTTTCGTTTTGTCATAATCCTGAAACATGAATCGGGCTTATTCGCCTATGTATTTGAAAAAAGTTTTTAGATTGTGTCCATAACGGATTGCATACGTTGTACTAATCACCTGCTTTTCAAATGACCTCTCTTTGACATCACCAACTGTTGACATCAATATAGTTGTGGGGGCTTTTTTCCAGGACATCTGTGTCCAACAGTGATGAGAGACTAAATGCTCCTGGGATGTGCATGTATTTGGCATGCGTTCTGTATCGTTCATTGAAAGTGAATACATGTATTTACTGTATTCAAGTGCAATGTGGACTAAATAGGCGTCAATGAATGTGTTTGTCGTTCTTCTCCAAATTCTATATAATAAAAAATTGGTTTGCCCTATGCGTTAAATCCATGCATTCAAGCAATTGGTAAAATATATCTATTAACAATTAACCTAGCTGAATTTGGATAATTTATAACACATTCCTCCAGTTTTCCTCAAAGTTGAATATATGTAATATGTAACTGTAGGTTTTCTATGTACTAATGGTCTTAGGTACAGTACTATTGTAAGCAGTCTATTGATCTACTTACAATACTTATTGTGAGGATAACCTCTGATTACACAGTCACTGTACTATTACACTAATTGAACATTGCCTAGTAGCTCATCTCTGTAAAGAGGAAGCTTGTAACACATTGCTTTTTGGGGTTACAGAGCATGTGTGTCATTTGGACCGCGAAATCGGTCAATAGGAGCAGCAGCCAAAAGCCAGGTACGTTGTGCACCCGTTGTACTATCTCCTCACACATAAAAAAATGCTGTGCAAATTGATCATGTATCAATGATCCCCCTCTCTCCCCATGAAAGGTTGTATCCAACTGTACAAACACAGTTCAGGGCTTCAAACGATTCCATGGCAGGGCGTTCACGGATCCGTACATCCAGTCATCCAAGCCCAACGTGGTTTATGACCTCGCCCAGATGCCCTCTGGGACAACTGGTATTAAGGTACATTTGAAAGTTTTGAGGAGATATCATACACACAGGAATATGCCGGATATGGATGTTCCATTGTAAAGCTGTTTTGCTATGTTATTAGACGTTGTGGAGGTTTTTCTTTGCGTCAAAACAGCCCTCTTCAATTCCGTCCCTAGGTGAGGTACATGGAGGAGGAGAAGGTCTTCAGCATTGAACAAGTGACTGGCATGCTGCTGACCAAACTGAAGGAGACTGCTGAGAGCGCCCTGAAGAAACCTGTCGCTGACTGTGTCATATCTGTAAGCACGCTTTTCCGACCACACTTACCAGCGGTGGTGCTAAATTGTTTTCAAATGATAGAACAGCTATTGGTTTTAGTAAAAAAAAAAAGAAAAAAAGAAGCTATGTCATCAAAATGTATGCTCTCATGTGGGTAATTGATGTTGCAAAGATTCTACTATCACAGTATCAGTCAAAGTGAAGAGTCCCTGCAGTTGGTCTTAGGGCCCTGAAATAGCCCTTTAAGGCTCAAGTTTGTGGTGCACAGTGGTGATTCTATGGCTCTTTATCTCCAGGTGCCCAGCTTCTTCACTGATGCAGAGCGCAGGTCTGTCATAGATGCAGCTCAAATCGCTGGGCTCAACTGCCTACGACTTATGAACGAGACCACTGCGGGTTCGTAGCAACAATGCGTCACGATTGACACAGAGAAATGCTAGGACATGCTTTTCTTGATCTGCACATTTGTGATGAAATGCACTTGCATCATTTTAATCTTGTCATCTTTCCGGTTTTGCGTCCTGTTTTGTACGCGTCTTGCAGTTACACTGGCATATGGGATCTATAAACAGGACCTCCCTGCCCCTGAGGAGAAGCCCAGGACCGTGGTGTTTGTCGATGTGGGCCACTCTGCCTATCAGGTCTCAGTCTGTGCTTTCAACAAAGGAAAGCTCAAGGTTGGTTGTGCCCCTTTAGTTCACTGATGCCAGTACAGGGAAGAACAATCAACATGCTGTTGGCTTTGTTTACATTCAACAGCCTGGTCTGACCTAGGCTTTGGTGTCGATTTTTTTTTTTAAATAGTTATAGTTTTCATTAAGAGTTAATTTTTTATTTATTTTTTATTAAGAGTTAAATAGTTTGAGTTGTGATAGTTGACAGACCAGCCAAGTATTTGACTTATGTTTATATTGTCAACCCATCGACCGAACATTTTTATTGTCATCCCAGATTCTAGCCACTGCTTTTGACTCCGAGTTGGGAGGCAAGGCCTTTGACGAGTTCCTTGTGAACCATTTCTGCGAGGAGTTTGCCAAGAAATACAAGTTGGACGTGAAGACCAAGCCCAAAGCTCTGGTCCGCCTCTACCAGGAGTGCGAGAAGCTCAAGAAGCTGATGAGTGCCAACTGTTCTGATCTGCCCCTCAACATCGAGTGCTTCATGAACGACATTGATGTCTCCGCAAAACTCAACAGGTACCACCCACAACCCCAGACCTTTCATAGTACTTGGGACGTTGCTGACATTTAAATGAACCACTAGTCCCACATGCACCTTTTGTAGGTCTGACTATTTGAGGTCTTCAACCCTGGTCCTCAGGGACCCCCTGTCCTGCACATTTCCCTGCTCCAACACACCTGATTCAAATGAATGGTTCGTTATCTAGTTATGCAGAAGCCTACTAACAACCATTCATTTGAATCAGATGTGTTGGAACAAGGAAACATCTAAAACATGCAGGACAGGGGGTACTTGAGGACCAGGGTTCAGAACCACTGTTCTAATCCATCCCATCCCTGCTGAGGTCCCAGGAACAGAAGGCTGCTTCTTGTTACATTCTGGCTGCTGTCCTACCATGTGATAGGAAGTGTTTTGAATCTGTGTAATCTGGCCGTCATGATTCAAGCAGCTGTTTGTGAGCACTGTGCCTAATAATATCCCGGTGACCGTGTCGTGGCAGGGGCCAGTTTGAGGAGATGTGTGCAGGGCTGCTGGCCAGAGTGGAGGCTCCGCTCCGCAGTGTCATGGAGCAAACGAGTGAGTAGCCGCGTTGTTAACAGTAACAAGAGTATACCCTCGGCAACGCGCCACTTTAGTCATGCCTCCCGGTGACTATTCAAACTACATTTAACACTCACTAATTGTATTGCCACATTGTATCTCCAAAACGGTTGTTTCTGCTGTGTTGGGAAAAGGAAGGATGTTTTTTATTTTTTTTCAAACATCAACCTGCATCATCTGACTAAAATCTTTCCTGTTTCCTGTCCAGAGCTGAAGAAGGAAGACATCTATGCGGTAGAGATTGTTGGCGGAGCCTCCAGGATTCCGGCCATCAAAGAGAGGGTCAGCAAATTCTTTGGGAAGGAGCTCAGCACGACTCTAAACGCAGACGAGGCGGTCGCAAGAGGATGCGCTCTGCAGGTACTTAACGCCACACCGTGTCCCATCCAAACTCCTTCTAGGTCGGAGGGGGGTCAGCAGTATGCTTTTGCAATACCCACTGAACTGTAGCGTCATTCGTATAACAGCTGGTGTGTGTGTGTGGTGCAGAGGGGTTGAGAGCAGACAAGGGGACATCATTGACCGTGTTGTGCTTAATGCCATTCCCCCTTCCTCATGTTCTCTCCCCAGTGTGCCATCCTGTCCCCAGCCTTCAAAGTGCGCGAGTTCTCCATCACGGACGTGACCCCCTACCCCATCTCCCTGAAGTGGAACTCAGCCGCGGAGGAGGGACTGAGGTAAGAGCTCCGACCACAGGAAGACGTCCCAGTCTAGGAAACACCAGGGACGCTGAATGCCCTACTGACCTTCAATACTAAACACAACTTTATCGTCTCAGCTGACCGATCAACTGTTGTTGTTGTTTTTTTGTTGTTGGTCTCTTCCAATCAAGTGATTGTGAGGTGTTCCCAAAGAACCATGCAGCACCCTTCTCCAAAGTGTTGACCTTCTACCGGAGGGAGCCTTTCACCCTGGATGCATACTACAACACCCCCAAAGAGCTGCCCTACCCGGACCCCACAATAGGTACCATTAGTCTCTGCAGCCTGGTAGGCTAGCGTGTATCTGTGTTCCACTTGGCGGTGATCATGTAACTACTAAAGCAATGGCTCGTAACGTAGCTTTCGGTGATGCCCTGCCTGCTCTGTATATCTAATCCCGTTTCCCTCCAGGGCAATTTATGATCCAGAACGTGGTTCCTCAAGCCTCTGGCGAGAGTTCCAAGGTCAAGGTGAAGGTTCGGATCAACGTCCACGGGGTGTTCAGCGTGTCCAGCGCCTCCCTGGTGGAGGTCCTCAAGCCTGCCGAGGGGGAGGAGCCTATGGAGACGGAGCCGGCTGCCAAGGAGGAGGAGGTTTGTGTGGGTGATTTGTTGGTTGGCTGAGTGCAAACTTGTTACTCTGAAAAACAATAGCAAGTATGCACACTTTACCCATTCGAGGAAAAAATGACACAACTCTTGTGTATTCAGTGAAAAGGTATAAAAACAAAAACAAATTAACATTCATGTAATAAAAGTAATTCATCAGTTATTATCCAAAGGCAGGAAGTAAGGATATACTTGGTCTCAGGGCCAGCTAACAAAATGTATCATGGTTCCTCTCACCTTTCCAGAGTAAGATGCAGGTTGACCATGATCAACAGAAAGCCCAGGGTGACAACCAGAAAGAAAATGGAGACAAGAAGTCTGAGACTGAAGACATGGAGGTAAGCGGTCATGTCATCAGCCTTTGGACCTCTTCAGAGACTCAAAATGTGCAGGGTCTACTCTACACTATCCCAGCCAGATGTCTGCAGGACTTAAAGTAAACCGAGAGAGCCGGGTGCTTGTTTCGGCACGTTTTGCTCGAGGAAGTTACTATATGCTAGTAGCGGTAAGAAAGTGCTTGCCACAACGTTGCCGGAAGCAACTGTTACAGCCGACACACCGTTGTCTATGACTGACCGTGTCTGCGCCTTAAAAATACGTGCACATTTATTGCGGAACATGACTTGTCATTCACAATTATACATGTGGAAACATCCAAACACTGAAGGTTTGGGGAAAACCTTGCATGAAAGATATTGATTGTTTGTAAGCTTTGGATACGAGACCATTGGAGCTGTCATAGTGTAATAGTTTATAGAGACAGCAGACTGTCCACTGCTCATTGAGAGTCGTCTTCTTTCCCCTCAGACGACCACAGAGGACGCCAAACAGGAGAAGAAGACAGACCAGCCTCCACAGGCCAAGAAGCCCAAAGTGAAAACAAAGATTGTCGAGCTGCCAATCGACAACAGCCTGCACTGGCAGCTAGCCAACGACACGCTCAATCTGTTTGTAGAGAGTGAGGTAATGTTCCAAGACGGCTCGGAACCACAACCAGTCCCCAGAACTCGCCTATTTCTTTCCCAATGACCTCATGCCTTTTGGGGCCCCTAGCCCAGTACAAATTTGAACAGTTGACTTTAGGCTTGTGTTGCCCGAACGCGCCACAGAAGTGGATATGGTGATGGGGCAAGGGTGTAAATGTGCATTTCATATTTGCGTGCAGGGCAAGATGATCATGCAGGACAAGCTGGAGAAGGAGAGGAACGACGCCAAGAACAACGTGGAGGAGTACGTGTACGAGATGAGGGGCAAGCTGCACGGAGCGCTGGAGAAGTTTGTCGGAGAGGCGGTGAGTACACGCCGGGGGTGAACGCCTCCTCTGGGGGGGGCACGCGCCCACACCCGCTCCACCAACACAGCAGGGGCTCCCTTCGCTCGTTTTGCTCTGTTTCTCCTCCAATCCAAAGGTGTTGGATACCGTAGGTGGGGGGGAATAACAGCGATTTCTTCTCCCTCTCGCAACGCAGGACCGAGACACGTTTTCTCTAAAGCTGGAGGACACAGAGAACTGGCTGTATGAAGACGGCGAGGACCAACAGAAACAAGTTTACATCGACAAACTGGCCGAGCTCAAGGTAACCGCAAACAACGACCTTCCCCCCTACGCTAGCCTACGCTAGCGCGGGCAGAGCGCCGACTGACCCTCCGGTGTGTCTCCCACAGAAACTGGGCCAGCCCATCCAGGACAGGTACATTGAGGCAGAGGAGAGACCAAAAGCGTTTGACCAGTTGGGCAAACAGATCCAGCAGTACATGAAAGTTGTCGAGGCATACAAGACAAAGGTAATGGTGAAGTCCTGTTGTTACGCCCATGTGTTTCCATGACGCTCTGATGGCTGTGTTCCAACCCTGACGGATGTCGCCGTGTGCTTTGTGCGTGTCAGGAGGAACTATACGATCATCTTGATGAGGCCGATGTGGACAAGGTGGACAAGCTGGCTAGTGATGCCATGATCTGGATGAACAGCAAAATGAACCAGCAGAGCAAACAGAACCTGACCCTGGAACCTGCGGTGAAAGTCACAGAGATCCAGGCCAAGATCAAGGTAGCTATGATGGCTTGTTGGCCGACGATCCGCCCATTGAGAAATACTTCTCTAACGGAACGTTGTGGTCTCCCTACATATAGAGGGCACCTTACATCAGCCCCTTCAAACCTGAATCCGTTTGAAACATGGTTCTCTATTCCTCCCCCCCCCCCCCCCCCCCCCATCTCGTTCCAGGAGCTCTTCTCCGCCTGCAACCCCGTGGTCTCCAAACCCAAGCCCAAAGTGGAGCCTCCCAAGGAGGAGAAGGGGGAGCAGAACGGCCCGGTGAACGGACAGGAAGACCCGGACGCCCAGCCGGGCAGCCCGGAGAAGACCCCCGCGGCGGCAGACACGGCCCATCCAGAGACTGCTGAGAAGAAGCTGCCCGAGATGGACATTGACTAACTTCCTCTGCTGCAAGCCACACCTCCTCCCTCAGCCACACCTCCATCCCTCAGCCACACCTCCTCCCTCAGCCACACCTCCTCCCTTAGCCACACCCCCTCCCTCAGCCACACCCCCTCCCTCAGCCACACCCCCTCCCTCAGCCACACCCCCTCCCTCAGCCACACCCTCCTCCCTCAGCCACACCCCCTCCCTGAGCCACACCTCCCTCAGCCATCCCTCCATCCCCTCCCTCTCTTCATGCCTCTCCCAGCCTCACTCCATCTGAGATTGTTGTTGTTTATAGCCACTCTTTTTGTCGGGTCAGACTACTCCTGATGCATACATATGCTCAACAATCGGCCTATCTGGCATGTTTAAATCCTTTTTGTTAAGGCTTTTTCAGAAAGAAAGAAAAAAAAAAGATGCATATTGATCAGCCTGTTTGACATGCGTCGTGAGCGCAGGATGAAACCGTTGCTTTCTCTGTGTCACTTGGATGGCTGTTCTGTAAAGATTGTTATTCAGCATCTCCTAAACCCACTTCCACAAAGAATGTCATGCAAGGACCGAAAGGGAGACGCAGGATTTTGTTTGCGGGAAATGTTTAGTAGAGTTACTGCTGTTGATACAGTTATGGTTGTTGCCCATTACCTGTCATTACGGTGCGTTTGTTTCAAAATATATATATAATAAACTGAAACAACTGGATTGATTTTATGATGGGAGAGAGAAGAGGGATAGTTTACTGAGTGTGTTAGGGGCACATGCATCTGGTCCACTGTCTTGACTTAGATATGATTTAACAGTCATGCAGTATTTACATGTAAGGCTTTTCTCATTCGGAAGCTATTGTCTGTAGGTTGTTCCATGGTATAGCCTTGTTTTGTTTTTCTACTCTACAACAGTGGGAATGGTGATGAGCAATTTGTTGCTGTGTTACCACTCGCCGGAAATTAAAATAAATCAGACATGGTGTCGATGGGAAGATTATTGAATGCTTTCTGGAGAAAATGTGCAATGTGAGCTAATGAATGTCACATGTAATGGATATAGCCCTGATTAGTTACACATGACCAGCAGTTACCACTAGAGGGCCTTGTCCCTTCATCACAATTTCACAAGATGGAGGAAACTGTTAGCCTGGCTGCCAGCCCAACTTCTCCCCGCCCACAAAAAATTGGGTCGGGAAGTTGGGTCTGGAGGGTCTCATATTGGTGAACAACTACAGAAAACCAGAATCTGGGCGTACCAATGAAATTGCCAGGGCGGGCTTTATACGATGATGGACAGATGATCAACAGTAACGTAATCACCCACGTCACAAAAGAGCGCTTAAGTTGAATTCGTTTTGAACAAACAACATATTACGTTGCTCTGATTGGTTGTAGGTCTATCCAATTGAGCGAAGAGGCATTTGTTTTCCAGGCTCGTTTGAAACACGCCCTGTTGTCAAAGCGCAACAGAGAATTCTCAGACTCATATTCTGACTAGAATTATGAGTATGACAACGTCAGGCTAGGAAACTGTGCACTCACTCCCACAAACACCTTAGTGTTACCTCTGCTCCCACACTACACTCTGGCTCCATATTCAACACTGTTAACTAGCTTCTGTGTAGGTTCTAGCCCTTCACATGCTTTCTGCTTCCTTGTGATTTAAAGAGATGGGATCATTTTAGTCTACAAAGGTCTGTATAAAAAAATAAAATACAAATTCCATTGAACCCACTACTGGAAGAGCAAGCAGCAGAGACGTGATGTGAGGGACAGGTATTTGACTGATCTCCCATGTTCCTTTCAGCCACTAGATGTCCACACTTCCCAACTGATGGAACCTGATGTAGGTGGAAACAATGTCCAGTTTGATATAAACAATTTGACATTTTGTTGTGTTGCTGTTAGATACCGAACAGTAAGAGTAGAAATGGTTAACGGCATAGGCCAAACAGCAGCAACTTGACAGGTATGATGTAGAAGGCCCTATATGTATTGTTCATACAGACATCCTAATAGAAACATACATTTATAGCCGGCTAAAAAGTACCAATGAATCGGTGAGTACAAACATACAAATTTTGTTGACGGGATAGAATGCCGTGCTGGTTAGTACTGTGCATCTGATTGTGGGATGTTCTTCAAAATGAATGCACTCATTTTGGAGGCAGCGATCATGTGATTTATTTAATGTAATTCAGAATATAAAATCATAATATACAGTTGCTGATGCACGATACGTTTTTAGGCCATATTTGTATGACATCAGAATAGTTTGGTACAGTGAGGATCAAGCCTCCTTCTTTCTGCTAAACAAAGTCGTCTCTAGCCGACCCTACACGTAATTGAAGTACTTGGTATTTTACCATTGATTAATTATTTTTATGGTAACTAGTGACTGATAACATTTTTAGGAATACTATAATTGCCACATTCAAAATATTGGAATAGGAATGGGAAATTGAATCATTTTAGTGTTTTTTGCAAGCGAGTACAAATGAAGTTCAGTCATTGGTTCTTATTGTACCATTGCTTTTCGGAATGACACTTGGAGTCACAATTTTAACTCCAACTGGTCTATTTCCATCGGAGCTTAAGATCAGTAAGTGGCTTACTGTAATCAGACAAAGACCTTTAATGTGCAGCCTTCCCAATTAGATGCACTTTTACATCATTCACTGTCAGGTGGACAACAATAGGCCACTATTGTTCATTCTTCCAGGTAGGACATGCAACATAGGCTTGTGCCCCACCTTGGCCTAATGACGTTTACTTTGAGCCAGTAAGTCAGGGCTTAAGGACCACTCTGGGTTCATGACCTGTATTAATGCTTTATGTCACAAACTAATAGGCCATCTATGCTTTCGGGGAGATCACATAATTGTGGTCAAACATGGGTGGTCTAGGATTGTCAGTGTCTTCACCTGACCAGAGTTCATCTGGTCAAATGGACTCACACACAATGTAAGTGATTTCTAAGCGAGCCCTTCTGCGCTCCATAGGCAGACTCCATTCTTAACAAATGCAATACACTTAAGACATATAAAGCTTTTGGGCAATGTTTCAGTGTTTAAATAGGAAGGCCTAAGGCCTAGGATTTCCTTCAGGAGTGAATGGAGTGGATGTTTAGGCCATTGTTCTAGAGCACCAAAAACGGAATATGTTCAATCCAATTACTATTGACCAGATATAGCAGGCTAGTGAAGTTACGAGAGTTAACGTAATCTTGAGTAAACAATTGGGATTACAAGCAGAACACTTGGTCCGGATTACTTTTGTATTCATAAATTTGAAAGTAATCTCGCTAAGGTGTTGTAGGCTTGGTGATTTACATAGGCTCTAAATAGCCAACCTGTTTACATGTCAGTTGTTGACACATTCTTGAGTAACAGTTCAGATATGACCCGGAGTCCTCCGTCGGAAATGAACTGGGAGACTAATCTCATCGGGTCATAATGCCAAAGATAGCCAGTCTTGGGAAGAAACCCAAAGCCACCAGGAAAGCCCTCAAGCTTTATCACGTGAAACGCACGTAAGTCAGAAATGGCCGCTTGTCAACCTCGACATTCTCGACAACCTGGTCCGTTCCTCAGCTTTATAAAATGTCAACCCTAATTCTGGGTGTTTCCACCCAAGGATGTTCTCTGCATGTTTGGGTTGAATGTTCGAGACTGATGATCATTAAGCCAATTGTGATCCCCTTGTTGGCATGTGGTGACTAGATTAAGCCCGGATCGATTTAGGTGATGTTCCTTGCACTAACTTACGTCAAATTCCAGCGTGGCATGTGCTTATACTGCAGGAGGTGCCAAGTGCTTCAAAGTTAGCAGTCTGGCCTTACATGTTAGGTAGTAGCCTACAGATGGATGAGAAACTCAACTACTGAAATGAGTAGCATTGAATATAAGAAGAAGAGAAATGAGTTCAATAGGTTATCAATGACAGATTACATTTATGAAACCTACATATTTAGACAACAAGGTCTCTGGCTATATATAGCCCCAAAACACAGCCTGTCACTGAATCTTGGATCACCTGCTTTGGTTACAATGCCTAGTAGTGGTATTTTAAAGCCCTTTGTAGTCCAAAAACGCTGTCTGCTAATTGATTAATTGGATTGTGAGGCAGACAACGGCCTTTACATGGAGCCAGTAAATCCGGGGGAGGGAGCAGAGGTCTGGGTATAAAGCCTGATGTCAACAGTCAGAGGCTGTACTCCCTGATACTCACTACCTGCCTGAAATCCGTGGAGCAGCTGGGACTCATCCAATCAGGAAAAGGTAAGACGGCAGCCAACATCCAGGAGAGCGTGCAGAGAAAATTACATCTAAATTACATGGTTAAAACCATACTATGTTGCAGGTTGGGGATATGGTTTGAAGTACATTAGGCTGGTCACGCTTGCATAGCAGTGAAAGTAACATTGCAGTTTCTTTCAGGTATTGGAAAAATGTCAATAACGATTTTTACACCTGTTATTACCTTCTTCTTGCATCATGGGCTGCTATTAAGTATATAGGCAGCATTCTGGATCTATGCACACAATGGTTTTTAGAAAAGATTGGATTTGCTGTCAAGTAGTGTGGCTTTTGCACTGCTGACGCCTATCAGTCAGCTTTAACACCTTTTAAATGAATTACTCTGCATGGATTACTTTCTCGTACAGGTCACTTATAGCAGATCAGAGTGTCGGATACTTTTTAATTGTGTTTGTTACTTAGTTCAGGGAGCACTCATTGATGAAAAACCTGAGATCAGGTTATGTTTCTTTGCCTGCACACAGTTTATTTTGAACATAAGTAGACTATAGTCTTCAAATAAACATTTAGAGCTCATTAGGTTAAATAAGCCTACTTCTAAAATGTAGTCTGTTTTGATGGTTAAATCAGGTATTTCATTCACAGTTTGCATTATGTTGGTCGGACATTTCCTGCCATGGTCCCAGGTCTCTCTCCGTGGTGCTGATTTCACACTTCTGATTGGAGGTCTAAACCCGCGAGTAAAGATTTTTGTTCGAGAATAATTCTTCTCTTTTCTACAACTGGCCAATTTGAATGAAAACATAAGTTTTTACCATGACCTCTTTATGCATTTAATTAATTTGACTAACTTAAATGAATGGAGTATGACATAGCTACTGGACCAATCCGTTGCAGGTATCTTGATAGGCTTGTTAGACAGCTAATCTTTAGGATGAGCGCTGCTAGTAGTAGCGGCGTTACAGAGGAATAATCCTTGCGAGGAGATTAGGCTGCGGAGAACTAACTACTAACTAACTAAAATGCGGTAATCCCATTCCACATAATTAGTCCTGCCGCTCGGCTTACCTGACAACATAGATCATATCTGTGTTAGGTTTTAGGAAACGTATGCTCATTTTAATTAGACCTTTGCATCAAATCACTAATTTGAATTGTTTTTCTCCACAGAAGTAATCTGCAGGTTACGGAAACATGGCAAAGTAAGTTTAATCTCTCTGTAGCCTACAATACATGTTGATATTTCATTTCTATTGGTTAGGTATTTCGTCCTAAAGTCATGGAGGGCATTGTCTACAAACGTTCTTTCTCAATAGAAACCTATACTTCGATAAATGGAGCTTCTCAAATGAAGAGCATATGAATGGATCTCGGATATGTCATTATAAGACATTTTAGGTAGTGCTACAGAAATCAGATGAGTGGGAGTGTGTTTACTGCTGAGAGCACAGTAAAGGGAGACAGAGAGAAGTGTGCTTCCCTACCCTTCGACTCTTTCTGTTGTTTTGAGTACCCCACCCTCCTCCACGACTCCAGGGTCAAGACCTGGGCAAGCCCAAAGAGACCTTAAGAACTCCTGAAATGTAACATTGGTTGATAGGGCTATTAAAGGCTTAAATTTCAGCCAGCTGGCCAGGAGGCCTTGATTCTGCTTGGCATGCATAATCAGCTGTTTGCAAACGTGTTCCACCACTTGTGGCCACTTTACCTGAGGGACCCTTTCAATCCGGGGAGAGTTCAGGTGAATCTGTTCCACAATTAGGCTGCTCTCCACCAAAACTGTTAGGCGGATCTGCAAGATTAACCTTCTGCTCACAAGCATAGCTATTAGGGGAAACGTTTTAGTAAATTGAAATAAGAGAAGTAACAAATGACATTATTAAAACTATAAATACACTGAACACAATTTTTTTTTTTTTACTACTATGTAAAATAAATAGAAATAAAGAAAATAAAAAAAATAAATAAAATGGAAACTAGAGGAAGGTAAAAAAGGGGGCTAGCACAATGCCATCATGACTCTTCTGTCACCCACAGTGAGGATTAGACATGAACACATAATCTTGTGAAGAAACCCTCATTTAATAAGACGTTTCATCCTCCACTATTACGGATCTGAAACATATTGCAGAATGAGCAGGGTGGTGACGGTCCTGGAGATGTACGTCACTATGTCAGTTATTAACATCCCAGAGGATACTAAGTCTGCAGTGTAAGCCTGTTCCCGTATGCAATGCAGTGGTAGGGACAGCCCAGACGATCCTGGAGATTCACCCTGCCGGATTAGAGGGCAGGAGAGGAGAAGAGAGGGCAGAGGAGGTTGGAGCTTTCTACAGCCCTTTAATACCAGCAGCCCTGCCTCGTAGCGACAAAGGGCTTTACACACGCAGGCTGTTGGGTGTACGCAGGTGACAGCAACGATTTATAACCCTCAGGAAACCTTCAAATATGTTGGCTCGTCCACATCGACAGAAGACAGAACAGAAAGTGCGTGAATGAAAATTTATATTGTGGAAGAAATTGCAATTTCCTGTGTGCTTACATTATTCACTAATCAATAGAACTAGTCATTGGATACTAGTTAGTATGTTCTCATGTATACTTGCTATTAATAAGAGTAGATTGTGTCTATGTGTCAGGGTTAATAGATGTTCGAGATCAGTAGAAAGTACTGGCTAAATGTTCCTGTTCCATGACTACAAGGAGAGCTCCAACTATGAACTCTCTAGTCTGAATGGCCATGGGTTGGGAGCTGTGAATCTCTTTCTCTGGGACTGTTGTGATGTCATTACTGCCTGACTGTCACTATATATGTTTACATTCTTGTGCCCTATAAAAGATGGTCCTCCGGCTTTCAGAGCCGAGAGAGACATGATCGAGACCTAAGCCTGGTGTTGTGTTGTCATTTATTGTCAGAGGTCTGGTTTTCTCTCCCAATCTGCCGATTGATAAATACTTGATAAATCCAGAACTCAACTGAACTTCATCTGGCAGTCTTCATCTGGCAGGCATAAAAATAAATGCAGAGAAAATAAATGTCTAATGAAAGTCAACATCATGAATAGAAGTACATTTGAAAGTCCATCTCACTGTCTGGTTCTCTCTCTCTTCATCTCAGGGTTTACAAGAAGACCAGTGGAAATGGAGGAGTAAGTGATACCATGTCTGCTTGTTTGTTTCTCTAATGCTCACTTCATTAATTGCTTTATCCAAGAACTAGCATTAGAATGGGTTAGTCTCTCTTTTTAATCTTGTCTAATCAGGTTTCAGCGAGTCCAGCGTTGACCGTCTGACTCTCGTGTACTGACTTTGAACTCTGATTTGTGTTTGAACAGTTAACCCTGTACTTGGGGAAGAGAGATTTCGTTGATCACGTTGACACCATTGATCCTGTTGGTGAGTCGATCTGGACTGTTTATCTATCTACTCTGAGGACCACAGGCACACAATTGATTGTCTTTGTTACATCACATTTTCTTTCCAGATGGTGTACTGAAGATTGACCCTGCAGATCTTGGAGACAGGAAAGGTAAACTCTCTCCACAGTTTCCTTGAAGCAAACATAATTATTTTTAGAGTCAGCTTGCTCAAAGTTGGTTTTGTTTTATTGAAGCTCTGTTTAGCATATCTTAGCTAATGCAAGTAAGTATTTCTGAGGTAATTTATCAGAACCAAACCCTACCAGACCACTGTCTCACATCTCTCCGGTGCACTAAATCCACGGTACTCTCTCTTGTCACTTCCTAACCCGTACACTAACGTGTGGTGACTCTTTCCCTAGTGTGGGTGCAACTAGCATGTGCCTTCCGCTATGGCCGCGATGATCTGGATGTCATCGGCCTGTCGTTCAGGAAGGATATCTGGGTCCAGCAGGTCCAGCTGTACCCTGCAGCACACAAGCCCACCCCGACCCCCATGCATGAAACCCTGCTGAAGAAAGCCGGCGACCAGGGCCACGCCTTCTCCTTCAACGTAACACACAGGCACACGCATACTTCTCAACACACACCTTGGGGCTTTTGTATGGGACTATGCATTGGGTGTTGATGTGTTGCTGCTGTGTATTGCAGATTCCCACCAACCTGCCATGCTCAGTCACTCTGCAGCCAAACCAGGAAGACAAGGGCAAAGTACGTACTTTGACGCTTGTTCAGTTATCTATCCCAAAGTGACTCGAGGTGACATGAGGCTCACCATCTGACCCCTTTGTTCCACCTCACCCTCAGGCCTGTGGAGTGGACTTTGAGGTCAAGGCCTACATCGCCAAGGAGGCCGACAACCCCGACGAGAAGGTTGATAAGAAGTAAGTGCTGCTCTCTGCTGTCACATCACAAGCAACTGTATCCAATACCCGTAATATCTGTTTTGTCAGCTGCAGTATGCACTAGCATGAACTGATGGGGACTCTTCCTCCTCTCTGCCTTCTTTTTTACTGCCCTCCCTCCTCCCTCCTCCCTCCTCCCTCCTCCCTCCTCCCTCCCTCCTCCCTCCTCCCTCCTCCCTCCTCCCTCCTCCCTCCTCCCTCCTCCCTCCTCCCTCCTCCCTCCTCCACCTGCTAGAGACACCTGCCGTCTTATCATCCGTAAAATCCAGTTTGCTCCGGACAAGGCCACTGCAGGGCCCAAGGCCGACATCTGCAAGAGCTTCATGATGTCCGACAAGCCCGTTCACCTGGAGGCCTCTCTGGAAAAGGAGGTAAGGGCCTTGCTAGAACCTTGCCAATCCTATTTTACACAACAGAACTCACCTCACCAGCCTGCCTACAGTTCTACAGCCTTGTGAACTTTTGTTATCTGGTACTTTTGCAGGCCTATTGTGCTGTGATTTGTGTTGTGTTTTATTGTAAAACAATGTGGTGTTAACTTCAGCTCTTCTACCACGGAGACCCCATCCCTGTCAAAATCAAGATCAACAATGAGACAAACAAAACTGTGAAGAAAATCAAAATCACTGGTAAGTTGTTGAGAGGTTAGGCTAGAAATGGTTGTATGTCTGCATCTTCAAAATAATACTCATTACACTCTCTCCCTCTCCCTCTCCCTCTCCCTCTCCCTCTCCCTCTCCCTCTCCCTCTCCCTCTCCCTCTCCCTCTCCCTCTCCCTCTCCCTCTCCCTCTCCCTCTCCCTCTCTCCTCTCTCTCTCTCTCTCTCTCTCTCTCTCTCTCTCTCTCTCTCTCTCACAGTTGACCAGACCACAGATGTGGTGCTCTACTCAGCAGATAAATATACCAAGAATGTCTTTACTCAGGAGTTTGCGTGAGTTTTCGTTTTTGGTTATGACATGAGCAACATCCAAGGGGGATAGCAGCTATTCCTCAGACTGTCAATGACAGGGGCATCGCTAGCCGTTTTTTCCGGAACCTTTTGAATGTAGCCCCAAATGTTGTTTTAATATCTCAACAAAAAAAACTGTGATGTCTGAGTTTTCGTGACATGCTTTAACAGTCAAGCATGGCCTACTCAAGGTTCGATGTTAGGTCTGGGCTAAGCCCCGAATGACTGTTAACAATGACTGTCTATGCCCCTGGTCAATAAATCTCTGATTCATCCCTATTCATCATCTATTTGACGAAAAATACTGATCTCTGTTATGTGCCGCCTTTGTCCTGTAGGGAGACAGTAGATGCCAATGCCACTTTTGAAAAGGCACTGTCCATCACTCCCTCACTGGCAGACAACAAGGAGAAGACCAACCTTGCCCTGGATGGCAGGTTGAAGGATGAGGACACCAACCTGGCGTCTACCACAGTGTGAGTGTCTGAACCTCCACCTCCTCCTACACCCTCACCCCACCTCGGCTTCAACATGTTCCGCTAACCGTCATTCTCTTCTCCCCTGTGCTCCCGTCTCTCCTTTTCCTCTTTTCTCTCGAAGGCTGAGAGCCGGCATGGACAAGGAGGTTCTGGGTATCCTGGTGTCCTACAAGATCAAGGTCAACCTGATGGTGTCTGGAGGAGGGTAAGACCTGTGACCTTTGACCCCTTTTCGATCACGTGACTCTCATTGAACTGGACTAACGTGCTTGGCTCTGTGTTCTCCCCTGCAGCTTGCTTGGAGGACTCACAGCCAGGTAGGTGTCTTTACCACTGATGACATCACTCTTATCCAATCAGAGGAGAGCGTTCGCTGTGCTTCTGGTCAGACGTTCTAATCGGTTGTTTGTCTCCACAGTGACGTAACAGTGGAGCTCCCATTGGTTCTCATGCACCCCAAACCCAAAGGTAAGCTAACTGTCCACGCGTCTGGCTTTGTTGCCTGGTCTGCTTACCTTCCTACATCCCTCCCCCTGTGGCGCCATGACACTAATATTACCCTATGTCACCCCCCCTCCCCACCTCATCACTCTGCTGGCATGGACCCCTTTGAGCAGAAGTGTAAGTATAAAATAGATATCAATTACTTGCTTTATCTCCAGTATTGTCAGCATGTTTTGAAAAAAGAACTTCAGGGAAACATTTCAAAACATCTGTAATCATGATGTGTGTTAAGTGTGTGCTTAGCCTCTTGTCGTTTGTAACACTGACGACGCCTGCGCTTCTGATGTTTCTGCAGCCCCCTGGAGTAGACTCCCTTGTAGTCAGGTGAGACATGTTTTTAGTAGACACCCCACAGTACCTGGAACAGTCTGGTGAACCATGTGGATGCTTGTGTGTCTTTTTTGGCCTTTGTGCTCTTTTTTGCATCATTTACTGAGGTGTGTGAGTGACTGTTGAGTGTGTGTTACTCTGCAGATCGGATGTTACCCTGCTGGTTAATTAGACCCCCGTAGAGACAAGACAAGGAAGAGGAAGGACAGCAGAGGCAGGAGGAACCTGAAGCTTTGAGGAGAGGTCCCACACCTAGATGCAAACGGAACATTGGTTTTATCTCACACAAAGTCACGAGTCATACACGTTGATGTTGCTGTGTGTTTCTCTATTGAGTCCTGTTTGATCTTATGTGACATCTCGAACGGGGCTGTAGGAGCTAGTTGTGTCCAAATGACCTAATAGCTTTGCAGATAGAAACCCATCCATGCCCTCCCTATGTCACCTCTTATCTAGGAGGTGAAAGCTCAAAGGGTCATGACAATTCTCCCTCTTCTTAATTCCAAAGATTCCTCTAGTTCTAAAACTGTCATTATTTTCAACCAATTTTGTTTTCTGTGATATGTTTCTGTGTATGTGTATTTTTTTGACTGTTCAGTCATTGACCAAAATAAAAACATCATACATACTTCTAGAAGAGTCTTTCATGTCCTTCTCAATTGAGCCTTTTGTAGTTGTAGCACCACAATGAGGCCCACATGTCTGCAGGACATAGAGGCGCAGGACAGGAGACACTGCTGGAGAACTCTTGCTCTCTATGAAGTACGGACACTGTATCGCGTATGATCAACGTGGATGTTACATGTGAGAACTGTATTTGTCCCCTGGTTAGATGAGGGTGAAATTCAAACTCAAATTCAAAATACCAAATTGGTTGGATGATGTGTGCAAGCCCCTTCTGGCACAGAGTTAGTGTGTGCATCCCTCACATAGCTGATAATCTGTTCGTATTAGACACCTCGAAGAGCGAAGAGAGAAGCCTTCGAGTGAACAGGCTCCTCCCACCTAGTCACTCACTGACCCAAACAGGCTAACAGCCTTCCAGACACACCTTTTACATACACACATACACAACTGCTGCTACCCACAACTCGACCCCCGCCGTTCCTGTCCTGCGATTCCACATCCTAAGAGGAGGACATGAACAGACTCTCTGCTAAGGTGTCTCCAGCCCCCAGCCCCAGCCTCCTACAGCTGCCTGCACCCACAGGTGAGTGACAGGGTCCTCCGTGGTAGCCTGACGTTACATGATGTGTCCATAGCCTTTCTGTGGAAAGTTTTGTCCTTGTTTTTTGAGATGGCAGTGCTTGTGTCTGATGTTGTCTGTTCCCTTTGCTGCAGAGGATGGGCAAAGACAGAGGGATGGGGACACTGACTTTCCAGAGGGAGACCGAGGAGGAGAGGTGGAGGAGGGAGAGGCCGAAGGGGGTAAGCGAGGTTGCTGCGCCCACTGCCGGCTTCGGGCGATCCGCCGGGTGGCGTGCGGGCTGGTCCTGGGGGGTTGTGTGGCGCTGGTGTGGGCAGGAGGCACTCACAGCGCCAGGCTGGCTCTACAGCTGCTCCCAGCCCCTTTCTTTATCACCTGGTTCTGCTGCACCTGGAACCTGCTCCTTTTCCCTCTTCACTACCTGATGCATCTACTGGGAGCAGGGTCCCCACATGGGCCCACCACACACATCAGGTGAGACTGAAACCCAGTGACCTGTGGACTGAGACTCAAACTCAACCGCAGGTGAGACGACTGTACATGGGTGCCTGACAAGCTAGAGCCAACTCTTAGGACTGAGCTGCTTTATTTCAACCTGCCTACAGCAGCATTGTACCTTAATCCCCACAGCTCAGCATCAGACTGAACAAAGGATTTAACCCCCACCTGCAGCGTTGTTAAAGAAAGCTCAGTGGGAACACAGGTCAGTAGAAATAGTAGAGGGGTAAATAGACATTAGCCGTCAGAGGAATTTGAATAGAGGTCTGTAGAGACAGTAGAGGTCAGTAGAGATGTAGAGCTCAACGGGAACAGTTGAGGTCAGTAGAATTAGTGCAAAGCTCAATAATCCCAGTTGAAATACTTGATGTGTGTCGTCTGTGGTGTTGTTTTGTGATGGTTAAGGATATGTTTTGTGGTGGTGCGTTTCACGGGTGTTGTTTCCAGGCGGTATGCTGGTTTCCTTGCCGACGAGCCCCTGACGGTTCGGGGGGTGGTGAGAGGCGTCTCTCCGTTTGCGGTGCTGTGGAATCTGTCTGGCTACCTGTACCTGCTGTCTCTCAGACACATTGCCCCCGGCGATGCCTGCGCTGTTCTTTGCTGTAGTCAAGCCTTCCACTTCCTCCTTGCCTGGATTGGGTTAAACCACCACTTCATGGGAGTGAGGGTGGGAAATGTGTGTGTGTGATTGTGTACCCTGAAATACTGCATCCGCCACTCACTACTCCAGGGTGGGTGTGTGTGCCAGGGCCGTAATCGTAACATATATTGAGGGGGACACATCCCTCCCAATATTTAAATCTGGTCAAAATGTCCCCCCCAATATATTGATATGAAAATATAAATAAAATATAAGTGTGACAGGCAACCACGCACGCTATCCCAAATTATAATAAAAAATGTAATCATATTCATAACTAAATGTAAAAGGTTTTTAGGGGGGGGATCCTCAGACTCCCCAGCAGATTTCGTCCCCCCCAATGTTGACTCCATGGCTACGGCCTTGTGTGTGCTGTGTGGGAAATTGGACTCCGTAACACATTCGTAAGGATGCAAAGAAATGACCTTGAGGATCTGAAATGCTTTACTCACTGTTGTTACAGATTGTGGCCGCCATTCTCTCCATCACCGGGATTGTCATGCTGGCCTATGCAGATGGCTTCCATAGTGAATCCATCAAAGGAGTTGCTTTGGCTGTAGGCTCGGCCTCAACCTCCGCCATTTACAAGGTCCTTTTACCTTCATCCTAAACTTCCACTTGAGGCGCCTGTTGTGGACTGTTGATGAACCCGTGTGTGTGTGTGTACATTTGCAGGTGTTGTTTAGGAAGTGTGTGGGAGAGGAGCAGTCTGGTGCAGCTAGCGTGCTGCTGACCTGTGTCGGCCTTTGCAGCTGTGTGCTCCACTCCTGGGTGTGCGTGCTGCTTTACCTCACACGCGTGGAGTACTGGCCCCTCACACAGCACCTGCCCTGGGACCACCTGTGTGTGACTGCTGCTTTGCTGCTAGGTAAATCCCTCCCGCTGACGGTGTCCATCTGGTGGCCAGTTCCTTTCATCCGCACGACCGGATCACTGCTATTTATGGATGAGATGGTGAAAAGGGTTGGGTCTCCTTATTTGCTCAGGCCTTTGCTCCCCCACCAGGCTTCAACGTGCTGGTGCACCTGGGGGGTGAGCTGACCTACCCCTCCCTTCTCTCTCTGGGCATGCTGCTGAGTGTTCCTGCCAGCACAGGTGAGTTCACCACCACAACACAATCGCTGGCAGCATAGAGAGATGCAACAATGTTTTCCTGCTGCACCTCAGTGTGTGTGTGTTTGTGTCCAGGCCTAGATATCTACTTGGGGGCAGCTACTCAGCTCAGCCAGGTGAGGGTGGCGGCAGCGGGTATTATCGCCGTGGGATACCTCCTTCTGCTACTGCCCGAGCACTGGGACGAGCGCGTTCTGGGGTGGGCAGAAGGGCTGTGGCAGGGAACTTAAAAAGCAGATGAACTGGTTGTAAGGGTCCCGTATTGTCTAGCTTGGTGTGTGTGTATGTGTGTATGCATGTGAGGCGGTTGGGCATGATCGATAAAAATCAATAAATATGAAACTTTATGTGTCTTGTGTCTGTTTGTGTATGGCCTGTGTAACCTAGATGTCTCTGTGTTTCAGCTGTTCATATTTGAATATACCTTGTGTGTAACAACGTGAACAGCCCTGTGTCTCTGTATTCTACTGCATTTTTTAAATTGTTTTATTTAATGTTTTATTTCCATATATTTTTTATCTTGTTTGTTGTAAGGCCACAATTTTTCCTATGGGATGAATAAAGTACCTACTACTGTTGATGCTTGTTTAACTGATTAAACATTTCACTGTGACTACGGACGTACTGTACATAGGTGCATACTTGCTCATTAACATTATTATATTTATTGTACTTTTTCCTGGATACATTAATAAAGTTGTGGACCGTTATGTGCATGGTCCGCCCGTCCTGCAAGTGGCAGTAGTGTAATACTAACTGGTTCCACTATGCACGTGCGTGTACAGTGTAGCGTGCACGTGCAGTAACCGGTCACTGAAGTGTCACTCATGGCATTGAATGCAGGTAACGTTGCAAGAATATTCACCAAATTTGATACCAATATTCATCAATCAGTTTAGACGACTATTTTTCAGACATTCACTGTCATAGTCTAGATCGTTTTGTGTCATTCCGGAAAATCCAAGATCCCTCGTCTGTCACTGTCACTGTCAACAGTTGGAAGCATCTCTAAAGTTAGCTTAGCTTGTTAGCTCCTTAGCTGCTAGCAAACCACTTAATTCAAGATATTTTTTAAGAATTTCACAAGTAGGAACAACTCAGCAGCTCCTATTTTTTGGTACGCTTGCTGAGTTATAATGGTTGTAGAGGGCTAGCTGGCTTAATTGTTGTGCATTTCGTAGACTACTGTACTAGAAAAATTGCAGCTAACGCTACAGCACTAGGCTAACTGGTAGAGCTGCATTGATAAGTTAGCTGGTAAGATAGCTAATGTCGTCATAGTTAATCGGAAGCGTTTGAGCAGGTTATTGAGCTTTACTAGTAAAATCCAGGGTTTGCTGACTCTCTTTCACGGTTTTCCTTGTAGACGACGACTTTGAGTGGGAGCCGCCCTCAGAGGCAGAGATGAAGGTGATCCAGGCGCGGCGGGACCGTCAGGACAAGATAAGCAAATTGATGGGGGGCTACCTACTGAAAGGTTACAAGATGCTGGGTGACTGCTGCGATACGTGTGGGGTGAGATGGCGCTCCGCTGAAGCAGAACATCTTAAGCACTGTTTTGGTGTTATGTGATGTAACATCTTAAATATATAAATAAAGTATCATCAGTAGGGTTGGGTACCGAAACTGGGTTCCACTATGAACTGGTTCCTATGCAACCAGTAGGAATCGAACAGGATTAGAATCAAATTTCGGTTCCTCATTTTGGTTCCACTTAATATATCGACTAACATAGTTTCCCTCTCGCTACTCAAGTCTATAGTTAGCTTGCTTTTAGTGCATTTAAAATGCCTAAAGCGAAGCGGTCGAAAGTGTGGCTATATTTCACAGCCAAGGATTCCGACATTGCAAAATGCAACAAATGTTTCAAAACAATTACGTGCAAAGGGGGAAGCACGTCGAATTTATTGAAACATGCGGCCACACACGGGATACTTCTTAAAGCAGAGGGATGCACCGTCTTCGACAGCTTGCGGTCAGCAGTGCCTGGTCCCAGTGACAGGCGCATCTTGCCAGAAAAGGCACATTTGGCAATTTTCTGCAAAATAACTGCTAAAGTTCTGGTTTAGTTAGCATACCAACTCAACATTTATTTTGTTGTTACTTGTTAATAGTGTAACTGTTATTTATTGTTAAATTATTGTTGTTGTTTGTTAGGTGACTTAAGTTTACTTATTTAATATTTAAGGATCCTACTTTAAAACGTTAGTATATTGTTTTAATTTAATGATTTTCAAAAAAATATTTTTAACTATAAAAGAGCCTTTATTTGATGTTATTTTTCAGTTTTTTTTAAGTATCGGTTTAGTAATCGAAACCATTTTAAAAGTACCGGTTCGGCATTAGAATCGTAAAAATCCAAACGATACCCAACCCTACTCATCAGTCCTTGCTTCTGCAAACAGAGAGCTCCAGCCCAGTATGACATATATGTACTGTAATGTTTGGTACCAGACTAACAAGGGACGTGTATGTGCCTCTGCAGACTATTCTTCTGCAGGATAAGCAACAGAAGTACTACTGTGTGTCCTGTCAGGAGCTGGACTCTGACGTGGACAAAGACAACCCAGGTAGATATTAACCACCCATATTTCAAACACAAAGCATCCAATTGTGTTCTTCCTTCTCTCTACTTATTTATCTCCACATCCACAGCTTTGAATGCCCAGGCGGCTTTGTCCCAGGTTCGGGAGAGACAACTCGCAGCCCAGCCCGGCCCCCAGGTGAACGGAGGCTCCAGTCAGGCAGCTGTGTCCATAGTTGGCCAGCCCAGGCCCGAGCACTGTGAGGGGGCTGCCTCTGGTCTCCGAGGGCCCCTGCCTCTTGCACCACCTGCCACCTCCGCCACTTCCATCCCCAGCTTCCTCCCTCCCCCCACACCAGCCGCCCCCCCAGTCCAGGCCGCTGTCCCCCTGACAGGCCCGCCCCCTCTGGCCCCCCAGAGCCCGGCTCTCCTGGCCGTGTCGCTAGCCGAGGAGGCTCTGATGCACAAGCTACGTTGGGCCACCCAGGAGCTGCAGGCTGCAGCCTCGGTGGAGAGCAGCATCCAGCTGTGCAGCCTCATCACCAGCTGTGCCCAGTCCCTACGCAGCCTCAGGGAGCTGCATCAGTCATGACACTTAACCACATGGTCTGCCGAACCAGACGCAAATGAAAACACAGATGCTTGGAAGCAACCCACAGACATCGAGGCAGCATAGGAGGACCAAGCAGTCAGGCTCCTCTCAGGGCAGACCGGCCTCCTGTCTGTGTTTGCATGTGCCTGCGTGCGTACATACATGCCTGGGCTATTGTCTGTTGACCTGTGGCGGTACACAATTGTTTATTGACGATTAATTGACAGACTTAATGGGATGCTGGGAAAAGACTGTTTAATTGGTTCAATGTGCTATAGACAATATACTTACGTGTAATTGGCTGGTATTGATGTATTTCAGAAATGTTCTTTTTTAAATCTGAGTTCATCCACGGTCATATTCTGCTTCTTATACTGCTTGCTCAGAGTTAGATGAAGCCCAGTTCCAGTACCACCCAACCGCTGTTTGGGTAGGCCCTTATTTCAGTCAAATTGGCTCACTGCACCATTTGAAATTGATCTCAGTATTTTTCCTGCAATGTTGTGACACATGTTCTAATAAAACCATGTTGAAAATGTATTTGTGTAGCTCAGTCATTGGTAGGGGGTGTGGAAGCAAGTTGTTTTGATACAAAGTGACAGACACATACAATGGGGGCGTAACACCAACATTCCATTATCTAAACTATAATCCTAATGATCTTTTTAGTCCCACAAGGCTGATAAGGACGTCAGACCGTTTCCCTTCTCTCCTTATATAGTGTGTTTACTTCGGTGCTGCGCCCCGCGGCGGTGCAGTAGGACTGGGCGGGGATAAACACGGCTAGAGCAAGGAGAGTCGGGGGCAGCACAAACAAAGGAAGCCGTTGAGGAGGACAATGCAAGGAAACCAGGCATGACTACCTTGGCATCAACGGCTCCTGTAACGTTATGGCTAAATGATTTATCTTACTAATGGCCATGGAGAACTGTTCCTGCAATAATTTGGTGTTGAGGAACAGAAAATCGCTTCAGTGAGGCACGTTTTATAGGCTGTTGTAAAAATCGATTTGGAATTAACAGCCACTTAATTAATAAACTATAGCGATTTTGTTTCACTGCAAACTCACCGCTAGTTATTTCCACGCCCTGGAATATTTTTTTTACTACGAAATTATATTTTTTTCGACAAATTATGAACGGGTTCCAAAACGGTGCTCCGGACTCTTTACCGGTGGGGAGCGTCTCTGCCATCGAGGGACTCCCTCCGCTACCTAAAGGCCTCAGCGGTATCCTGAACTCCAGCGGCGGCTCATGGAGAGACATAGAGAAAGTCTACAGCAAAAGAACTCGCATCCAGGCAGACATCACCAAATCTCGCTTCAGTGATTCGCTTGGACACAGCAAGCCCGCTAGTCTAGACGCGGCACTTGCTGTGCTGCGCAAAGAAATGGTATGATGACGATAAGAATCTAGACATAAAATAGCAGAAGTGAGACTGAACTTCAATATGCTTCACACCACAGCTCCTCACGGTATAAGTCGTGTTTGTGTTTCAGGTGGGTTTGAGGCAGCTGGATATGTCCCTCCTGTGCCAGCTGTGGTCTCTCTACGAGTCTATCCAGGAGTACAAGGGAGCCTCCCTGATGTCTGACAGCGCCTTCACCACAGAGAACGGCTACTCTGAGGACGAGGACGATGAGGAAGAGGAGGAGGAGGAAAACCCATCTGGGGTCCCCACAAGTGCCTCCCTCTCTCTCCCACCCACACAGAACTCCAGAGACCAGTGGATCAAAGATTCATTTCACATCCCCATATAGATTCCCATGTAAACCATCACCAGCAGTAGCGATTCTCTGCCTCTACTTTTTCTTCTTTAGGTCATGTATTCCTGCCAGACACAATTTCCAGTATATCGTTCTGGCGTGCAGTCCTTCCATTTGGCAGCTGTTACGTCCACAGAGCTATTATTTTAACACCACAGCCCAATTTACAGTTTGGAATTGTCTGATTGTCATTATGAACATTGTTTACAAATTGCCATGGCTGGCATTGTACTGGCATCGCTTCTATGGATTTGACCATGGTCTAATTATCCTCACTAAAATGCTGAATGTTAGTACAAAAGCTGGTTACACACTGAAGTCTGTCATTTATTGGTATCCAATCATTCTTAATTTTCTATATTTATAAGATTGTATGAGTCTGCGAAGACTGATGTGAATACACGCATATTGTCTGATATCAAGGCTTCATATCTGATCTTCAACATGGTTTTCTACTGTACACTTTGAATACTTTGAAGAAGAATGTAGTGAGACAGTCACACAGTATCTTTACTGTAACAATGATTAACATATTTGTTGGTTTACATCTGTTTTACAAAACCAGATTTTAAAATAAAATCATGATTCACCCATTGTTATGTTCATAATTGCCAACCCAGAAGCCCAAAATTACAATCCCTTGTCATTTTGTCTGGTCTCCATACAGTTTATCACCACAAGGTGGGGGTAAAAAACAGGTTTTCTAGAAGTGTGGCATTTGTGTCCAACAGCAAGATGACAGCATTTCCTCTCGTTTTGAGACATTCGTCAAACACATTCAGAACCTCAACAGGAGATCATCCTTCTTGTGCCAGATTACTTCAGGACACAGCCTACGAAGGCCCAGAAACACTTACATGAAAAACTTGGCACTGGCCAAAGCGTACGCATAAAGTTCAAACCAAGAGTTTTGCCAATCAAGGCTTGGCAGTGAAAAACATTATGTTCTAGCACTGTAATAGTTCTGCTGTGTGTGTGTGTGTGTTTCAATGACAGTATAAACAGTTGTGCCAGACTCACATGGTCTTATTAGGAAAGAACCCAGTCTGGTCTGGAACAGGGGGAGGAGACTGGAGAACTACTTTTTTTTGCTACTTTGGGCTCCTTTAATACATCCATTCTATTAAAACCACACAGTGTGTACACCATTCAATCCTACTTTCCTACCAGGAGGTGTCAGCATGTTAAACTGGGGGGAGGAGTGTGTATGAGTGTGTGTGTGTGCGAGTATTAATAGGGTCAACAGATGCACTGGATATTGTTAGATGTGCCTGTTTGTCTGTTTCCATCCCAACCCAAACCAACCCATGTTTCTAACTCTACCCCTCAACCCTTTGGGGTTTACAGAAAGACCAGTGGATACACTGCTCTACTGTACTGCAGTGGTATTTGAGAAAGTATTCAATCTCTGCAGTCTAGGCTTTAAATGGTCGTATAGGTTCGTTTTGAGGTTTGTTTGAATGGCTGAGAGTATTGAAGACTGCTGAGTAGGACTGTGGGTCAACTGGTGAATCATAGCTTCTCCCCAGAATCACACTCTGTCACTGGACCCAGCTGCCTCTGTCCATCCATCCATCTTCTGTTCCTAAAAATACCCCCAGCACTCCTAGGAAAATCCCCACGCTGCTGCCTGGCCTTCAGTAACCATGGGACAAACTTCCCTACATCACAGAGACTTGTGCTGTCTGGGAATCAGACATGGTTGGTTATCATGTTGTCCCATAGCAGAATTGCTGGCTATACGCGAGCATTTTTATAGTGTTAGTCCTGTTATGTTAGGGATAGTGTTGTTCAGACTACTTTTACAAAAGTATAATTTTGTGAGGGAAAGGGAAAATAAGCTGTAATGGATGCAAATAATTGGTCAGTAGGATTAAGCGTAAGCATTCAGCAGATCAAAGTCTATCACTACAGTTTGCACCCTTGTATTTTACCTATGTAAACTTAGGATACAATTACGAAACTTAACATACCATAAAATCAACACTTTGCTTTTCTCCCCCCACCCCTTCTCTCTCTCTCTCTCTCTCTCTCTCTCTCTCTCTCTCTCTCTCTCTCTCTCTCTCTCTCTCTCTTCTCCTCTCCTTTTTTGTAACACACGTCACCCACTTGGCTACTAAGAGAAGGGGAACTTCCACAAGTTAAAGTATGTTATGCCGTGTGGGTAATTAGTTATAAATGACCTTAGGCAAGATCTGTGGACTTTCTCATTGTTCTGGAATAACTCTCACAGACACTCATTGGACAGTTGCCTAAGAAATCATGTGAAGTATTCGAGTGTGCGCTTGCAGATTCGGTTCCGCTAATTGTCAGTTCCGAACAGAGGTTTAATAGGCAACACTTGGATGGCAAAACAGGAGTGATTCAACTCATCCAACAACACTTTGCGCGCAAGTCCTTGCTTGCGCTCTTTCCTGACGGGCTGAACGATCCCCGTTTGACGCATAAAATCCAATGCGGACAAGGACATACGATCGGAGATCATAGGAAGCAGAATTTATTTCTCATATGTACAACTAACTTCCAAGAGCCTACACTATGACTTCAGTATGGAAAAGATTACAGCGCGTTGGCAAAAAAGCATCAAAGTTCCAGTTTGTTGCATCCTACCAAGAACTCGTGCTCGAATGCACCAAAAAGTGGTAAGTAACTCATGAAAATTACTTTTAAAAGGGATAAACCTTTACCAGCTCGTGTCCCGGGTTGAACAGGGCGTTTCTTAGTCTATCTCGTAATATTCATGTAACGTCACGGGCACAATACATGTAGCCTTTTAGAGCCTAGGATTTTCGAAATGAGAGTAAACACATTTCCTGTTATGAGAACAGAAGTGCGTGTGCAACATTTCCGCTAGTGATGTGCACGCAACAGAAAATGATTCCATTCTCGGTACAGTCTGATCACTGCGTATATCATCATCACCGTCATCTATTAATCTTTAACTCACAGGATTAAGATGAGAATGATGAGGGATTTGGCTGGCATACTACACATTGGGGGAAGCAAAATTGCGCCCTTCCATAGACTCACTGTTTACAAATAAGCATTCCTTTAGTTTAAACTACCGTTCTACTATCTGGCATAAAGGCCTTATTATGCTCTTGATGTTGGTGATCTTCTCTGACCCATGGCACTCGTTAATAAAGTCTGTGAGAGCGGTGGTAAAGAACAACTGATGATCACATGAATAGTCTATAATGTTTATTAGGCCAGATGTGTCTCACAATGTTTGAATGAATTAAGTCCCTTAAATAGTGCATCATCTCTGTTATCTACAGAGCAAGTACCTTTATGTCTCGTGCAGGGCGACTTCAAATGTTGTCATGAAACCACGCCTGTTCCTCGGGTGATAAGATAACAGAGCTCATTTGTGTGAGACAGCAGAAATATGGAAAGCGTCCGCTAAAGGAAACGCTTCAAATTTACTTTCCAGAACAGATGCCATCCTGTAATTGGTTTGATCACCAACTCGAAACTGGAACTGTCAGCCTTGTAGAACCTTTGTAGAGTTCTACATTTTCAATCAGCCCGGCCTCTGACAAACACAGCCTCTGTGAACACATCATGTTGTTCCAGCTCTATCTGCCTGTCAATCCCAGGCTTATCATGGCGTGAAGCAACAGGGCTATAGGTTCTACACAGTTTCACAACCAATACTGTGTATGATAAGATAACACGGCTGACTCTTTTCTTTCTATAACACAAAACATTGAATGATGTGTCGACTTCCAACATACAGTAGCAACACTCTCACAATGTGTGGATGTCCTCTGGACCCAGCTGAAAACGAGGCACACAAACATGCTGGCGTAGCCTTTCCTAATCAGTCTAATCATTCATGATTCCCTTGCACATGTTATAACTCTCCCGTACATGTTATAATGCCCGTTGCACATAGTGTACATATTATCAGCTGACGCGGCACAGCAGAGGCCATGTCTGACTGGTCCATCTCAGACAGGTGACAGAAGTGGTCAGCTCCGCTGCTCTAGTGGGTCAAACAGCCAGCCGAGCAGCCAGGGAAGAGGGGGCTATTTCTGTAGCTCGTCATGCCAGCCCCCACCCAGCACTCTGCCGCCCGTACCCCTGTCTACTTCCACCCTCCCCTCGCCCCTCAGCCCTTCGGCCCCAGCCTTCATGTTGCTATTACGGACCTGCAACTTGAGACTTGATCAGGTTCAGCTCTCATCGCCCACAGCTAACTTTGCTGGATGAGCTTGGCTGAGTCATTGCAGTCGATATTTGACTGGTTGTACAATAGCTGTATTAGCAGTGTAGTCAGCAGTTGGTAAGGTTTCCTAGAAATGGGGATGGGGGTGGGGTAATCAGGGGAGGGGTAACCTTGGTAGGCTTTCCTTCTTTCAGCCAGGAGACCTGCCCTCGGCCCAGCACAGGTCACATGACCTAGCACTGCTTCCTCCCTCATTTCCTGCTCCAGAAGCTAGTCTCAGAAACACAATGGGCTCAACCAATCAACACGCACAAACACAGACACACACAAGCAGACATACATATGCCACATTTACCCTCCAGCTTATTCAGATTTTTGTCATTTGCAGTTATGTAGTGACTGTCATAATACCCCCTTGTCTAATTCAGCCTCTATTAAACAGTAGCGCTCTATGTTTACATGTTGCTGTTGGTTACTAATGGTCACTAAGCAAAAATTTTAGTTGTGTAATTTAATATTATTATTACTTTGAAGTACTATCTATATTATCAGGGGTTTGAAGAGATGGAAAATAGTCTTCTGATCCACAAGATGTTTTATACAATATTTTGCTCGGGTGACACCTCAATTCCCCTAGGCACTGCCAGGTAGATAGTCCAGACAGGACTGAGTTCCTCACTGTCTGTACTGCCAAACCAAAATGCATCGTGTATGTGTCATATGTGTTTCCAGGCAACCAGACAAGTTGAGGGTAGTTTGGACGAGGAGGAACAGGCGTGTCTGCACTAAGGTACAGACCGGACTAAAACCCACACCCCTCACACCACATGCGCACACACGCACACACACACGTACACACACGTGCACAGACACACACACATTGACACATTCAAACACCACACACCACACACATACCCAAACACAGCTTCAATGAAAGTAAAAGCCCAACTTCACAGATTAAAACGGTTTTGTTAACCCTCCGCAGCTCCATGGATGGCAGCCAGGTATCAAGAACCCGTACCGGGGCATGGTTGTCTGGCCGGTACCGGAGAATGTGGACATTGCCGTCACTCTCTTCAAGGTGAGGACTGTCTGTGTTTGGGGACAGAAACTGCTGCTCCAGTCCTCTCGTTCTCTGCCTCACCAGACTCTATTACTTTGTGTGTGTGAGTGTGTGAGTGTGTGTGTGTGTGTGTGTGTGTCTGTCAGACAAATAAACCGTCTCCATCTTCCTCAGGATCCCCTTTCTGAGGAGTACGAGGACAAGGACTGGACCTTTGTCATTGAGAGCGTGAGCAGTTGACCAATCCTATGCTTTCAAGTGACTTGAACTCAAGTGTCCCTCAGCTCTCCTCAGTTCTCTGACCAGCGCCTGTCTGCCTCTGTCTGCCCCCTGTAGGAGACGAAGGGCCATCGCAAGGTGCTGGCCTCCGCAGACATCAACATGAGGAAGTTTGCGAGTGCCACGCCCACACAGACAGACCTCCACCTGAAACTGAAGCCGCTGTCCGTCAAAGTGGTGGAGGCCTCGCTCAAGCTCTCGCTGTCCTGTATCTTCGTGAGGGAGGGCAAAGCCACGTGAGTCTCACTGCCAGAAGGAGGCTAGCGCGTCCCACTGGGATCATGCATCGTCGTCCACTAGTGATGACGTCGTCATGCTGTGTGTCGGCGTCCCCGAGTGATGACGTCGTCGTGCTGTGTGTCTGCGTCCCCCTAGTGATGAGGACATGCAGAGTCTGGCCAGCCTCATGAGCGTCAAGCCCACAGACATCGGTAACCTTGACGACTTCAATGAGAGTGACGAGGAGGAGGACAAGAGGCCTGTTGCTGGAGCCATGAGCAGAGCTGCTGCAGGTACAAGCACACAGACATATACACACACCACCAGCACATTCCATAGTTTCTATGTTTTCACCCCCTATTTCCTCCTCCTGTGCCAACCCCAGCCCCTCCAGCCCACCCTACTCGCACCCAGGACAGGAGACCTTCCTCTGGACACAACCCTCCACTTACAGGTACCCCACTCCGTCCACCCATCCTTCCCCCCTTTCCTGTCCCTATCTCCTTTCTATGACTCTCCTCTTCCCCATTCTTTCCGCATAGTCCACTTCCACAACATTTCATGTTTGAATAGCAGAACAGATGATTGGTGGATCGTCATCTTTCTCCCAGCATCTATCAAACAAGATTCCATGAGTTTCCATGTCATGTTTGCTATGTTAGCAACGATCATTTTGTTTGGAGAGGCAGAAAGGTAACATAGCAACACAATGAGGTCAAGGATCCATCATCCAACGAGTGCCGTATGATAGATTCAATATCTCCACTCACATCAAGTCTGAAGTCTTTCATTTTCTAACTTTTCATTTCACCCATTTTCTCTTCCTCTCTCCCTTCACCCTCCTTTCCAAATCCACGTCACATTCCTCTCTGCAACACCCATCTTCATTTACAATCCCCACCTTCCACACTCCACCCTGGCTTCCAGCCAGTGGGAGAGACCCTGGTAAATCTGGCAAGGCTGGAACTGCCCCCAGCCCTGTCCTCCACTCCAGACCTCCTCTGCCCGTCCCCCCAGGCCCTTCTCCCAGACCACCCTCCCGCTCCAGGCTCCCCCGCCCTGTGCCCTCCCCTAATCCCTCCCCTAGTCCTTCCCCCCAGCCTTCCCCCCAACCCCCAGGCCGGTCCAGGGGGATCCAGTCTGCAGTCTCTGTTGCTCACAAGCAGTCGGCCCCATCGTCCCATCTCCCCTCTGAGCCACCCGCATCACCGAAGCCCACCATGCAGACCCAACCACCCCCTGAAATGCTCACACCCCGGAAACAAGCCCTTGAACGCCGTCCACACACTGACCTTCCCACACGCCCCAAGCCCAGACCTGATGCCCCCACACACCCCACCCCTCATCTCCTTACACATCCCCAACGACCCTCAGAATCCCTCCCAGCCTCCAAACTTTCTCCAGAGCCCGAACTTCCCACTAAACCCCCCAATCCCCTCCTGCCCACTACTGAGTCACCCACACTCCCACTGTCCTCCTATGAAGCCCTTGGCCCCTCAGTGCGAGGCTTCACTCGCTCTCAGCCTCCGTCTCTGCCCAGAATCTTCAAGCCCAGCTCGGGCACAGGTACCCTGTGGCAGACTGTCCTCTGGCTGGCTGACTTGAGAACTTGGCTTTGGAACTTTCTTTGCTGCATGTTAGAACTTCCTGAAACACTTAACACTTGCTGACTCTGTGGTATGTTTGGTTGCTGTTACTGTAATACATCTGTGTGTATTTACTATAGATAGCCTGGGCTTGTACCTCACACCTGTAGCTGTAACTGTGTGTGTGTGCGTATGTGTGAACAACATGCGGTAAGCGTTTAAACAGCAAGGCCGTCTGCCTGAGTTTGGTGTGATGAGAGATCTGTTTCGGGTTCTCCACTTCCTTCCAATTCCTGTTTGATCTTCCTCTGTTTCCCTCTGTTCATCTGTCCTTCCGTCCACTCTGCTCTCCCTGTAGTGCCAGTGTCGTTTGTCAGGTGTCCGTTTGACGTGCAGACTGTGGCTCCCTCCCTAGATCCCCAGCCTCCTGTCTCTGGTTGGTCCCCTCTTTGATTGGACAACTGGCTCTATGACCATCTTTACCTGCTCCAATCGGCTGTCATAGAGCTCTGTCGTTCATCTGCAATCTCTCTTTGTCTTCCAGCAGTTCGCTCTCACGTCTTCAAACCTAAGCTTTTTCCTACTATGCGTCCCTCCTCACCTTCGCCTTTCACCTCTGATTCTCCTCCCCATGACGACACCGTGGTTACTGGCTCCTCCCCTCCATCCCTTCCTCTCCCTACATCCCCGCTCTCCTGCCCAGAGCCAGGTAGGGAGCCCTGGATCCCCTGTACACGTCTGTTGTCTTTTGGTAGGTGATGACAACAGTGTCCATTTGGATGATGCACTTTTGTCAGGCTTCCATCAGGAGCTAGGAGGCATTAATGCTGCTCTGCTGACTGATGCACTCATTGTTTTCTCTCTCTTTCTCTCTCCCTCTCCCTCATTTCACCAATGATCTACTCATTCATTAACATTCTGTCCCTCCCTATCCTCTGTCTTTCTCTCTCGGTTCCTCACTTCCTCTTTCCTTCTTCTCCGCTCATTCTTTCATCATCAATCTATCTCCCCACCCCTCACTCCCCAGAACCTTGTGGCCAAGGGAAGTGGTCCAAGCCCAGAGGTCCAGCCCCAGGCTCCTCCCCTTCTAACCCCTCCCATCCCTGTGACATCATCTCATCAGTCCCCCTCCTCACCAGTCCTGACCTGGACTCCCTCTGTGACCCTGTCATCCCTCCCCCCTCCCGCCTCCTACCGCGCTCCTCGCCCCCCGCCCTCCCCCGCTCCCGCCCAGCCTCTCTCTCTGCTCCTGCTGCTGCTCCTCCCACTACTGCACCTGCTGTTCTCGGCTCCTCCCAGTCAGGTACTAAACCGTTAGCCTCCCTGGACAGGTTCAGGCTGCCAGTATGGTCGTGGTTGAGGGGTTGAGGTCTGGAGAGCTGTTGCACCTGAAGCCAACCTGAGAGTGATGAACAGTTCTCTTAATTGGTTCATTTTGTCCCGTTAAGGTATTCCCCACCAACCCTCCCATGCTACCATGGAGACAGACCCCCCTCTGACCCTGACCAGGGGGGAGGATTCCTCCCACTCCTCCAGGATGGTCGCCAGCATCAGAATTGCCTCGCCTGCCTGCCCTGCTCCCACCCCCACTCTCACCCCTGCACTCCACCAGCCAGCCATAGAGAGTGGAGCAGAGACAGACATGATCAGGTGAGCTCATTGTAGCTCATGCATCGATCGCGTGTTCCCCTGCCTGTACTACCACATTGCGCTCTGCCAACGCTAACCCTAAGCACACCACTCATCCATACACCAACGCCTGAACGCTGGATGTTTGGGGGCTGATGTGTGTCCTGTTCGTTGTGTATGCCGTTCTGTGTGGTGTTTCGCCTGGCTGTGATGTGGTCTGATACAGTGAGCTGGCTGAATCACCTGTGTGTGTTGGAGGGCCGTGGCAGTCACCGAGAGACAGGATCTGTGATGATCCACACTCTACTCATATAGACTTCTGGGTAAAAGATCTGTTGCCCTTGGTGACATGAAATGGTTATTGTGAATGAAAAAGAATGCTGTCACGGATAGGGATCGTATTTATCGATATCGATACAATGTTCGAGACTGCTTAACGATCCGAGTCTTTATCGATATCACTATTGATACTTTTCTGGGATGAGCTTGAGCTAACCACCCTCTAAATGAATGAATTTGCCAAATGTTAAACATATAGCAGCACCCACACAACACACGCCACACTTTATATAAACAAGATTACTGAACAACATTTATGAGAATAACTTAAGTAAAACAGATGTCAAATAGAACAAGGGAAACGTGTTGTGAGGCTGGATAAAAGGAGCCCATATTGGCACAATGCATCCTGGCTCTGGCTAAATCTACAATTGTCCACTACAGATGTCCTATCCACAACCTGGATGAGTAGTATAATGACTGTGATTGGTTGTTTGACAAAAAGTGACATTGACAAGCCGTCATTGTTCAAGACTTTATGAAAAGTTCAACACGTTTCAACAAAAGGCACCTGATATAGCTAAATGACCAGCTAACCAAACCCAAACCTTCCTTATCTCATCCCTATTTTGTTCTGTCTCTGTTATTGTTTAACAAGATGCTTAGGCAGCCCACAGAGCCATGCTCCCGGTGACTATGTTTTGAATGATCAGCAGCGGGGCAGGAGAGGCTAGTCTTTACTCACACACTGACTGTGGTCGTAAAAAAAATCTGGTTCGTGCATGCATCAAATTTTAGGGGCATATGCGAGTGAAATGAAAAGTTGCATTGTAGAGCCCTGGCTCTTATTATTGAGGCTTATTATAGTCAACGATGGATACTTGCTACAAAGTTGGGGTGCGCTGACTGCGCTCACCATGCATACCTTGGGTGGAGGAGGAGGATTGTCCTGCAGCTCGAGTTGGCACTGTTGCTTATAGAAGAATAATGCATTTTACCTTTAGCTGATGCACAACGTTGAGGTGCTTATTCATTGCAGTAGTATTTCCCCCCCCACACACACGTAGTGCAGGCCATTCAATAGAATTGCGTAATTTTATTAGACAATCGATGTATGTTTGTGCACCAGTGATTTGATTTAAATGACATGACTTGTCTCTCGAGACAAGTTACATTATATTAGCCTACCTAGTCTCGATAGCGGTATCGAATAACCTCGGACCTTATTGATCTTCGGGTTTTGAGACGTTTGGAACCGGGTCCTTAGAGAACCGGGTATCGATCCCCGTCCCTAGAAGATGAAGTGGTGCTGGCATGGATTTGGAGTGGTTGCTGTGTAGATGACAAAGATTTGCTTCCATGGCAGCTGTTGATTGACAAGTGTAACCTCCAATCGAGTGCTGCTGACTTGGCCTGTGTTTCTAACCTCCCTGCTTGGTGTGCTCTAACCCCCCTCCACTACGTGACTTCCGACCTTTGATCCTCGGCATCTCTGTCCCTCAGTTCTGGCCAAGATGGCCACCCTGACCCCATCAACTCTGAAGAGTTGATTGTAGCCCCGCCTCCTCCCTGGCCCTTCTCCTCCACAGAGAGCTCTGCTCCCGGTCAGGAATCAACCAATGTCCTGGCAGCATTTATCACTGTCAAACCACCGATGGCTGATGAGGAAGCGGACGTCAAAGATTTGACCAAGAAGAACAAGCCCTCTCAACCTGCCTTTGCCCCGGTCAAAACACACTTAATAGCAGACAAGCCACCATTGGCTGAACCAGAACCTGACCTTGATGACATCATAGATACATCCAGTCAGACTGCAGGAGGCTTCTTTATGGAAGAGAAAGTGGCATCTAAGGTGGACACCATCAAGAGGTCTCCTCGGGACGCAGTAGTCGAGGAAGGAGGGTAAGGGAACATTTACACACAAACACAAACACCCCAATATCAAACATACACACATGCTTGAGTGTTTCCCCGTCATCTCAATCAAGTTCTGTTATCAAATGAATATGCATATCATCCTCAACAAACATACACCCACACAGACCTTGATCATGTGAGTACGCATGGTTTTCAGTTTGGTGACCCTTGCTGTTCCTCCTTTTCTCCAGATGTAAACAGAGAGCCAATCAAACCTTATCTGAAAGAAAAGTTGCCGCCGTAATGGACCTATCAGAAGAGGGCAGAGAGGATGGGCATAAAGAGACACAATCAAAAGCTGATAACAGACCATGTGACATGATGGAGAGACCTCTGAAAGACAGACCAGAGGAGGAGAGTATGAGACTCCCAGGTCAGAATGAGGACAATAGGTCAGATGAGGACAAGGAGAAGATAAAAAGCCTGTCTGGTTATACACTGTTCTCAGGATGTTCTCCAGAGACACAGCCTCAAAGTCTCATTCATGCACCTGAAGTACGGCCTAGCTTCACCCACAAACTGGAAGAAACAGCTAGCTTGACTCACAGGCCTGAAGAAACAGCTAACTTGACTCACAAGCCTGAAGAAACAGCTAACATGACTCACAAGCCTGACGAAACAGCTACCTTGACCCACAAGCCTGCAGAAACACCTAGATTCTCAGACAAACCCAAGGAAACACCCAATTCCTGCCAGAAACCTGAGAAAATATCGAGTTTTTCCCACAAACCCAAAGAAACACTTAACTTCCCTGAAAAGCCTAAGGAAACACCCAGCCTCTTCCACACACCCACTGGGGTAGCAGATGTGCCCGCTCAACAGCGCCCTCCAGCTGTGAATAGCAGCACCTTCGCCATCAGGCGTCCTAGGACTCAGGAGAAAAAGGAGGAACAGACGAACCAACCAGCAGCAGAGCCCAATGCTCAGGAGAATCCCAAGACACGGACCGTGGAGTTCCCCCTGTGGAAGGTTCTAGAGGAGAGAACACAGCAGGAAGACATCCTTAGAGGAGAACCATCATTAGACCTAGACTTAGGAACAGGGTAAGTATCGGTGGAGAACGTGTGCCTGCATGTGTGTGTCTGCTGAGGTTGAAAGGCAGTGTAACAGGGTAACACTCCTGTGTTTGGCTCTCAGCTCAGACAGAGACAACGCTAACAGTCGAGAAGCTGTCCAGTTAATCATCGTTGAAGAACGAGAGCTTCCTCCAACTCCACCTCCTGCCCCACCCACCACCCAGTCCACCATCCCTCCCATCGCCCTGACCACCACCCAGCCCACCATCCCTCCCATCGCCCCACCCACCACCCAGCCCACCATCCCTCGCATCGCCCCACCCTCCACCCAGTCCACCATTCCTCCCATCGCCCCACCCTCCACCCAGTCCACCATCCCTCCCATCACCCCACCCACCACCCAGTCCACCATCCAGCCCACTTCCCCTTCCTGTACCCCGCCCTCCACTCCGACCACTGCCACCTCCACCCCCAGCACTGCCATCTCCACAGGCCCAGCTTCCAAGCCATCGGTAAAGGAGAAGTGTGAGAAGCATGAGAGAAAGCTCTCTCCGCCTCCTCAAGAAGTCTGTGCGGAGCTTGTCATAGTGTCCGGTCTAGATTTGACAACCAGGACCACGGGGTCTGTCCCAGGCCGCTCCCTGCAGCTGGACCCCCTGCCGGCCTTAGAGTCAGACCCCCCGTCTGGAGGACAGGAGGTGGAGGGAGAAGACAAGCAGCAACCATCCGACAACCAATCGTCCAATAGCGAGACAGTGTGTGAGGCGGAGATGCCCTTGTGGGCGGCCCTAGAGGAGACGAGGAGAGAGCGAGGGTCGGGGCCAGGGAGCTTGGCGCCTCTGACAACCGTGACAAGTTCTTCCTTGGGGGGGTGAGTCTCAGAGTGTGTGTCCCCCCCCACCCCCAAAGCAGCATGGCATCACCCCATCTAGATACCTAAACCCACTAGGTACTAGAACACTAGACACATGTAGCTAATACAGTGCACTACCCACAAGTCCAAACCAGGCATGTTTGTAGTGTTTTGCTGCTGCGTACTGTGTCTAGATAGTAAATCGGCTCTGGAAAGTTTCATTGGTTTGGATATCTAACTTTTTCATTAAATGATCCCCGTTACTTGCTGGTGTCAAACCAGCCTACCAAACAATCATTTGTTGCGTTCACTGTGTGTGTATGTGTGTGTGGCAGTCGCTGTGTAGCCAGGGAGATTCCTCCTCCTTCACAGACCCCTCCCCCCTCAGATGACGCCACACATACAGACGTAGCGGTGACTGACAGCTCAGTAGCCTATCAGGATTCTGAAGCAGGGAAGGAGGAGGGGCGGCAGGAAGCGTCCGTGGGCCTCATCACAGCGTTAGTGGGGGTCCTGTATCGGGGGTGAGTCAGCCTTGGGGGGTTGGTGGCAGCAGCAGACTTTAGAGAACTCTGGATGCTTCTGCATGGCGTCACACACAACCTGTCCAAGTACACACTCTGCTGGTAAAAACATGTCACTACAACAACACTTTGAAACACCGGATGGATGTAGCAATATGTGTCTAAAATTGAGTCCGGAAGTTGACTCTGTTGATAGATGTGAGATGCATCCCTCATGCCTGCAGTAAAGTCAGTGAATTCATCATTCACGTACAGCATCTAGGTACCTAAACATCTGTCCCAACCTCCCACCTCCAGCTATGAGACAATGGCGTCCATCCTACAGCCTTCCGTCCAGACACAGGTACCAGACTCTGACCAGTCCTTTCCCTCTGACCTGGACATACTGCCCCCTGCGGCCTTCTCTGATACTGCGGAGGAACAGCCAATCACGGGACAGGACGGCCCACTGGACTCGTCATTGGTCTTAGAGATAAACAGGAAGGAGCTTTCGGAGCTGTTGTCGCGTCGGTGGTCCTCTAAACCCAGCTTGGTGGACCGTCTGAGACAGGCTGCCATAGAGCAGGAGATGACCTATGAAATGGTCTCTGGTCCTGATGAGACCACGCCTCCAGATCCATCTCAGACACAAAATAGAGAAACGCACAGAGCAGAGAGAGAGACCGGCAGCAGAGAGCGAGAGACAAAGACAGTGAAGGAAAAGTCAGAAGCTGAGACAGACAGACCAGAAACCCATCCAAAGAGGCCAGAGATGGACAGAGCAGAAAGGACAGGCAGACTAGACACAGAGTCAGCACCGCCGGAGAAAGCCAACGCTAGCAGCTGCGGAGAGGCGTGGCCTCCTCTAAAAGAGGTGGAGCTGGACGATATAGCCTATGAGGAGTTTCTGGAGGCCCCCGAACCTCCCCCTTTGTCTGGACCTCGACCAATCCTGCTGAAGGAGGAGGAGGAGAAGTGGGAGGAGCTGGAGTTTGAGCTGGGGCAGGAGGACCTGGGAACCGTCTGGTCGGCTGAGTTGTACATGGAGGGGGGCGGGGGGTAAGTGAAGTCAATGAGGCTGATGCCTGTTGAATGGAGATGCTTGGTCATGGTGGGTTTTCTGGCTTGAAATATCGAAGGCTTCCTGAGCTTCTTGAGTGTTAACTCGGTGTGCTGACTCGGTGTGCTGACTCGGTGTGTTGACTCGGTGTGCTGACTCGGTGTGTTGACTCGGTGTGCTGACTCGGTGTGCTGACGCGCTCTTCAAACGTGTTGGAAACCTGTATGTGGTTGAGAGTTACTGAGATGTTCCATTGAGTTTGACCGAGCTTGTGTGCATATTTTCATGATCATTGTTTTGTGGCCGTATGTAAGATTTGAGCTGAACGCTGCTGTGGATGCATGTGAATGTATTGTTCCATCCCTGTAGAGATCTGTCTGGTGTTGTTTGTGAAGTGGTGGGTTTGAAGCATGTTCCATAACTGTGGTTGCTGTATCTACAGTAGTCTGATGCACTGTGAACAGTGACAGTGGTCTGCTGTGGCCAGTTGTGCTGTGTATATGGTCCCAGCTTGTCAGTAGCTGGCAGTGTGGTGTGTGCTCATCATTCAGAACGTGCCAGATTTGGAGGTTGACCTCCTTCTCTGTCTCCCAGCCCACAGTCTCCTCAGGACCTCTCCGGTCTCCATGGTGCAGCCAATCACAACACTTCATCTGAACATGCTCCCCTTCAACCCCTCCCCCCACCTGTACCACTACAGGAAGTGGGGCCATTGACAGCCAATCAGAATGTTTCAGCTTGCCATAGCAACATAGCCAACCAACCGATGGCCAAGGAAAACAGCAATTCAGGCAGTGTACTGGTGACAGCCAGAGAGACAGCAGCCAATCAGGAGCCTGACATAACCAAGGATACAGACGAGGCCATATCAGAGGCAATCAAGAGTTCTGTAGTTCCCTGGCCCCTTCCACCTCAGTCCCTTCAACCAGAAACCTCGCCCCCTCCACCTGACTCCACCACCAAGACCCCCCCTCCACCTGACTCCACCACCAAGACCCCCCCTCCACGTCAAACACAGTCTGACACAGACAAGACCCACTCTTCGCTGACCCTCCCAGATATAGCCACCAGCACCCCTCAAAGACACTCAGTCACTAAGACCTCTGACTCACACACTGAAGACCCTGTCTCGAAGAACCAAAGTCTCCTGGAGGAGGAGAGATTCCTATTGGCCAAGTTACTCCAGATGGGAGGCGACACTGAGGAGGCTCCAGTCCCCGCCCCCCGGTGCAGGAAACGCCTCATCCCTTGTTTTCATGACAACGACCCCATGGTCATCCAGTTACAAACTAGCACTGACACTGTAAGCCATTCAGACGATCATAGGACTTACAAGTCAGAGGATTGGGCGGCTAGCGTATCTGCAGAGGATCAATGCTCCTCATTGGCTGAGTCAGGGGAGCCTGCAGAAAGTGTGGTGTGTGGAGCAAGTGTTGAGCTGGAAGATGAGAGGCTGGAGCAAAACTCCACCCTGATATCTATGGATAACACATTAGGGGGGTCGGGCCTAAAGTAAGACTAACCCCCATGTCAGATCCTCTGAGTCTACACCACACACCATCTCGCACTGACACACCGTGTCACACACCCTACACACTAACGCTGTGTCTCTGTTTCTGCAGGCCAGACCTTCCTGTTCCTGCGAGACGCTCCAAGAAACAGTCGTCAGACCCCGCCCCCTGCCCTGCTGATTCCACCCCCAGCCCTGCTGACTCCACCCCTACACCTGCTGACTCCACACCCAGCCCTGCTGACTCCACCCCTACACCTGCTGACTCCACCCCCAGCCCTGCTGACTCCACCCCTACATCTGCTGACACCATCCCCAGCCCTGCTGACTCCACCCCCAGCCCTGCTGACTCCACCCCTACACCTGCTGACTCCACCCCTACACCTGCTGACTCCGCCCCTACACCTGCTGACTCCACCCCCAGCCGTGCTGACTCCACCCCCAGCCCTGCTGACACCACCCCCAGCCCTGCTGACACCACCCCCAGCCCTGCTGACTCCACCCCCAGCCCTGCTGATTCCACCTCAACATCAGTCCCCAACAGAGACCGTGTCCAGACCCCTCCCACCAGCTCAGACGAGGGGCAGATGTCATCTAAAAGCCAGAGTCCTACAGACAAGGATGTGTCTGTTGCTGTTGTACCTCCCCGACGTAGCAAGAGGAAAAGCCCTCCCCTTCCTGTAAAATCTCAGGAAGTGACTTCAGATCCTGCGGTGACCCCTGAACCTAGGGTGATGCAGGTCAGAGACGAAACTGATGGGAAGAAAGAGACTGCTTCTCAGGAGGTAATACTCACTCACTCACTCACTCACTCACATTCACTCACTCACTCACTCACTCATTCACACTCACTCACTCACTCACTCATTCTTCTCCTTCTCCTTCCCTGTCAAGGTGTCTAATGTGGACACTGCAGACCTGGTTAGTTCCAGCCAGTCTCTGCTACAGTGGTGCCAGGAGGTCACACAAGGTCACCGGGGAGTAAAGGTTACCAACTTCAGCACTTCCTGGCGTAACGGCCTGGCCTTCTGTGCCATCCTGCACCACTTCCACCCAAAACTGATGTAAGAGACGTCTAATGTTTTGTCTTGTCTTGTTTGCGTGTCTGTTAGCGTAGCATCTCTGACAGAGGATGTTTTAGTGAAACGGTTAGTTTTCACACTTTTTATGGCTATTTTATCAACAGCACTCACTCCAAATGTGTTTTATTGCCTCTGTTTCTCTCAGAGAATTTGAGAAGCTGGACCCTCATGACATCAAGTTCAACAACAGGAAGGTAAAAGCCACACTGTGAAAACAGTATGTTCTCTTAGCAGTATTCAGGAGTTTGACTTTGTTGCCATCCACAGACAGATCTAATGTTGTCGTCATTATTATGGGCTGCAGGCGTTCGATGGCTTTGCTGGGTTGGGCATCTCCCGTCTGCTGGAGCCATCAGACATGGTCCTGCTGTCGGTGCCCGACCGACTCATCGTCATGACGTACCTGAGCCAGATCCGCTCCCACTTCACGGGGCAGGAGCTCAGCGTCCTCCAGATAGAACACAACAGCAGCCAGACCAGCTACACGCTGACGCAGCCCACACCCAGCCAGCCCAGCGATGTGGAGGCCGCCACGGCCTTCTGCGTCCGCAAGCTCCAGGAGGGAGGCGCCGCTGAGGGAGAGGCCAGGGAGGGAGAAGCCGGAGGAGGGGAGCAGAAGGTGAAGACCAACGGCAGTCTGGTGGCCCCTCCCAGGACCAAAAGACTACCCAGAGTGGATGACAGGGGAGGAGTTGGGGAGAAGGAAAGGCGAGGTGGAGAAGGGGAGGTGTCCAAGACCCCGGTTGCTCCCCCTAGGCCTCTGGCCTCAGCCGCCAAGTCTGGGCTGGGTCAGGTGAGAGACGCCGACCTGCTGAAGAAGAGGCGGCAGAAAATCAGGAGCCAGTCCATGGAATCTGAAGACACTCCCACCACCCAGGTACCAGCTAGCCAGACTTCCCGGGGCTTTACAAGACTCCCCCCCCATCCCCCCTGTGGGCAACATTCAAGTCAAATGTCTCCAGCGACTTGATAAATAACATGATTGTTCTGTCTCATGTCCCAGCATGACGGTGTTCCAAGCGAGGTCACAAACGGCTCCTCAGCAGCCAGAGAGAACGCAGAACCAGGTGAGTGTTTGAACAACAAAAACCTATGATTTATATTATGAGTTTGGGTTTGTGAATCTCCTTAGAAGGCAGGAAATTCCAAAGACCACATATACCTAACTGAAACAATATAGGCTTTTCCGGCAGGTTGCTGTGGGTTTGCTTATGTGGAATGTTCCTGTGTGTGTTTTCAGGATCGCAGAGAGCATCGAAGGCTCAGGAGTTTATCGTGAACAAGGAAGAGGCAACCATGGTCAGTCACAAATTCTTACTGTTCCTAGATATTCTCTATTGCTTTATGTACAGTACTGTATATACTGTATTTCTTTCCTATCATAGTCTTTTACTCGCCTCCCTAGTCTTTCCCCCTCTAATCCTTTGACCTCTTTTTTTCCCTCTCTGTTTTTCTGTCTTTTATTTTAAATCCATCCTTTTATCTATCTATTATGTTCCCCTTCCATGTATTGTCTTATCTGCATGTGTGTCTGTCTGGTTCATGTTGTGGGTGTGTGTGTGTGCGTCTTTGCGTGTGTGTGTCAGCAACTCCAGGACACTAACCAGTACGTGCTGAGTGAGCTCCAGGCATTAGAGACGGAGCAGAGGCACATCGACAGCCGAGCGGGCGTGGTGGAGAGACGCCTCCGTCGCCTGATGGAGACAGGTGAGGCCATGAGAGGGAGACGGGTGGGAGAGGCACGCGCAGCGTCATATGAAGAAGCCGGGCCATGTGGGTGTCCTCTGATAAGGTTGTCCTCTGTCCTACCAGGAAGTGATCGCGAGGAAGAGGAACGTCTGATCCAGGAGTGGTTTACATTGGTCAACAAGAAGAACGCTCTGATCAGGAGACAGGACAACCTGGAGTCGCTGTGAGGCATATTCCTCAACCTAACAAGGCTCTGACTTATAATACAAGCTAACTTATACAAGCTAACTTGAACTTCAGTCTAACATTAACTGTTTGCTGGCAGGCCAACCTGTGCTATAGTTTCTGTATAACTCCATCTCCTTGTTTTCCAGGCAAGAGGAGCAGGATCTGGAGAGACGCTTTGAGCTGCTGAACCGAGAACTCAGAGTCATGATGGCTATAGAAGGTGAGGTCCAATATAGGTGATTCCTCTCCTTTTTTCTTCTCCACAATCCTCTCCTCTTCATCCTCTCTGCCTCATTCCTGCTCTCCTCTTCAGACTGGCAGAAGACAAGTGCCCAGCAGCACAGGGAGCAGCTGCTGCTACAGGAGCTGGTGTCTCTTGTCAACCAGCGAGATGAGCTGGTTAGAGACATGGATGCCAAGGAGAGAGGGTAAGTGTGTGTGTGAGAGTGAAAAAGCGAGAAAGATGAATACATCCTGACAGCCTTTCGTCACAGTCTCTCTGTGTGTGTGTTTTCAGGGCTCTGGAGGAAGACGAGCGCCTGGAGCGAGGTCTGGAGCTGAGAAGAAGGAAGTACAGCAATAAGGAAAAATGTGTTCTCCAGTGAGAGAGGAGAGGCGTGGTCACTGTTGACCAATGAAGGAGCTGGATGATGAAACCATTATTGGACGGTTGAGTTAGTGGAGAGACCCAGCCGGCAGCTGGCTGGCTGGCTGGCTCGTTGCCCCATGGTGCAGACTGTTGGGAGTGAGTTTGACCTAGAACTCTACTGCTTAAGAAAAGTCTCCATGACTACTATTGAAAGTGTTGAACTATTTTTTCATAGCCTTCTTCCTTTTGTTGAACATGATATGCATGGTGTTTGAGATGTGTGCCATACGATGAGGACTTGTGGACAAAGATCAGTCTCGGTCTGTTATATAAACGAGTGTCCCAGTACTAGAATTCCTTTTTGGGACCGCAACAGATCACATGTTAGAAGGATTGTTCATGTCAATATATGGCAGTTTCCTTGAATGTTTGTCCCGATATCATCAAACAAATGGTTTTGTTATTTACCCGGTGTGTCATGTCGTGGTACTTTCTTGTTGTGTTGTATGAAGATGCTTTTCCTTCATCCTGTATCTGGTGATTTCCCTGTTATTTATTACCTCCAGTGTGTGCATGCTGAATAAAGCGGCCTTGTCTGTTCAGACAGTGTGTGGTCCACTCTGTGGGGTTCTGTTGCTTTGCCTGCCCGGACCAGAATATGTTGATAGTCCGTGAGTCTCTTAAAAACGACGATACATAACATGGCCAACAGGGGTCAAATAGTCACCAATTACACTGACAGAGAAGGACATAGAGAGAGAGAGAGAGAGAGAGAGAGAGAGAGAGAGAGAGAGAGAGAGAGAGAGAGAGAGAGAGAGAGAGAGAGAGAGAGAGAGAGAGAGAGAGAGAGAGAGAGAGAGAGAGAGAGAGAGAGAGAGAGAGAGAGAGAGAGAGAGAGAGAGAGAGAGAGAGAGAGAGAGAGAGAGAGAGAGAGAGAGAGAGATTGTAATATTGAGGATTCAATGTCGGCATCATACAACAAAACCAAACCAAACACAATACCGTAGAGTAATACTTGGGTTTCTTCCCACAGTCTTCCTCACCTAGGTATGTGCTCATGCATACGCATGAGACTCCTCTCACACACATACACACACAAGATACTGTGCACTCCTGAATCCTCTTGGTGGATAAAATGTTAATACTCAAAGATTTTAAAAGAAACGTTGTCAGCTGCATTATCTTCTTCACAGTATGTATATGCCTACATTTAATTTAAATTAAATATCAATAGCGGACTTTTTTTTATCAACTTCACCATTGTGTAGCTGGAACAGCAAACTACCTTGGCGCTTTTCCAATGTCGGTGATCAGAAAGAGAGAAAAAAATGGGCGGTACAACTACTGCTTGCGTGACGGAAGGACTGGCAGTATTTTACAGCCACATCAGATGTGGGAAGCAGACATACTCCTGCTCAAATGTATCTTTTACAAACTCAAAATAGTGTTTAGGGATTGCGAGGAAATCTGTCTTAATTATCGGACATAAAAGTTTCTTAACAAAAATGTACAATTCGTCAAGAAAGGTGAGCACTCAACGCCTCGAATAGGCTGCAACTTCTAATACTTTCCCCCAAAGGGTCCTCTTGCCGACACGCTGAATGTATGTTATAATTTAGAACAGGGAGCATCCGACAGTATTACCTACTTGTAGACGCATTAGGCTATTGTTTCTGTTGGAGTCCAGGGATGTGATTTAAAAAATATTTCAAACAAGATTTGCTGTAAAGTAATTATACTGTTTGAGAAAAAGACATCATGTTTGTTTTGAAGATGATTTCACAGTCTGTATTTTTTATTTTGTATCTATATTCAGCACATGTGATTTGACAGCAGAGTCCACCCGTTTGAAGTCCGTACCTCTATTAAAATTGATAAGAGTGAGAGTGGTCAAGACAAAGTTAAGTGAGGTAATTGCAGTTAGAAGTTGGTTTCCATTGTTTTGGCTACATTCACAGGCTTACCCTAACCATAACTCAAGGGTAGAATAAAGTGACGTACTTGTCATATTTAATTTGACACTGGTCTGTGGAGAAAAAATAACAAAAATGCTGTAAACTCACTTTGAAGTACTATTACATAGTTGTGCTCTCGGTTTCTTATTCTGATTCCAATAACTACATTGGAAGAAGTAGTGTTTTTTTTGTTTTGTATTTTACCCGTTTCCCTGAGCTGCTGATGCAGTCATTATCAGTGTCACCTGACTGTCACACACGCCACTTCTTCCTCTTTTATTCTTACAATTCTGCTGGCAAGTTTTTTTTGTGTGTGTGTTTGGTCAGGACAAAAAGACAAGGGAAAGCCCAATTGTTTACAATGGTTTTTCGGCTTTGTAAACAATTGTAGCAACTCTTGATATTTGAGTGACTTCATTGAGGTTACTGAGATCAATAAGGGTTGTTGTACAAATTAATCCCGAAATGTCCTGTACCAAGATGTTGATTAGCCTGTACAGGCATTCACAAGCACACCTGGTGCCCCTGACTTGCCCCTGGGCAGGTATTTGTGCATGCAGCCACAGCTTGCACACACCACAGCTGAGCTCTCTGAACACAAGTGGGACCAAATCAAACATGTCAGCAGGAACACACACAAGATAACTACTCAAAGTAACCATGCATTTGATATCTGAAATAAATAAACTGATCTTGTCTTTGAGACACAATGTATTTTCCAGATTAGATGTGCTGTAAGTTTTCTGAGGGAAACGTTAAAGTTTAAAAGAATGTTTTCCCGCATTCTTATTTTAAATATGAAGTTGATCATTTTCTTTGTCAGCACTTATGGTCTATATTGACAATATTTTTCTTCAGGTTGTTGCTCAAAAGTTGTTCCTTAGACTGCAGTAAGATAGAAGCCTCATACATGGTGAATGAATGAACACAGAAACGCTTGTATGAGTTGAAACACCCCAAGTCAGGCCCTGCTTCTCCTACTGCCAATGTTGTTTACTTTGACCAAACACATATTACAATTTTGAGAAAACATTATCTCTCCGGAGTTCTTACTTCACTGGATATCACAAAGCATGAAAAAAAATCTAGTTAAAACAAATTAGTTTTCTTTGAAAAACAAAAGCAGCAAATCAGTAAATGAATTCTCTGACAGCTATTAAATTGTGTTCTGTGTTTGTCCTCTTCCTCAGGGGGCTGCGCCTGTTCTACTGGGGGTGACCATGTGGCTCTGGGTGTTCCTCCACGCCTCTGCACTGAAAAACTGCCACCCTGGTTGTCGCTGTAAAGTAGAGAACTTCGGCCTGTTTGACAGCTTCAGTCTGACCAGGGTAGACTGTAGTGGGGTGGGTGCAGGCCCGGTCCCCATCCCCATTCCTCTGGACACTTCCTCTCTGGACCTGTCCTCTAGCGCCATCAGCACCATCACTGCCTCCATGCTGTCTGGGCCAGGCTACACCACACTGGCCAGCCTAGACCTGAGCAACAACCTCATCTCCAGCCTGAATGGAAGCACCTTCTCCAGGCTGCGCTACCTGGAGACTCTGGACCTGAGCCACAACACTCTGGAGGAGCTGGGACACGGCTGTTTCTCCGGCCTACCCCTCGCAGACGTGGACTTGAGCAGCAACAGGCTCAGGCAGGTCTGGCTGGAAGTCTTCACCAACAAGGGCCATGGAGGCCCCATCCGTATCGATCTCTCCAACAACTTCCTGACCTCTGTCACGAGGGATCCAGTAAAGAATCCACCCAACATCCAGAGGCTCAGCCTGGCAGGGAACCGTTTGAAAGCCGTGCCCAGGCTCCAAGGCCTCCCCCTCAGGTCGCTGAGCCTAGACATGAACCCCATCCCCAGCCTTGAGAGTGACAGCTTCACAGGCCTGAGGGATCTAACCCACCTGTCTCTCAGTGGGCTGTTTGAGCTGAAGACCATCCAACCACACAGCTTCAAAGACCTCTGTGGCCTGCAGGTTCTGGACCTGTCACACAACAGCCATCTGGGCCCACTGAGCGAGGAGGTCTTTGGTGGTCTGGTGGCTTTGCAGGAGCTGAACCTGTCCAACTCTGGGGTGGTTTCCCTGCCCAGTAACATTCTCCACCTGCTGCCTGGCATCAGGAGCATTGTTCTTAGAGAAAAAGTGAACTGTTGGAAAACCCAGAGACAGGCTCAGTTTCACAGGCATATAGGACAATCTAACAGAGGGGAAGAGCTGACATGTGATGTCATAGGTATTGTTTTGTGAGGTTTCCTTTCTACCAAGTCGAAATAGCAATGGAATAACCCCTGAAAGGCAGATCAGATCAGACCATAACATAAAAGGTCAAAATTCCCAGCTCTATGGGGTATTCTGTCATGTCCTGACATATGTAGCCTATAGAGAGTATGTGATACGATGTCAGTGAGCAACTGTGGCCTAATGGAATTGCTTGGAGACTCTTTTTAAGCAATGCGCTCATGATACACATCTCAGATAAAGGTTAATTGGTTTAAATCAAATCAGCAGATGGAGGAAGAAACAACCTAATAACCTTGGGTGCACTCTGCTTTTTCACTCCTAGACAACCATCATTTTACTGATTGCTAAAACAGCTAAATGGCATTAAAAATGCATCAGGAGAATGTAACCCCTTAGAACTACTGTATGTCAAAAATGCCGTTGATGAAATGCTAAGCATTCCTCAGATGTTTTGTTGACACATTTATCAGAGGTTTAAGCAGGTCTGTCTGGTAGATTTTGATCAAATCTATGTTGTGTAAGTAAGTCTATGGAGGACAATGAGGCTGGGTATATACCATTGACTAGATATGCACTTTACATATGACTTGCCCAATGTGATCAAAGTAGAGTATTCTTATTTAACTGAAAACTCATTCTGAAAAAAATGTTGGGCCAAAGATAAAAATAAAAATGTAAGTAACAGACTTCTTTGAGACTGAAATATTGTTGAGTACAGTTAATATAAGTGTGTGATTTTCTGCAGGCAGAAATGGTATACAGTATTTTGTAATAGCCTAATAATATTTCAGCATTTTCTTACATTTCGCATGCTATGTTCAGGATATTTTGTGTTTATAAATGTAATAAATGAATAAGGTACATCCAGCATGTTTTTGTAATCGTCCTTTATACAACAAGCATTACCATGCTAATATTCACAATTAATGTTTTGCTCTTTAAATTAATGTTACACCCAATAGGACATGTGTGGTGCTCAATTCAGTTCTAACTTATCTGAAATAAAAGGTTGTGTCAGACTGTTGCCTTTGGCAAGCAAACATTTTAGTTAGACTCAATGGCATATGGCCTAAGATTGCAAAGTGATACCACAATGACCTATGTGAACACATACAGGACCACCAATGTAGCCTACTGACATGTAGGCTATGCTATGGATTTTTGTGATTCTAAACTCAAATACAGATAGGCTGCATCCAACCCTGCAGAGGAAATGGCAACAAATAGCAAAGGATGACAATGACATAATTGTATAACTTAGTGGTAGTGTCACTCAGATAACTTAGTGGTAGTGTCACTCAGATAACTTAGTGGTAGTGTCACTCAGATAACTTAGTGGTAGTGCCACTCAGATAACTTAGTGGTAGTGTCACTCAGTTAAGATTTGCAGGCTAAACGTTTACAGTCTTCAAGCATTTTTTCAGCAGTATTTTTTAGCAGGTTACATGTATTCACTTCGACCCATTCATCATCGAGCTAAAGTAAATCTGTCTGGATTGTCACTGCAATTACCTGTCTGACTCATGCCTTTCCTGCCCAATCTCACCTGTGCTGGGCTAAAGTAGTCTTGAGACTGGATAGGGCCGTAAATCCGCTAAGATCAAGTCGCCTCCCTCACACTCTACCAGTCCGTTCATTTTCCATCATGGCTCCCTCGGTGGACAGGCTAGGATACTGGGGACGACCGACCTCAACTCTGGATTGGTGTGAGGAGAATTATGTCGTGTCGTTTTACATTGCAGAATTCTGTAAGTATGCTCGTTGACAAACGGCGTTTTGGTGATAATACCTGAATGACATTTTCCACGATTCTGGATGTGTGCGGAGGGCCGCTTCAGTGCAGCGTTCACACCAGGAGCTGTTGACAGTCCTGCGTAGCATTGTACTTGGGACCCAGAGAAGCCTTTAGCATAGATGCTTCAATTCATAATAAATCAGTATGATTTAGAGACAGCGACTACGAGCAATATGATTCAGGATAAGTAGCCTACACCACATACTTCTGGCTATGCTTTCTGCCATCTCGAGAAGCGTTGTTACCTGTCTGGTATAATTTCATATCGTATCGTAGGGCATCCTTTTACTGCATATCGGGTTGCTGTTAGCATTTAGCCTACGCGCGGACTATTCGACTGAATCATCCACAATTTGGCATGTTGTCCTACATTAATTAAAGCCAATCTATTTGTCCTCGGTGGACTCCTAGATTGAGATTTGGCTATAACAATACTTTCCTTTGTGACAATTTAACGCTACTTAGCTCTTAGCTCGGATAGCCTTTGACTGATTTGAGCAGAATATATATATTTTGTTACGTACATTCTCTAGTGAAGAGAGAATTTAAAGAGATAAACATACTCAAAACCCAAATGATCGGACACAAGTTGTTGACATGACGTTATTAAGTCCTTGCATTCCTGTATGCCGATCAGTAGACAAGGGCACGTATTGTATGATAAGTAGCAAAAACCTTGCAAAATAATTCTACACATTCTTCTACGAGTATTCGGTCTCTTTTGACATCAGACTGAATTGCACACTTGACCCAAATCCACCTCAATACTCATGCATGATCTGGTGTCTTCTTTCTGTCTTCACCGCTAACTGATTATAAATGAATGGTTATGTATTTAAAACCTAAACATAGTTCACATCTTCACCAAAAGCCACCCCACCCTCTCATTAGTCTGGGGTGCAGAACGATGTGAGTTTGGCTAATAATTTTTCTTTTAAATGTCTACACAAGTTAGACAAAAGTCAGGAATGTGCTGTTCTGTAAAAATTGATGTAGAAGACAAACAAAAAGAAGAGGCCACCTTGACTTTTTACACTCATTGTTTGTATGGCATTCACTAGCTTTTGTATGCCTCTGATCTCAGTTTACAAAACCTTAACAGAGAAGAACAATAGTGGCTGTTTGCTTGCGATGTTGACACAAATTTGGAAAACAGACTCCTCTGATCTCCATAGCAGTTGAAGCTAAGGAAACGTGAATTGGATAGCAGTAACATATCAATCTTTGATATGTGATCCACGTGTTGTCCCGAGCTACCACGTACAAAAGATAACTAAAGCCTTATCACGCAAATTTGTATCAAAGGTAAACTGCACTTTGGGTTCACACAGAAATCTTATCTTTTTGGCCATCCAAAGAAGATACCATCACTAAAAAGGACGGCGTGTGATTAAGTCTCATGCCACTGAAACTCACTATGCAGTATTGAGTTTTCCTTTAGCCTCAGTTGGATGAACTGAAGTGCCACCATCTGCACTGTCCCAAATGATCTTGTAACCTGAGCCTTTAAGAAATATAAACCTAATTGTGCGTCTGAAATATTGTCACACTCTCTTGTTACCCACCTATTCAGAAAAGGACACCCCGGAAGCATATCTAAGGAGTCATAATAATGAATAGCGACTCAGTGTGTCGTGTGCTTCCTCTTCTGAGGCATGTTCTGGTGTTCTGGCTTGTTGTGCAGGGAACACGGTCAGCAACCTGATTATGATCCTCCCTCCCATCTGCGGCGCCATCCAGACGTTCAGAGATGGATTAGAGTTTCGCTACGTCTGTTCCTTTCTCGGACTGACAGGTAAACGTGCCTCCTACTGAGGAAAGGTCTACACTCACACGTGAGGTTATACACACTGTATAGCCTAGTTGTAAACAGTGAGATACACATCTTTAACGCCTCCACTTCCTGTTTGGTGACAACACTCTGTGTTCCAGCTGTGGGGGTTGGTTCCTGGTGCTTCCACATGACGCTGCAATATGAGATGCAGGTGGGGTGATTTGTGGTATCAAAAAACAGATCAGGGCTGGTCAGCATGTACCCAATATTGGATGACTGTGTTCTCAAAGTTGCATGGAGTGTGTCTTTTGGAGACAAAAACTGTGTATCACACAAATGGTATGCAGAATGTACATTTAGACTTACACACATTTGCAGTGTGAAGAACAAATATAAACAAATCCCTTATGTGATCTTGGCCTTGATCTGGGTCCTTATTCTATTGCACTGTACTGACTTTGACACACCATGCTCTTTGTGCTTTGACAGTTACTAGATGAGTTGCCAATGATCTACAGCACCTGTGTCTTTGTCTACTGTCTGTAAGTGCTCACCATTCCGCCTTGATTTTTGTTATTGTAGTTGGAATCAAGCATCTCTCTCCAAACACAGCCAAGCCCATTTCCCACTGCAAGTGGATTCAGTGTCAGGCCGAACAGAATCACGACTCATCCTATTGATCCATACAAGATAGGGTTTCATGTGTTTGATGCATCTGTGTTCCTGAGCAGTTCTGCCGATGACTCTATAACTGATTCATATTACAAGTTTAATGTTCCATCCTTTCAATTGTATATATACGTAATGGAAATCTGTCGTCCAGCCAAGCCAAGTCATTCATGTTTCTCTTGCAGATATGAGTGCTTCAAGCAGGAGCATACCATCAGTCTATTTCTCATCACTTTGTTGTTGATCTTCAGTGTCTTAGTCAGTGTGGTAAGTCTCATATTATCCTCATTATTGTGGCGTTCCAGTACCGTCATTTTTCGATCCTAGTTCACTCCACATACCCCTGAAAGAAAATAAGATTTACAACCGACATTTCCAAATCTGAAACGTTGCTGAATAAACACTGACTGACATACTGACATACGGCCCTGTAAATACTGTTGTTTTATAAATGCAGGAAGGATTGCTCCTGCTGTTCACACACTCTTGACTCTTCCATTGTTTTAGGTCTATTTACAATGGAAGGAGCCAGTCTTTCACCAGGTAAGGGACTGCGTTAACTGTTGTGTTATCTATTCAGTGGGCATACTCTTTGTTTGCTCTCGGGGTTTGGTGTGTCATTGGTCAATATTTTCGCTCTGGAAACAATGTACCGTGCGGATATGAGATCCTGTTTCCTATTGCCATTAGCTTTGATATGGTTTAATACTGTATCTGATAACCGTGCTGCAGTTGCAGCTAACTCTTAGCTGTGAGTGACCTTTGCTACTGTTTGCTTGAGAAACAGTATCAAAAGGCCCAGAAAGGGATTGTATGACCAGTCCATTAAAACACCGGGTCCAGGTCCCATTCAAGACCCTCTGGTGCCGAGTTCTGTCTAGAGTTTGGGCTCCAGACTAGTGTTACTGTGAAGGGGAGAGAGTGCTGGGATATGTTTGTCGCGCTCCATAACAACACTCCACAAAGTGACAATGCTGCCTTTGTTTGCTCCCCACAGCCCTCTCTGCTTACTAATGCCACTGTTTCTGTTGGCGCGCGTTTAACAACAAACACCACCGTTACGGACTTGTCCGCTTGCTCCGCTGTCACTTCTGTTGTTGCTCAGTCGACTGAGTACTGGGAGGAGACGGAGTCCAACTGACTTCTGCCAAGTAGAAGCTGTGGGAATGTTGGTGTCGTCGCATAATATACTTGGATACGTGGCTATAATTCACCGAGTGGCTTATATGGATATTTTTAGAATGGTTTCAACGTCACAATAGATGCACTCGATGGTGGCTGTATGCTTGCCCCATCTAGTGGTTTGACCTTGTCGTTACACTCTTGTGAAGAGGTCTATTTCTTCATGTGTCATTTGACCTGTGCTGTGACCCTGTTTTCAGTTGAGTTTGTTGCTTGGAATATCCACATCTGACAGATTTTCAACCGTTTGTTGTTTGTTGTACGCACAGGTTATGTATGGTGCACTTGTAGCCTGCCTAGTGCTGCGTTCTATCTTCATAGTGACATGGTAAGTGTCCCCGAAACAAGATGGATGGTTACGTTCAGGAGGCAACATCTGATTGACAATGCCATCATTGTACAACGATAGCATCAATCAAAGAAGACCAACAAAGTTTGAAAAAGAAATCACTTCGACCCTTTCATGTAAAGCTAAAATACTGTCATTGCAATGACCTGTCTGACTGATTTTGATCTCCTCACCTGTGCTATGGATGTAGCCTGGTGATATAACAGGATGTGTTCTGTTTGCAGGGTGTATCCGTGGCTCAAGCCCCTGTGCTACACCTCACTAAGTGTCTTCCTTCTGGGGTTTTTGCTGTGGAACATAGACAACCTCTTATGTGACTCACTGAGGTAGTTGCACCATTCCCCATTCTCACAGACATCAAACATCAGTGTTTATCTGGGATTATGTCATCAGTTTGTTCATTCCATTTTGATGAATAATTATTTCATTTCTTAAATAATGTCAAGTATCATTTACCTAAATCGAGTCGTCCCAAAACAGTGTATTGATTCCATAGTACATAGGAATATCTTTTTTCCGGTCGGTTCTGCCATCAGTTATTTTTCCTTGTCTTCCAGAGCCACTAGACATAGTCTTCCCCCTGGTGTTGGGACAGTGACACAGTTCCATGCCTGGTGGCACATCCTCACAGGCCTTGGCTCCTACCTACACATCCTGCTCAGGTGAGAAAACACAAGTTCTCCTTCAGCATCAGCTCCAAACCAGAATTGTAATGTGTACGTGTCATGGCACTGGCACTGGTTTGCTTTTCATTACTACGATTGACTTGCTTGACGGCGTTAACGCACTGTACCACATGATCTTATCAACACACAGCTTGCAGATCAGGTCAACCTACCTCAAGCACAGACCAAAAGTAAAGGTAAGTGCCTTTCCCAATCGAGTTCTAATGCTGTATTTTTCACGGTTAAATGTGCACATGACGCTGCAGTATCACCCCCCCCCCCCCCTCATACTGGTGGAACATGTGCTCAGTTTCTATGTGGGATGTGGCCGATGCTACACGTGGATCTCCAGAAGACGAGCTGAAGGGACAGGGGACTGAGGATGGTGACATTCAGGCGTCACCCACACACAGGAACCTAACCATTGCCCCCCCCCCTCCCTCTGCTGCTTCGAGGTCAACACACCCTGAGACCAGAGGGCAGCCATGATACTGGGGACCTTTCAGTAGCTCACTGGAAGGATCCGCCAAGTGCAGTATAGCCAACGAGAGCTGAGGTGAAGCGGAAAAACGTTTTCCTTTTCACCAATCAAAGTAGTAGATCAAAGATCATTTGGATTTTTCATGGTGTTGTCGTGCACATATTTTTTTTTGATTGCAACTGTAACATGCAGTACCCTGTCAAAACTACAGAGGGGTGGTGGTGCTGGTGAAAATGTTACAATATTAATGCTTTCCTGATTATGGCCAGGAAAACAAAAAAGAAATGTGGGATTTGACAGAAATATGAAACACATCCACATCTGTATTAACATTTAATGTAAAACATGGATATTCAGGAACAATACAATGCCATAGGGTCTTAGGGTTTTGAATAGCTCAGTTAACTATTTACTACCTAAATTCATATATCCCTCTCCAATAGGTTGGAGGGTAGTCAATGTCTGTTGGTTACAAATGGGACTGAAACCGAGCTAGCAGGATAAGGGGGTCATGTGAGTAGGGTAGTTAAGATCTCCACTGCTGGGGCTTTTTTAGCACAGATTTACTCATTGACTTGAATTGCATTTCTTTAATGTATAAACCAGACTGAATCTGCATTAGACTTGTAAATTTTGCCCTGCGATGTATTACATGTTAGTGTCGTGTTTTTTTAAATGTTTTGTCCTGAGTATTAACTCATGGAAGGGAGATGACACAACTTCATCCAAGGATTGTAACACTTTTATATGGCTTGGATCTTTGACATTTTCAACCATAGTGTTTGTGTTTAGCACAAGGCAACAGGGTCATTCAAGTGCTTTACAAAAGCACACGTTTGTTTGACATTTTTTTCTGACATGAAGAAGGCCTAGCTGGAATATTATTCAACTACAGTATATCTGCATAAGCTGCCAAAGAGAAGTGTTTTCTCTTACTACCACCACTGTTCTTTTAACCAGTACTTTCCCTGGGAAGAATTGGAGGATGGGAGTTGTAGTTTTGGATGTGCCAGTTGAAATGCTTGAAATTCTATAAGATTTTATTGGATTATCATCAAAATCAAGGAGGCCTGTTGAAGTCATTTGAAAATGTGCATGTCATGTAAAAGTAAACAAATCTACTGATGTATATCAATGAATATACATCAGGGTAACAAACCTAATATTGTCCCATAATATCCAACTTAATTTGCATCATTTAGAAATACATATATTTGTATGTAGTGTATGACATAGTTTACCCTTCCTGCATATCACTGCAATGATTTGCGACGCTATCTCATTGGTTGCCACTAGAGAGAGCAGATTGGCATTAACATTCAGGTTATTAGTGTTCGATACTTAAATGTAAACATGTTATCACAATGGTGTAGATTTTACACTCGAACAAAAGACTGGCACAGTTAAGTAGCATGTGTGTAATGAATGCAGAGTCAGTGGGCTACTGAACAGGAACCTCCTGTTTATGAATCAGCTACAGGCCTTGAATGCTGACACGTCAAGCACAACATGGCATTAATGTGGAAATTACAATAAATTGAACCACTGTACTGTTTTTCGGAAATGTCTGCAAAGTTAAAGTCGGGGAACAGTGGTCAATAAGGGTGCCTTATTTGTTCCTTTGTAGTGTGCTCCGAGTTGCCTTGACGTTCATGATCAATTAAACCCATTGTAAATCAACCGTCTTGTCTTTTTTCTATTTGATTGAGTTGTTAAATGTTCTTTTTAAAATGTTGTTCCCTGTAGACGTGAATTGTGCACACAGACAATCATTTAAGTACATTTGGAAGGAATCTTCTTGAGATCTACAGAGTCTGGCGTGTAGGATATCTTCAGGATGAGACTGCAGATTCCTGGTAACATCTCCAGGGATGGTACAATGGTGGTGGGGAGGGTATAAATGGACATAAGAAGTGGGCAACTTATCAAGTGAACGCCTAAATCAAAAGCGCAACGGGACATGTGAAAGAGCCTTGAGAAATAGGGCATGTATTTGTGCATTGTCCACACATATTTTGACTCATATTTTGACACACATTGACTCACTACCCAGAAGTAAACCTATGCTGTAATTCTGTGTGCCAACAACATCATTCAGAGGATGTTGACACAGCATTGTTTTGATTACAGACATGGGAGCGCTACTCCAATTCTTAATGCAATCTTGGATTTCACAGCACTCTATGGCGTCACTGGAGCTTGTTGTGCACGCTCCCAAACATCTGTCTGAGAAGAGTTTTGTGACATTCCACACTGAATTGTGTACAAGGTGTACTGCACACACACAGTACAGGACTGTGGATGGAGTTGTTGACAATCTTGGCTTGGACAGGCCCGAACTTGACTCCACAGAAGAATGACGGGATTTGTCTTCAGTCGAATCAGAAGCAGTCACGCCATACAGCATACACTGCATACCTGCTAAACACACACCTCATCCTGACTCATATTGTTTACAGTATTCCCTCGACGCCTGAGAATTGTTCATGTGTTTGGATGAACGTGCTTACCAACAAAAAAGGAAGTATTCATGGACATTCTCTGGACGTCCACACCACGAAGGCACAAAACCCTTTCTAGCCATTAATCAGAAGGTTGTTGGTTTGGTTCCCGGCTGTGCAAAATGACATTGTGTCCTTGGGAAAGGCACTTCACCCTACTTGCCTCTGGGAGAATGTCCCTGTACTTACTAAAAGTCGCACTGGGTAACAGCTTCTGGTAAATGACTGAATGTAATAAGCATGGTGCAATACGAGCTGAGAAATAGATATAGCAGGACAGGTTAGGGAGCTGTTCCTCTTGTTGTGACGAATCATACAGATGTAGACGAGGGGGAGGGTGTTGCAGAGTGCACCTACGTTTTGCATGCAATCTAGTTAGTCATAAACAACTAAACTAAACCCCTTTGGCACTTATTTGGTTTTTCACAATGTATGCTTCATGTGTTGGCTACTCGCAATGTTTGGGGCTATATTGCTGTTATAATCAATGACCTATGTACTTTGTAAAGCTCTCTCTTGGAAGTCGCTTTGGATAAAAGCGTCTGCTAAATGAATAAATGTAAACACTCAGGCCTAAAACTGGAAATGGTAGAGCACTGTTTCTTCCTACATGTCAAGGGTTGAGCAGGCATGAATGAAGAAACAGTGAAACAAAAGGAAGACAAATGATAATGAATGTAAATGGACAGCGTAAGTGGAGGAGAAAACCTATGCGTCTCAGTTTACTGTACAGAAGCAGAAACTCCATGTGAAGGCTGGCTGCACTCACTTCCTGGGGGGAATTTGGGATCAGGTGTGGCAGTCAATAGAACCCAAAGCCAACACGTATTAGAGTGCCAGGAACTCATTGGGGGTGGCGATTGGTAAAGACTAGCGGGTATTTCCACCTCCTCTATCCAGACCGTTCAGACAGGAGTGACATGCGTTTGATTATGTGAGGTAGCACAAGCCCTGTCACTGTTCCCCTCCCCTGAGCTGTCAGTTGGTCATCAGTGTCTCAACGAAAGCTTACTGAAAATGAGTCATGAGTCATGTTGAGAATGTCCTGGCTATAAAAAACAAAAGAGTAGAGGCTCTCATGGAGAGCTTCTAGATCATGAGATGCATACTTTTTTGCACCGTTGGCCAGTCTGTACCAATATGCTCAACCTTGAATAAATCATCTAAACCTGCAATAATAATTACTAATCTATATGAGCAACTAGACTTATCTATAGTATGTAACAATTTGGAATAGTATTATTCCAAAATTAAATAATACTGAATAATGGTTGCAAACCATTGTGATTTTAATACATTTTTTGGTTCACCTAATGCCCCTCCCACAGAAAGTTGGCTTTTCGGCAATCTGTTGTCAGGCATTTAAACCTAGAATATTAAGGTTTCATCTCTCGATCCTAAAGACCGACAGTCTCATGAATCTGTACTGCTTTCATCAGCTCATTTTTAAAACAGTACCGCATTTTCCACCATCACAACAACCCTTTATTAACCAAACAAACTTCAGCATTTTCTTCTGAAGCATATATTACTTGATTAAAAACGAAAAAGTCAAAGATCAAAGTTCCAGACAGCGAGATCTTGATAAAGGTCTAAACACTGAATTTTTCTGTATCTGCAGGGTGCAGTCCCATCTCAATTCCAATCACAGGATTTACCCTACAATTTTCCACCATCACACATACGTAATCTGAAAACAAGTATCTCTCTCTGTATGCAAATAAAACAAGGAGGACTACCATGTTGTTATGTTTGTGGGTTCACCAAGCATTTGTGGTCCCTGTTACATATTTGCCGTTCTTTGGAAGATGCCGGAAAACGACGTGGCTGCGTTTGGAGCCACTACTCTGATCTTGTTGGGACAGGATCACTTGTACATAATTAACACTGTGATCCAGGTGGTCACCTGCTTCACACACAAAAAGCCGTACAATACAACGCGCACCGCTGGATCTCCAGTTCGACGCTGGACCCCTGTGGACCCCTGTGGAACAAGCATGCCCAGCATGAGGTCACTCTGGCTGGGTCTTCTGGCCCTGATGCAGCCTGGCTTGCTCACGACCCATCCTCTCCGACACCCTGCCGGACAACTACCCATAAATGGACCTTCTGGTGCCGAGCTGGAGTTTGTGGAGGTATTTATGGGTGGATGCATGGAAGAATATCCCTGGTAAGAAAAGATGAGGTTTTCAACTTGACCTCGACCTGCAATGAAGCACCTTGCTAGGAAGGTCATGTTTTCCCTGCTTTTAGACTGATTTATTGGTGTGCGGTCAAGGGTTTGAGCAGCGCAGACTAACGTACTCCCAACTACTTTGCTTGACCAGTTTCCTGATGTTACAGAGATAACAGTTCAGCTAATCACCAGACTCTGGTAAACTGTTGCTACAGCCTACAATTAGCGTGAAACAATATTACATATATGTATATATCTAAATAGCATTTTATACTAAGTGCTTTAATATGGTAAAGAACATATGTTCCCTATGTACCACGTACAGTAGATATTTGCTTTAGTCTGATTGTTGTATAATAATATAATGACAGCAGTATTCTAAGAACTTGCTGAGAACTACATGTGAGAAAGGTATTTCGCTTGATGGAGGTGCTCAAGCAATGTGTGCTCTCCAGTATCTTTGTTTAAGTTGTAAGCTATTTATAAATTGTAGCTCAACAGTTGGTTACTTACTTGATGTCTGTTATTACCTGCACATCCATTTCAAAGGGTTTGTGGTTGAAAAAGCATGGAATGTTTACTGAATGGAATCATTGGTTCATCAGTTTCAGGTTAAACTTATCTGTTTCGTGTTATTTAATACAGAAAAGGAACGCAAGAAAAAATGGAATGTCTGCTGCCTCAAGGAATTGCTTATGATTTATTACCTCTGATAACATTCTGTGATCTGACTTTTAATGAACTTACTGGCACAGGAACTATCAAGCACCACAAATTGCTTGAGTAAAACACAGAACTCCTCTAACGGTACTCGACCTTGAAGGCTGTCATCAGTTATTCAGCGAGCTGAACAATGTGTTCCCAGGCTTACCTGAGGAGCTTCTACGGCTACAGGCCCGAGCCAGAGAGGCAGAGGAGGGCTGCAGAGGTGGGGCCGCTCCTCTCAGCGGAACTCCGCGACAAGGTACGTGAGATGCAGCACTTCTTCGGTCTGCGTCAGAGCGGGGAGCTCACGGGGGAGACCCTGGCGGCGATGAGGAGGCCCCGCTGTGGTCTGTCGGACGTGGAGCCGTTTGGGGAGACAATGCGCTGGAGGAACAGAACCCTGACCTATCGGTAAGGGAGCGAACCCCGTCTGAATCCTAAGGTTTTACTGTGGCAGCCAGCTCTTTTCTCATTCTTCTGAAGAGTCAGTGTTAAGTTACGTTTGAATCTGCATGCGGCAGTGAAACACGCCGGCAAACGCAGATGACACAAAGAAGCTGGTCGACATCCCTTATCTAAAAGGTCAAAAAACAGGAGCAGTGAAAAAGTTATAATTCTATAGTCAGGTTGCACAGGCAAAAATGACACTGTGGTAATGCCAACACCCTGCAGAATCTCCACCTACCGCTCTGCTGCCCGACCCTCACTGGTCAGGAGAGCCTTCAGGGCGGCGTGGAAGCTGTGGGCCGAGGTCACGCCCATCCGCTTTCAGAGACGCAGCAGGAGGGAGGCCGACATCGTCATCTCCTTCCACAGAGGAGGTGAGCGCTGAGGAAACTGAAGCCGACGTCCTGTTGTTTAACCGCAGTGGCAGACCCTGTGCATCTGTCAAAGAAAACAGGGCTTTTGTACACGATCGCGTTCGACAGTTTGAGTCGTCTGTTTCAGACCACGAAGACGGAGCGCCGTTTGATGGAGAGGGCGGTGTTCTGGCCCACGCCTTCCTGCCCGGAGCAGGCATCGGTGGGGACGTGCACTTTGATGCAGAGGAAGACTGGACCTTCAATGCCACCGGTCGTGCAACACAGCGCCCAATATGTCCCCTTAACAGGTTTCAACCTGTTTGCGGTGGCAGTGCATGAGTTTGGACATGCTCTGGGTCTCGCTCACTCAGCAGACCCGGGGGCGATCATGTACCCAGCCTACAATTTCATCCCTCAAGCTGAGCTCCAGCTCTCCTACAGAGACGTCAAAGACGTCCAACGCCTGTACGGCCTCAATCCAAACTTCGAAGAAATGTCCCTGAAGAGGCCACCGCCAAAGACACCCAACAAATGTGACCCAGGTTTGTCATTTGACGCCGTGACAGGATTGCAACAGGAGATCCTGTTTTTTAAGGACAGGTAGCGTGATTTCGTACGACACCTAACAAACACTCACTCTTGGTCTATGTTAGAGGAGTTCATCGATGGTGAGAAAATATGACTGTCTCGTCAGGTTTATGTGGCGCATGCATCCTATGTTTGAGGAGACAGGGATCACGCTGATAAACGGGCTGTGGACGGAGGTGCCTCCTTTTCTGGACGCCGCCTATGAGAACGTCGAGATGAACAAAATGCTGTTTTTCAAAGGTACTTTACTTTACTACAAGGGGACTGGGGTGAATACTTGATGGATTCATTTGGATTTGTTCAACTTCAGTTAACTGTGGTGGGTTAAATGTTTTTTTTTGTTGCAGTTAATCAAAGCCTTCCAAATCCTTCCGTTGTGTTTGTATCAGGTTCTCAGTACTGGGCGATTCGTCAGTTAAAACTCCTTGAAGACTACCCCAGAAACATCTCAGACTTCAGCTTCCCCCCCAGAATCCAGGCTATAGATGCAGCTCTTCACCTCCGTGTAGCCCTCCTTACTGTGTTTTTCACCGGACATGAGTGCTGGAGGTATGGACCTGTACTTCCCCCACCCACTCTTCAAAGACTGGTTAACTGAAACTATTAGACTACTCACTTCACTATCAGTGCAAGGTAGCAATTATGTTAAGTGAAGTCATGCACTTACAGTACCAACCCACTACAACTATGTTTGTTTTGTTTTATGGACACAATAAAGTAGATTGTCATCTGTGACGACAGAAGACACAACCCACTGGCACCACCTAATGAGTCACTCAATGTGTGTGTCGTAGTCGTGCCCAGTGTGGTTTTGGTAGAAGAAATATTGTATCATTTTTTATATTAAGATTGTTTCCGCAGGAGTGGTGAATTCATGTGTAGAATTAGAATGGTGACAGGTTCCGAATGTTCTCCAGGTACAATGAGAAGCAGGGGAGGATGGAGGACAGCTCTCCTCAGCCTATAGCTCAGCACTGGCCAGGCGTCCCCACTCCCCTGGATGCAGCTGTTGAATATGAGGGTAAATACCATCATGCAAGTATATGAGTGCGGAATACATCCTCGGAATACACATGATTCTAATGGAATCTATCTATTTCCATCCATCAAATCTTTCCTAACAGGATTTGTCTACTTCTTCAAAGGGAATATGCAATACAAGTATGACCCTAAGCTCAAATATGTCATCTCCACAAGACCTGCAAATGACTTACTGGACTGCAAAGCAGAACTGAGCAATGAGATTCAGAACCAGGGTCAGGGCTGATCATGCTGGCCTCCAGTCCTACAAGGCTCTCCCCTCCCCTTCTCCCCTCTCCCCTCTCCCCCCTCCCCCCTCCCCTCTCCCCTCTCCCCTCTCCCCTCTCCCCTCTCCCCTCTCCCCTCTCCCCTCTCCCCCCTCCCCTCTCCCCTCTCCCCCCTCCCCTCTCCCCTCTCCCCTCTCCCCCCCACCACTCTCCTCTCTCTCCTCTCTTTGCCAGTCTCTGCTCTGTTGCTGCTCTTGGAGAAATACAGGATGTGTGTCATACTGTTCAGATGCTGTCCAACCACAATTTCCCTCTTCCCATGCTGACTGACAGTCTTCATGAATTAGACAGTAAAATAGTCATCAGTTAATCTCAATCATTTGGCATGAATATAGAGGGTTAGGGAAATTGTGGTCTCTCTGACGTAGAACATATGTCATACACTTGTATTTGGTTTCATGAATCTGAATCATGTCTATAACCTGTTCAATTTGTATTATGCCAAATAAGGGAATATAATTACAGCTAAAACAAATGTCAACTGAACCAGTCTCTCAATAGGATCCACTGTGTTAGGCAATCTGTGTTACTTTGAATTTTCACAATCATAGCGCCCAGTGTGCTCTGACTGAGGGAAAATAAATCAAAACTGGTCACATAAATAACATGATTTAAGCTTCACATAAATGATTTACTTTTATTTATAAAATACATGAATAAGATAATTCCTATGTTTTGTTAATGTAACTGCAGTCACTTGAATGTTGATTCAAGTTGGTGCAAGTCTAGATTGATTTATCAGCTATAACATGATTGTAAGGATAGCTGATAACTGACTCCAATGTTTACAATTATCGCCATATATCCTGTATCTTTCTGTAATTTAACTGAACTAAATTGATAATGGCGTTATAACAGAATTCAATGTATATAGTTTCATTCTTGTCCAGGCTAGCACTATTCAGATGTTCAAAAGACAAATTAATGTCAATACAAAATCATACCTAAAAAGTTTTTGAACTGAAAATACTGTGGTAAAAAATGAGTAACGTGTGCTCTGCCACTTTTGCGACACAAAACCTGATAGAGTTCCGATGTTGATGATCGACCCCAACCTTTTGGAGACCAGAACATACCACAAAAACAGTAAAAATCCTGACCATATGGCAATCAGACAGACAAAAGGGCAGTTAGAGCTCTCCCTTGGAGGTGTTCATCAGTGTTTTGCAAGAGGCCAAATGAGATGGTCTTTGAACTCAAAGTGATGTGAATGTCAAAAACGCGTACAACAAACAACAACCATTTATTTCAAAATGCAAGGCATCGAATATGAAGTAACATGACACTAAATGTGGAAACACATTTCATGGTGTTTGGTCTGTCAAATCAGCTTCCTCTGACATTACACCCTCATCTAAAGACATAGGTCTGAAAGTGTGCAAATGTTCTAAATACAAAGAGGAAGGAAAGGGGATACTCCCTTCCAGGAAGTCATCAAGTTGTTAATGGCACAACATTCCTACAGGCTTGAGTGAGGTACCCCGATACAGCCGTAGCAGATTTAGACTGCCAAAATATTTTTAGTCTTTCTCTGCCTACTTGGCACCATCCTTATGTTCATCTCATTGACCTTCAAACTGAAATAAAATAGTATTAAAAAAACGTCTGTGTAGAAATTGTTTATTATATTGCTAGATAATTCAAGTGCAAGCAAAGTGTTGTGAAATGTTCTTGAATTAGATGATTCCAACACAGGTACAAACAAAATCCTAAACAACAACAAAACTGAAAAAAGACCTGTAATAATCACAAGTCTTGTAATTTGTTAACAAATATGATAGAATAGTGCCAATCATAACAGAATATAATATATGTAACGTTGAGGTAATGATTTGTCGAAAAGCTCTTTTAGTGTGGAAAGATCCCAACAACCAATGGATGGGTAGTTTTTTTCCTGCCCGTGACTCAGTGCAGTTGCCCAACACCTCAGGGTTATAGAGTATATAAAGCCGCTGGTTTTACACAGACAGAAAACACACCCTCAAGGAAGAGGCATCATGAAGACTTTTCATCTAAACATTCTAGTCAGCCTGGCAGTAGCAGTGTACTCTGTACCACTACTGTCACCTACCCAAGAAGATGAAACTCTAGCAGACGTAAGCTTTTCACAAACCTTTTTCCAGAAGTTTGTGTCTTAATATTTTTCATGATTTCATCTTAAATGTGTGTGGTGCTTGTATAACTTTGTCTTTCCAACCCTATCCCTTCATTTTGTATTACATGCATAACTGTAGTAACTTTCTTTCTCTTTTCTCCACTCCAGTCTTACCTGAAGAGGTTCTATAACTTAAAGGAGCAGGTGGGGTCCAAGGCCAGAAATGGGCTGTTAGAGCGATACGAAAAGATCAGTGAGATGCAGAAGTTCTTCAGGATTAAGGTTACTGGCACGCTGGACCATGACACCATGCACATGATGAAAAAACCCCGCTGTGGTGTACCCGACGTTGCTGACTTCTCCACCTTCCAAAACAGCCCCAAATGGACGACCAACCAACTTACCTACAGGTGAGGGAATGAAGAGCTGATGCGGGTGTTTTATGATGTCAAAACTTGGCAGGGATTAGTTATTTTTTCTCATGATCAGAAATCAATAACCTTCAGGAAGTTCTTGTTAATTCACTCTATGAATCACAAAGGAATATTTTCAGTCAAACTTGTATTGGTTTAAAACATACAGAGATGTGCAACGCAAACCCATGTCCATACCGTTTCTGAATGGTTCCCACTGTATGTGTGTTTGGCATGTGTAGGATTGAAAACTACACGCCCGACATGTCTGAGTCGGAAGTAGACTTCTCCATCGAGAAAGCTCTCCAGGTGTGGGCTAAAGTCTCACCTCTGACGTTCAGACGAATCTACAGTGGCAACGCTGACATCATGGTCTCCTTTGGAGCGAGAGGTAACCAACCATCACCCCTTACCAGACGATTGTGTATTTGAATGCTCCTTCTCCTCTTATTCTTCTTCTCCTACACTCTGGCAAGAAAGTGTCACACATCATCTACTGATGAACTTGTGTTTCAGCAGTGGTGGTAGATCAAATGCCCATGCCTGTCAAGCTTATGGTTTTTATCAGTATGAGTGCTGGAGAGACAAGTTATAATGTAATGTAATGGACTGGGCACACACAGTCCAGTTCTTAAAGGTCTGCTGGTTTTGATTGACACTTGATTGACACTTAAAGTGCTGTGGGATGGAAACATATAAGATTTAGTTCACATTCCTCCATCAGTGCATGCTACAGGTATGCATCCTCTGACAGTAATCCCTTAGCTCTAGGCTCGGAGGAGTGACACCACTAAACATACATGTCACCATTCATCCTCTGTACTGTACCAATAACTCACCAGTACTGGATCTGCACCTCTGTAAGCCAGTTTGATTGAGCAGTGACGTAGTAAACCTTTTGGTTGAAAGATATGATGTCCTGAGCTTTTTAGTGTATCTAAAATCACACTCTACATTTCTATCGTTTACTTCTAGAATTGTACAAGCCAAGTTTGTCTGTTAGATGGAATATGATATAATGATTGATCCTATTTCATGTGAATGTTCTGACCCATTTCTGAGAACTCACACATCTGTCTTGTCCACAGAGCATGGTGATTTCTACCCCTTCGATGGCCCAGATGGCACCCTGGCGCACGCATTTGCCCCATCCCCTGGCATCGGAGGAGACGCCCACTTTGACGAGGATGAGACCTTCACTTTCGGTTCAAGCAGAGGTATGTCTCTCGCATCACGACGCAATCTCTCCTACTGTAGAGATGGAAGCCACTCACCTGAAGCTGGGCAGCTGACATGTTCCATACGTTTCGTGAAGAACAGGTGTTCTTGAAAAAGTATGATTTCTGGACTGCTAGAGACAACCTCTAATGCTGTATTTTGTCAATGAAGGGTACAACCTGTTCATGGTGGCTGCCCATGAGTTCGGTCACTCCATGGGTTTGTCCCACTCCAACGACGTGGGCGCTCTGATGTACCCGATCTACCAAGGATACAGAGACCCCAACACCTACGTTTTGCCCCGTGATGATGTCAACGGTATCCAGTCCCTCTATGGTCAGTATTACAAACAAACAAACAATTTAACTCATGACATTAGAAACCATGACAACCAAGCATCTCCCTGTTAGACCTAAGCAGATCATTCTGTGTTGTGCGGTTTGGAACCAAACAGATGGTTAATGTTGACCTCTCCAATGTTCAGGCCCCAACTCAGATGTGAACCCTGACATACCTGATCCTAAACTGCCCACGACCCCTGATGCCTGTGACCCTACCCTGGTCCTGGATGCTGTCACCACTCTGCGTGGAGAGCAGATGTTCTTCAAGGACAGGTAAATGTCACATGATCTCCAACAGACTGAAAGGAACTCTTGAACACCTCTGGTTTGTCTCAGGAAGAGGTTTTTCTTCCTCTGTGATGCAGAGATTGATATCACTTCTGTTACCAGGTTCTTCTGGCGCGTGAACTCTCAGAGCAGTACAGCGCAGCAGAACGTCATCAAGACCTTCTGGCCCGACATACCTGACAACATTGATGCTGCCTATGAGAGTGGAGAGAATTACAATGTCTACATCTTTAAAGGTAGGCCCAAGGACTCTTAAGGGACCCAAACCCTTTTGTAGCTCTTCTGAATACAGTTAAAAAATGCGATGATGTAACATTTAGCAGCTGCTGTAAATCAGTATTTCTCTGGCTTTACAGGTAACCAGGTTTGGGCTCTCTCTGGCTATGATGTTATCAGAGGCTATCCCAAGTCCCTTAGCAGTTTGGGTTTACCCAGGACAGTGAGAAAGGTTGACGCCGCCTTCTATGATGAGGAATCTCGCAAAACCTTTTTCTTCATTGATGACAACTACTATAGGTAGGTGCTGCCTTTCCTGAAACCATGATTTGATAGTCTGTAGAAACGTAATCTTACTGTAAGACAACGATGCCAACTACCATACCTATGGACAAAGTCATGGTCTCACTCTGAGTTTGTATCTGTAGTTATGACGAGGCGAGGAAGACAATGGACAAAGGCTTTCCCAAACCCATAGGAGATGGCTTCCCTGGCATCGGAGGCAAAGTGGCTGCAGCCTTCCAAAACAAAGGTGAGTGAAACAGCAACTTCTGAATACACGAGTTGCATTACACATCTGACTGACAATGGTTTGGATCCTCAATAGTGTTGTCACAGAAATGGTGCAATAGAACGTCATTAAATGTAAGCATTTTATGTGTTAAAACGTAACTCATCTTTTCATGGTTGTGTTCTCCCAGGTTATACCTACCTCTTCAAGGGGCCCTACGTTTACGAGTTCAGCCTCAGCAGTAAAAGGCTGTACCGTGTTCTCAGGAACAGCTACTTCCTGACTTGTTAGATCAGTTACCTCTGATGACCAACAGTGGCCAGTAATAAAAGCAACAATGTATGTTGCTTTTGATGTTTTTGTGCTTTGCAAACATGAAATATATTTAAATCAATATTTAATCTATTTAAATTATCATAATTTAGTAATTTTGTGCTTTTGTCCTGAAAGAGTTATTGAATGTTGTACTGTATATGAAGGATATCTATTCAAATAAAGTATTGACTAATATTAGTTCTGTATTTTGTCTCTTTGGCTCATAATGTTGCATTATCTTTGACTACATAAGTAAATACCATTAAAACATAACATTTACACATAATCAAGTTAGATTTAATAACATTTATAGGAATCAAATCAAGGGACTCATGTACTTGGTTTACAACTGTTTTGGTCTATAAGGTCAGTTCACTAGGAGCCAGTTTATGTGGTTACATTCAGCTATTCCACCAATACTATAAACGTAATATTATTGCCAAGCTACACTTAAATGCAAAACTGGCCATCATGGGCTGTTGTGACAAGTTGTGACTGAGTGGTACAGTATGAAGTACAACCAAACTGTATTATTTCAGATTCTGTCCATTTCCACAGCTCCCACAATTACACAGTTAACTGTACAGAATGTACAATATACTATATGACCATATATGGTCATGTATCCGTATTGTGGGCCTGACTGAGCTGTAGTCTTCAGGTTACCCTGCACGTCACATTCACCCCTCAAAATATGACTATTGAATATTCATTTGAAATCTTGATTTCCACTGACCAAATCATTATACACTGGTACACACTCCCGAAAACCCACGGTACAGTAACAATCTTGTATCTAACTTTGACAGAGAGTGAGGTGTTTGGTCACAGAATTTGATTTGGGAAGGCTATCAAATAATGTTACCATTATTATATAAACACCATTCACACCTTTGAAGTTCAATATTGTAAATTATTCAAAATGTCAATTCTTATTAGGTTCAAGGACTCCATCTGCTGCCGACAGAGTGTATTGAGTTGATCAACATTGAGTTTTTGTTGCTGATAAAGAGCTCTGCCCAGAAGTCATGCCAGTCCTGCCTGTTCCATGCTTGTGTTTACCTTTTGTTCTGAAGTTGAAAAATCACCATTTCACCAGCTCAACACATCACAGAGCTTCCTTAAGTTGACTTCTTCCCCTCTTCATCCCACGCGTCACGTAGTTGATTCATCGTTACGTATGTAGGGCCTGTTCAGACAGTTCCTGGAATGCAGCTTATTGTCCAATCCATGCAGGGGAAAACCTCAAAACTTACACAGGGGATATGGGTAATTTGAGGCAATTAACCAACATCTATCTCCACCCCCTCGTATGTGTAATTCCAAAGAGTTGGGTTATATAGGGGGGCTATGAGAGGGTGAGAGGCAACCAGACCTTCTTTTCGGCAGCAGGAAAAGGTTGTAATTATGGAGCGTGCAGTGGTTACTACGTTAATATCTGTGGTGGTTTTGACTCTGTGCGAAGCTGCCCCCAGTACTACTCAAAGCCCAGATGAACAGTCAAGAGCAGAGGTAAAACATGTATTCATTCTATACTTTTCCTTTTTACTTGCTATTTAGTATTTTACTAAATGCATGTTTTATGATTGAGTAAAGTTTTTAAATCAAATTTTCAGTTAAAATAATTCTGGCTTCTGCCATGCCACTAGCATGGTCAAGCACAGTTATTCACAATTTGGTGGTGTACATTTAGGAGGACTTTATCCTCAGACAGCAGTGTAAACCCCATGTTCAGGAGCAATTTCTTTTCTACATCAACAATTCGCTGCATATGTTCCAGGTATATCTATCCCAATTCTATTCCATTCCTGGTCCTTCTGACGCACAAGCCAGACAGATCACGGTGGGTTCCTTTGAAGAGAGTTTGGAGAGCATGCAAGAGTTCTTTGGTCTGGAGGTGACAGGCAAGCTCGACACCAATACCCTAGAGGTGATGTCTAAGCCCCGCTGTGGTGTCCCAGACCTGGCCAGATACGGACACTTCTGGGGAAAACCGCGCTGGGAGAAGAGTGTTGTTACTTACAGGTAGATAAAGACATTTGTGATATTGGAGACCTTTATGGAATAGCCAGAAATGAATATTGATTATTGAATATTTCTGCGCAAAGTAGCGAAAACTAAATATGTTTAAATCAAAAGTAATGGGAGATGCAAGTTAAAACGAACACGAGTGGTTGGATGTGCTTACTGTACATGTCATTTTCCTTTAGGATAACTGAGTACACGTCAGACCTGAGCAGAAGTCAGGTGGATACAATCATTGCTGAGGCTTTCAAGCTCTACAGCGACGTCATCCCCCTGGACTTTACACAGACGTACAGTGGCACAGCAGACATTATGATCCTGTTCAAAGCCAGGAGTGAGTTCTGCTCATCTCCTATATATACTGTACTGTCTATACAGTATATTATGTATATATTCATACTGTAGAACTACTGTTATGTTCCAGTTATCCAAATCAGTAAACAAAAACAACAATTTTACACTCACATCCAGACCACGGCGACTTTTCTCCATTTGATGGTCCGAGTGGGGTGCTTGCCCATGCCAGCTCCCCGGGAGAAGGTGAAGGGGGTGACACACACTTTGATGAGGACGAGGCCTGGTCTCTGAGCGACAGAGGTAGGTGAATCTGAGCAGCGGTGGCAGTCTACTTCCATGCTTTTCCACATCAATCCATGTAAGACACATGGTTTACACCTCGTTTTCATCACGGTCCACAGGGATTAACCTGTTCTTAGTGGCTGCTCATGAGTTTGGCCATGCTCTGGGACTTGACCACTCACGTGACCGCTCAGCCCTGATGTTCCCCACCTATCAATATGTGAGAACTCAGGGTTACAAGCTACCTGCTGATGACACACGTGGAGTACAGGCTTTGTATGGTAAGCATCTTGTACTGTCAGAATACTTTGTGGAGAAGGCACTTCCATTCAGCCATGGCTGATTTTGTTACTCAATGGTGATGTTTGCATTTCATCTGATGACACTTGTATCATGACTGTTCACAGTATGAACAGTGATGATAGATAACCTCAATCTTGTATTGTCTCCCTTACTCAGGTGTTCGAACACCATCTCAACCAGATCCCAAACCTCAACCCAAACCTCAACCCAAGCCAGACCCCAAACCTCAACCCAAACCTCAACCCAAGCCAGACCCCAAACCTCAACCCAATCCAAACCCTGAGCCCAGACCAGACCCTCCAGTAAGATGCGACAGGAATCTTGTCTTTGACGCAGTAACTTCTATTCAAAACGAGCTTTACTTCTTCAAGAATGGGTGAGACACAGACTGCACTGTCCTAAACAGTCACTCTACCGAAAGAGACGATTGATTCTTTTGACACAATTCTAACTGTTCAAATCTTCAAATAAGTAATTACATCATTTCCCCATTGTAAAACAACTAGATTGTCGTTGATTTTCAAGAATCCCAGGAATGTCAGGACGTGTTGCCACACTAAAACAATATTTCTGTTTAAAAAGGTATTTCTGGAAAAAGAATGGTTATTCAACTGGTGTGACGTCACGGCCTGTGAAATCCATTTGGCCACAAATCAACTCCATCGATGCTGCATATGAATACAAGAAAAGAAACATTGCCTACTTCTTTGAAGGTACAACACTACAGTATGTCGGGCACTGCTTGTGTGTAGTTACACACAAATACACAGAGATTCTCATCTTCTTTCAACCATGTCATTCCCTAGGAGATCATTACTGGGGTATCAGAGGCAACACCATGCTCCCAGGCTATCCCAAATCTCTGTCCAACTTTGGCTTTCCCTCATCGGTGAAAAAGATAGATGCCGCTGTCCATGTGGCGTACACTGGAAAGACACTCCTGTTTGTGAGCGGCAGATACTGGAGGTTAGTGATTACTGAGAGGAATTTTGCAGAAAATCAAGGGATTTTGAGTTGAGTTTTGCCAACAAATGAGTTGTGCCACACTGCAGTGGGATAAATATACATTGTTGTTGCCACAGTTTCAATGAAAGGAAAGGCAAAATGGACCGTGGATACCCTAGACTCATCCGCCGTGACTTTCCTGGCATTGGCTACAAGGTGGATGCTGCTTTTGAAAACTATGGTAAGTGATAAAGTTGGCCTCCATATTCTAGAACAATCATCCCCAATCAGCAACAGCCAAAACTCTACAGGTACACAGGGCAAAACAATGTACCAGTCTTAACCTGTGTAAACCTGTTCCCTCAGGTTACTTGTACTTCTCAGACGGCGCCAAGCAAACAGAATACTATTACCCAACAAAGAGAGTGGTCCGTGTTCTGCTTAACTACGGGTGGCTTAACTGCTACTAGGAAATCAGCACCCTCAACCCATGTGCACAGTATACTTCTCGTTTAAGACCAGAACAAATATGAATTAATTATGGGGAGTCAGATGGCTGAGCGGTTAGGGAACTGGGCTAGTAATCTGAAGGTTGCTAGATCGATTCCCGGCTGTGCCAAATGACGTTGTGTCCTTGGGCAAGGCACTTCACCCTACTTGCCTCAGGGGGAATGTCCCTGTACTTACTGTAAGTCGCTCTGGATAAGAGCGTCTGCTAAATGACTAAATGTAAAATGTAAATGTAAATTAATACAATTGCTTTCTCATTACATTAATGAATCTTGCAACTGGATGGAGGCTCCATTTCTAGGAGCCCTATCTAAAGACTGAATAAAGCTATCTAGCGCCATGAATGTGCCGTCTTCTTTCTGTGCTTGCAAAGCTATGTTCATTGTCACCGCCCTGACGTTTCTAAAACCTCCCATATTGAGAAACTATTTAACTGCCCTTCATTCCTGTATTCTATGTCCAGTCTTCTGAGATGCTCAGCTTGAGTGTATCAGACACCTGCACCTTACTGATCTGTAATAAAAACTTTGATTTTGTCTCGAACTTATATTTGGAAACTGACATTATTGACTTGGTACTTTCAAAGCAATAAGGAACTATTAGAAACTTCTTCACAAATGAATGGCCAGTGTCCAGAAGGCTGATTTTTTGTCCAGATATAGTTTCAAATGAATGGCTTTGGATATAAAATAGAATAAAGACAATAATTCCATTCATACATGAAAAAAAGGAGTGGTATATAAGACTTACCATGTGAAGTAATATGACATTTGTGGGTGATGGGTGGAAGTCGCGAGTGACGATTAAACTACAAGAACCACAATACAGAGCAAGTTACGTAGGAGGAGACACCTCTTACTTTGATTGGTTGGTTGGTTTGGCCCTCCACTGCACTGCTGAAGGTGAAACAGCTCCTACAAATTAGGAACAGTTTTTCAGTATAATATTATGTCATCAAGTGGACTTTTAACCATGCGGACTCAGTTTTGCAGGCACCTGGTAAGTGCATTGTGTCATCTAATTGGGGTCAGTTTACAGGGAAGGAAGCTCTGGTCTCTTCAACGATACTACAGTATACCAACAACATGCTATGTATAAGTACAAGTAGCTAGGGCTGCGTAGGACTGTAGTCTATTGTTTTGACTTTTACTGACAAAACCCATTGTGAAGACCTTAGCTGTCATAATTGTATTGCCTTGACCCTACGTCTAGTTTTTACAGCCAAAAATTGTATACTTTAACACAGCATTACAAACAGCTAACGTTTAGCTAGCTACCTAGCTAGCTAGATTACACTTAAAGAAGGCATTTTAGATTTTTTAGTTGATCAATGTATAAAATGTTTTTAATCATATTAAGGGCATCGTAAACTGTCAGGAAAAAATGATATCATGCCATCTTAGGTTTTGAAATGATCTTAATTAAAAGCAATGTGTTTATTCATGTTATGTAAGTAGAGTCAACCGTGCTACATTACAACTGTCTTTAGTCAAATGTAAGAACATAAATAGCATATGAGTTTAGTTTAATGTTAAGTCAAAACAAATATGCGTTAGCTACCTTGGTTTTGCAAGTTTCCAACACTGCTTGAGCGTGCTGTTATGTTATCAAACACGGTCTAATATCCTCTGCCCTTACAGACTCAAAAGTACCTTTCAAGGACCTACTCATCTCGCCCTTCACTAAATGTAAGTCTACAACAGCAATAGAATGATGTCCCATTGTTTTGTATAGTTTTGTTGAACTGGTGGTTACCTTGACAAAAATCAAATGAATAGTATACAAACCTTGATGCTCCATCACAGGAAGTGTTCATCGTTAGTGCGGTCCGCACCCCAATGGGGTCCTTCAGAGGAAGCCTGTCAGCAGTACCTGCCACCAAGCTGGGCTCCATTGCCATCAAAGGAGCTGTCGAAAAAGCAGGTAAGAACAGAACCGGAACAAAGAGAGCATAACTATTTGAGATGAATCTGATTGTTGAAATTCTGTAATTGATTCACTGGCAGCTGTAGTTATGCCCTTTTACAATGGCAAAACTACAAATACTGCAAATCTAACCTAAGTAGAAAGGTTAATCTTCATGCTTGATGAAGCTAGGTGTGTGCAGGCACCTGATAGGATGCTGTCTGTGTTTAGGTATACCAGCAGAGGAGGTGAAGGAAGTATACATGGGCAACGTATTGCAGGCAGGGGAGGGACAAGCCCCCACCAGACAAGCCTTACTGGGAGCAGGTAAAATCAGAGAAACCATGCAAGCTTCCACACACTCACATGCAGATAACCCCTTACACTAGATCAGTGTAACTCATACTGTAACCGGTCCTATACACAATTTGCCTTTCCAGGGTTAAGCCTCTCCACGCCAGCAACAACCATCAACAAAGTCTGTGCGTCAGGGATGAAGTCTGTCATGCTGGCTGCTCAAAGTCTAATGTGTGGCCACCAGGTAATGTACAAATACAAATCTAATACAGAGATCAAAAACCTGATTTTTTTTTTTTTTTTTCACAATCACTTTTCCTAACTAACATATCCTATTATGGTTGTGGTGAACAGAATCCAAACTGTCCGATTGCACAGTTTGTATAATCCTTTCCGTTTCTGTGACCCCTAGATTTATCTCATGTCAATTTGTGTCTGATATAGGACGATGAAATGATTTGACTAGCTGGATCTGTGTTGTTTCCTGGGTGTCAGGATGTGATGGTGGCCGGCGGTATGGAGAGCATGTCAAACGTCCCTTACGTGATGGGGAGAGACACCCCGTCCTATGGAGGCTTGAAGGTGGAGGACATCATTGTGAAGGACGGCCTCACCGATGTCTACAACAAGTTCCACATGGTACTGCTCTGTCTTTGTGGCGGTGTAGTGGAGAAATAGGTCCACCGGTCTATGAAGAAACAGTACCATTCTGTTCGTTTGCTGTAGGGAAACTGTGCCGAAAACACAGCCAAGAACAGCCAGATCACCCGGGAAGAGCAGGATGCCTACGCCATCAGCTCCTACACCCGCAGCAAAGCAGCGTGGGAAGCTGGGGTGCTCGCCAGAGAGATTGTACCTGTCAGCATCCCCCAGAGAGGTAAACACGGATAGTTTTATCTTTTCTCCCTGGCTGGGATCCCTGTGGTTAGAAGCACGTATCGCATACTGCACTGTTCACCAACAGGCAAGCCGGACGTTGTTGTGTCAGAGGATGAGGAGTGGAGGCGTGTGGACTTCAGCAAAGTCGCCAAGCTGAGGGCTGTGTTCCAGAAAGAGAACGGTAAATATAGAGAAAAACATCCCTGAATCGGTGCTTTGCACGTTGACGAGAATATTAAGTGATGAGGATTGCACAAATATAGGTACTGTAGCTTTAAATGGCTTGAGGACCGAGACGTGAACCTCAGTTGATGTGTGTATTGAAAACAGGGCTTTCTCTGTGCGGAGATTCACAGGTTCATTCTTATTGGTTTGTTGTAATTCCAGGCACAGTAACTGCAGCCAATGCCAGCACACTGAACGACGGTGCGGCTGCTCTGGTACTCATGACTGCAGACGCAGTAAAGAGACTCAACGTCACTCCACTGGCCAGGATTGTCTGTAAGGCTCTTAGAAACACACACACACACACACACACACACACACACACACACACACACACACACACACACACATATATATATATCCACTTAAATACAAATGCGCAACACAACCCAGGCTCCAGGCTGAGGTTACAAGAATGCTGTGACACAGGGTGTCTGTAAAGAATAGACTCTTGGGACAGGAGCTTTTCCTGGGTCTCAAAATGAACTTTGACCTTAATTCTCTACTACCATGAAGGTTAAACTGATGAGCCGCATTCAGGGTCAGACTGACCTGGTTTGTCGAGTTGGAGGATTGTTTCGTTTACTTAGAGTGTAGACCCTAATTAGCTGTTCTGTTCTCCTATCCCTAGCATTCGCTGATGCTGCCGTTGCTCCTATTGACTTCCCTATTGCTCCTGCATTTGCTGTACCAAAGGTAAGTTGGAGCATGGTCCATTTCACCGATAATCCTTCCAAGAGAACAACTCTGTTCCAGAACAGCCCTCACGGCATCTCACAGTGTTAGAGCTAACAGGATGTCACCATTAGGAACAGCAGCAAGGGGAAGTGCACAGCAGCGACATGAAAGTCCTGCTGTGCGTCAGAGATGGAAATGGCACTGCTACTCTTTATGAGGTGTGTGTGTGTGGTCCCTACAGGTGCTGGAAGCAGGTGGAGTTAAGAAGGAGGACATCACCATGTGGGAGATCAACGAGGCCTTCAGCGTGGTGGTCCTGGCCAACATCAAGATGCTGGACATCGACCCCGCCAAGGTCAACGTCAATGGAGGGGCTGTGTCTCTGGGACACCCTATTGGGTAAGCAGACCCAACCCGAACCTCTAACAGACGGTGTCAGTCTGTTGACACAGATGGAATACTAATAATAAGTTGGCATACATGGCAACCCACTTCATTGGTGAAAAACTGTGAATACAGTATGCATTGTAAAACGTGTTACCTTCATGAAGAATACGGATGGTATTGAAAATTTGTTGAAAAGAAGAGACACAAACATGTTTGAAACGAATGTGACAACTTTTTGTTTATTTCCCGCCCACACAGGATGTCAGGGACAAGAATTGTGGGACACATGGTGCACCACCTGGAGGCCGGCCAGTACGGCCTCGCCGGGATCTGCAACGGTGGGGGCGGAGCCTCCTCCATCCTGATCCAGAAGCTGTAGGACACCTCAAGCTCCACCCACTCCTGCCTCCTCATCAGGACAGCCTGTAGAACGTCTGTTTCATCGATGTACTTTAGGTTGAGATGACAATACTCCAAGCACTTTGTCATTTATCTGAAGCAAACTCTGTACCTGAAAGGTGACTGTGGCTAGATGACTGTATGCAAACAGATATTATTATGACTCCATGTTTGAGACACTCCTGTGTGCAAATAACTTCTGGTTACCGTTGAACTTTTGGACTTGAAAGATGAATAAATTTTTATGAATGATGTATGTATTGTTGTGTTGTGATATGAGATGGTTTGGCTTACTACTGGTAAAATAGGAATCCCATTGCTTAAAATATCACTAAACATGACCTATATATAGTAGTACAATATGTAAACATGCAAATGGTAAATCTATTCCATTTGAGTATTGTAAATCTACTAAGGCCTTGTTTGAGCAGGTTGGTTACTTGTTATTGTAGGTTTTCCTCCCTGTTATACATTTGGGTCACAGGAGGGTGCTGTGGGGTGATAATCACTGTTTTTCTCCAACCATCTGACATTGATTGGAATGAGAGTGGATCTGAATATTGGAAAGTGTGCTTCTAAAGATAAATGAACAATGACTCACTTCAACATTTGACTGAAATCCCATCCAAAGGAACAGTCAAGTGTTCCCGTGCCTTTATATGTTTGTCCTCCTTTCTCCGCCAGAGAACATGGCATCCATTAAGTTAACTATTGACAGGGAGTTATGCAACTGCAACAAAGGCCCGTGGTCTCAGTTTTGTTTACAGACATGTCCAACCACCATTGTGACCGTGAAGAAATGGGCCATGATGATTCACCTGGTTATCGATTAACACATCAGGAAATGTTCGTATTGGCAGAAAGAGAAGACCATCTAGTATGCCGGTAAGAATCTGTTACATTTCTTTTCTGTGTTGATAACATTGAGCCAACCCTGGGGAACCTGCTGAGAACATATATTTGTGTTTTTTAATGGTTGTTCAATTGAGGCAAGAAGGCAGTAGTGTCACCACAAGAGAGGAATGGTCCTTAAGAATATAAAGTTTAATTCCAGTTGTTTCCCTGATTCCATGGATGGATACTTTATGAGTTGCTGCTTCCGGACTAGACTGTGTCATTGTTTTCATGCCATGAGAAACTAAGTAGGAACTTTTTTTTATGTGCCACTTTACTGACAAATGAACCAAAAAGGCAATGTTTTACAACAAAAAAACTGGCTACATTTACATTTAGCAGACGCTCTTATCTAGAGCGACTTACAGTAAGTACAGGGACATTCCCCCTGAGGCCAGTAGGGTGAAGTGCCTTGCCCAAGGACATAACGTCATTTGGCACGGCCGTAAATCGAACTGGCAACCTTCAGATTACTAGCCTGATTCCCTAACCGCTCAGCCATCTGACTCCCTACTACAGGACATACATACATACATACATACATACATACATACATACATACATACATACATACATACATACATACATACATACATACATATATACGTCCAATAATCAAGGTTTACCTGAATGTATTTTCACTTTAACTTTATTGTCCTGTTTATAATTGATCATTTTTTATAATGCACAACACTCCCTTTTCTTCTATCAATTAGTGTATAGTGACACTGCTTTTCCTATCACGTCATAAACCATGAACCATGTCATAAAAGTGTTCACAAATAAATGAGCTAGAACTAAACCTGTAACGACTGTACTGAGTATGACTACAGTTCAGTGAAACCTTTGTGATGCCCTGCCACAACTTCCTCATGTAATCATACATAATACAATAACTTCCATATCACATGGTTCGTACTGTGAAGTTCATTTCATCATTAGAAAAAAGAACGCAACCTTTCTAATGGCTGGAATACTTGAACGGCCTGAGTGGTCAGCCTATGCACACACAGAGAAGGTGTGGTCATGGCTGTTGATTACCTGGCACAGTGGAAGACTGGACTGAGTTAGACAGAGAAGGCAGAGAAGAAGGATATCAAGCTAGGACTGGAAAGGAACATTTGTTGTGAGGTATTGATTCTTAGATTTTTTCATACCTTTATTTATATAACTTAGTTGTAACTTATTAGTAACTTTATCACGGTTCATGAGGATGAGAGGAATGAAATGTGTGCGGTGTAAACACGGTGTCTTGGTAACCGTCAATCAATGAAATGGTGTGCTACTTAGAATTGAATTTATCTTCATATTTGCTCTCCTTTACTTTTCCTTGTTTGTCATGTTTTGAATAGAAACAAGAACTGTCAACATGGCATATTATCAGGTAAATCTCATCAGACAATCTAGTCTCATCAGACAATCTAGTGTACGTTTTTAATTATTGTTCATGAACAGGAAAATAAACGTAGGTTCCGGAGCACCAGTGTTCAAATGACGTTAGACGTTTTCTCCAACTGAAAGTTATGAACATTTCATAGCACAGTATATGTTGATCCTATCCTAACCCTGTCCTATATACTAATACCGTGTATACATAATAATGAACTGGACTATTACATTTGATCATATTTGTCCACAGCCCGGTCCTCAGCCTGGGCCCACAAATGGCCCGCAGTACATCAATTATGGGTTTCAAAGTGGGGAGGGGAGACCCCCCCCATATGCTCCTCCAACTGGAATGACCAGCTACCACTCCTCTGCTGTTCCAATGTACCCACCACAGCCCATCAACACACACCAAACCATGACTCCTGTCCAACCTCCCCCACCAACCAGGAAAGGTATGCAAATTCCAAATATAAAAAATGTAAAAATGTAAGCAAGGCAGTGTGACATGTTATCATAAACAAATCAGTAAATGGACATACAGGCAAGTGTTTACCTCTGGACCAGGGCCACTGTAGACCTCAGTGTGCTTTGATTCCTTCTCTTTCAGCGGTCCGAAAGAACAGTTGCTGCAAAACAGCAGTGTGCACTGTCATAGTCCTCCTGCTTATCCTAGCGGTGATAGGAGTACTAATCTGGTACTTCGGTACGTACTTGTTAATCACGGCATAGCACTGTACTACCTGTCACAGCATACACTTGCATTACATTCATACTGACGGGTGTAATCTAACTCAAGGCTGTCCTCTGGAGAACATCCTTTTCTCAAACACAACAAAAAAACGATTCATGAATCTTCCTTCAATTCATAAATTCATGAATTGAATTGAACACGAATGTGAAGCACCATATGACGTGTGTGACCGTTTGATGTGGAGGAGGTCAGAGTAGGGATGTCAAAGCCGTGTCTCCTGTGTGTGTTCTCCCAGTGTGGTTCCAGTGTCTGATGGGAAAGTCCTGTGGGAACAAAGGCAAGTGTCTCAGTGCCTCCCAGTGGTGTGACGGCGTAGACGACTGCCCAAACGGAGAAGATGAATCGAACTGCTGTAAGAATCCTTTTCTAGCATCGCACTCTTGTTGAGCCCTGTCTGGCCATATGTACACCAGATATCATTGACCGTGAATAGGATTACAATCATGTTTTATTTTCCCAACATCAACCTGTGCTCCCCAGTTCGTCTCCATGGAACAAACTTCCTGCTGCAGGGGTACTCGTCAGAGAGCCAGACATGGAAGCCTGTCTGCTCTGACTCCTGGAATGACCAATACGGTCAAGCTACATGCCAGCAGATTGGGTACAAGAAGTGAGTCAGCCTTCTGAGAAACACACAAATGTTTAGGTGTGGCAGCATTACTTTGTCCAAGATACACACATGTCCAAAGGCCAAGTGATTGCATGATCATACAAGTAAATGATCTAGATCGAAAAGTCTCGATCTATTAACCAGAAGGTTGCCGGTTTGATTCCCGGCCGTGAAAAATGGGCAAGGCACTTCACCCTACTTGTCTCATGTCCCTGTACTTTATTGTAAGTTGCTCTGGATAAGAGCGTCTGCTAAATGACTAAATGTAAATTAGCTCCATGACACACACTGTGCTGATAATGCGTAACAAGAGTTTCTATAAGATATATAAAGGGTACAGTGTCTAAATAATGTGTACCAGTTTTCAAGAGTGCGCTGACCATGTACCTGTTTGTCTCTTCAGGGAGAGTTATGTCAGTTCGACCTCAGTAAGCTCTGCCTCCTATAACGGCTATCTGACATTGAATCCTGGTTATCACCCGGGCCCTTATGTACAGGCACAACTAAGCACGTAAGTTGATTACATTTCTCAGTCAAAGCGCTTTTTTCTATAGATATTCCTGCTGCATCGTGAGGGACTCATAAACAGGATCAGAATGTTCTGTACAGGCAAATTAAACCCTCACTAGGATGTTTCCTCTTCCAGTAATTTCTGCCAAGCCAACAGAGCAGTCAGTCTAAGGTGCATAGGTGAGTTATTACTGTACTGCTGTCTCACATCCTGTCACATGACACATGAGGTTAGGAGCATAGTACACACTCCCCAAGGTGCTATTAATGGGGAATTAGCTAACTGTCCTTTAAACGAGGTTTTGTTTTGCGGTGGAAAGCTCAAAGCTTGAGAGAAGAGCAGCAGAGCCAATTCCTCAACACACGACCCTGTGTACCCTGTAGCAGATGGAGGAATAGTGTTTTTCTGCTAGAGGTCAGATTTAAATGACAGACCTGTGCCATATGGTTGCGTTTGGTAATGATTGTTTGTGTGTCTCCAGACTGTGGGGAGAGCACTGCGGCCCCCAGGACCCGCATCGTAGGGGGGGAGATAGCATCCAGGGGTGCCTGGCCATGGCAAGTCAGCCTGCAGGTCCAGGACCAGCACCTGTGTGGGGGCTCCATTATCAGCTCGGAGTGGATCCTCACAGCAGCTCACTGTGTGGAGAAGTGAGTCTGACTTTGTTACTTGCAGCTCACTGTGTGGAGAAGTGAGTCTGACTTTGTTACTTGCAGCTCACTGTGTGGAGAAGTGAGTCTGACTTTGTTATTTGCAGCTCACTGTGTGGAAAAGTGAGTCTGACTTTGTTACTTGGCCTTCCGTCTGCTCCTTAAAATGGGATGAATTCTTTCTTGGAGGGGGGTGTTTCCCAAATGTAGCTGTCTTGGATTGCTCTCTGAGAGGTCAACCCTGATTATTGGACTTGATGCTATGTATGATCGTATGTCTTGTAGCTGGTTTTCAAGTATGGCTTTGGTTGAAGTTGGATTTATCTTGACGTTTATCGTTATTGGTCTCACATTGTTATTTACTCCTTCCTTCATGTCATTGGTAGGTTTTCCAGTCCTGGTCTTTGGAAAGTGTACGCTGGCTATCTGACTTTGTATGAAATGCACTTTGCCGCTGGCAATTCAGTCAGTCGTATCATTGCTCATGAAAAGTATGACCGAAACACCAATGACAATGATATTGCTTTGATGAAACTCTCCAGGCCTCTAACAATGTCAGGTAAGCACTTGCCAACTTCAAAAGTTCATGCGCATTAGAGATATACACAGATACAGTAATAACTCAAATCTTCACATTGTATTTGAATTGTGGATGAAAAATGTTTATTTGTATTTTTTATATATACAATAAATACACAAGTTAAACATTCTTCAAATGTATCCAAAGGTTGAGTGCTCTAACTCCATGTACTCTCTTATGTGTTAGATACGGTGAGACCAGTTTGTTTGCCCAACGTTGGGTTGGACTTGACTCCTGAAAGACAAGCCTGGATCTCTGGATGGGGGTCTTTGAGGAGTGGAGGTACACCAGAATGCATACATCACTCATTCTTCCAACCACTTTGATTAGACTTGGGGAAACTACAACAAAATTACGATAAAATAAATGGGCTCTTTTGGGGTTGATTTGCTGGTGTCAATTTTGTGGGTTAGACTAATCAAGAGCATACAAGGATCAGACATCATGTACAGTTGTCATTCTGAATGCTGTGACAGAGCAGTGACAACAGGGATTGGAACAACCATCCTATATAATACTTGCCGTTATATCAAGCTATCATAACAAGAAAGTATATCATAAAACAATAATGATATTGGTTTTCAACTCCAGAGTCAGCCTCCAACAACCTGATGCAGGCCCAGGTGACTATATACAGGACCGATACCTGTAACAGACCAGAGGTATATGGCGGACAGGTTACCAGTTCCATGATCTGTGCTGGAAAACTGTCAGGAGGGGTGGACTCATGTCAGGTCAGATAAGGCACACACACACCTATATATACACACACACAAATGAGCTATACTACTGTAATAATATTTTCATATATATTTCAATATTTTCTTGTCATAATCCCATAATAATAATAATTTGTGTTGTGTTCTGCAGGGGGACAGTGGAGGACCTCTTGTCGTCAAGGATGTTCTATGGTGGCTGGTTGGGGACACTAGCTGGGGAATAGGGTGTGCACAAAGGAACAAGCCAGGAATTTATGGAAATGTAACCGATTTTCTTGATTGGACATATACACAACTAAAGGTAAAAAGTTATATCACAAAAAACTGCAATAGAAAATATCAGACAGTTACATTAAATACATTACTTTGCAGTATGTTTGTTTTATTAGTTCTACATCTATCTTTACAGAACAACTAATGGAGATGCCAATGAACGTGGAACATTCCAGTGCCTGTTGACTTGAATTTTTCAGGGAAAGTGTATTTTTTCCATGTTTGATAAAGATACTGTATGTTATTTGACTTATTTGATGACCCTTATGAGATTACAAAGTATTTATAAAAGTTGTATACTGACAAAAGTAGTTTGAGGAGCATGTGTCTCATTCTAATTCTAATTCAAAATAATTCTCATTCAGTAAAAAAAATTAAAATAACATTAATTAAGAATAATGTTTTTAAATGTGCCCAACACATCCATCAATCTGTACTTCTGCAGGCCAGCCAGGGTATCTGTTAGTCTTCCTGTTACTGTAGAGTATCTGTGAAACCAACAACAAAACTGTCACTGTCACTCACATTGTCACAACAAAGGGGTACATTCTGTGGGCCCAGTAGGATATTATCAGCAGTGATACAGTAGTACTTTATCCTGCATTTTCAGGTGGTGAAAGGAAGAACAAATAACAAATCTACATATTAGTGTACAGTAGCCTTTACCTTTTCTTTATTAATGTCTTCAGGAATAGGGAATCCTTTAGACCCCAAGAAGACCCAGCTGGAACGAAAGCCAATTTTTCCAATGATAGTGCTTCCTAGGCTTTCTATTTCCTTCTTTGCTTCTGGCTTCAGCCTGTGTGGAAAGAAAAGGTCTTTGAGAAAAGCTTGCAGATAATGTTGTTGGTAATGAATTAAGCAATACAAAGTTAGCGTTAGGCTAATTTAGCACAGGCCTAATATTTTAGTGTTATGTAAGTATTTCATAATAGGGTATACAAAGTCCTTTGATGTAAAACAGAATGGTTTTTCATGGGCGAAACAAACATCCTTGATTAGAAAATTGTGGATATAAGTCTTGAACTACAACTCTAACTACAACAGTTCGTCATGGAGATGTTAAACATACTTGGTGCTTCCCTCATCATAAGTTGCCATTAGTATAAAAGAGCCATTAGAAATCTTGTGGAGGAAGTTGATCAATGCCCCGGAGTTATCTGCAAGACAACAAGAAATCGACAGCCACGTGAGAAAGTAATGTGAAGGAGTTGGTAGGTTGGGACCCAGTAATGAGTAACTCTATTACTAATTTAGACATCTGTACACAGAAATAGTAAAGTTTTAAGTTTAAGTTTTGACTACCAAACATACATTTGTTTGTGGCTGTTATAGCATAGTATTGTAGCAGTACCTCCTTGCCACATGTTAAAAGAAGCACTGTCTATCTTCTCTCCTGATGATGCTGTGTGGACAACATGTTTTCAATATGAGGATGGACCACATCAAGGTGTGTCTTCAAAGTGTTCACAGTGTTCACATGACATGAGGAAATAGTTGGAAAAAGTTGCCATTTGTATAGAAAACAAAGCAATTTGTTACCATCAACTGCTGCAATGTTGATCCCTCTACCAGCATTATGTCCATCAATAATCCTAGGGAAACAATAAAGATCACTTTACAGACTCAGCATTTTGGTTTGAAGGAAGGCCAACTGTTTCTTTTAAACAAATTAACCCAATTTTACCCAATACTAAAACAAATATAAATAATTGTATTTTAACCTTCGCAATGTGGGGGGTCTGAGACAGCCCAACGGTTAAAAGAAAATGCTTCACTTTGTTTTTGTATGCGGTAAAGTTGTCGCAATACGACGGTGGGTCACAATGACTGATGGGTCAGAATGACCCGAAGATAAAACAAGGGTTAAGTCATTACTCAACACTGACATTGCATTCTCAAAACAGATTTTGGGCTGTTTTTGGATCCCTCCACCACTAAGTATCTGGAAGGCAAACTTCCCAGGTGGACACTTGGACCAACGGTTGCACTTCTGTCTCCTTGGCACAGGAACTCCAGCTTTAAACAGAGCAATTTGTGCTATGCATTTCTGCTCTGCAGTTTAAGAGGTTGAAATTAAATGTGCGGAATTTCAAACAGTCCTGGTCTTACCTGGTTTCTGTTGAGGTCTATTGTCTGTGTGGAGTCTAGCCACTGACACAGAGATGAACCGGTTGTTAGACCATTCACAGACTAAATTGGAAGCTGCTGTTCCAAAGTACCAGGCGAAAACACAGCAAAAAACAAACCCCGCTGTTTTTAGGAAATCTGTAACCCCCCCCCCCACACACACACACACATACATAGAACGCACAAACATACACACACAAACATACACGCACACACATTCATGTAAACTTCACATTAAATAACACTGAAATACAAGGAAATCCACATGCTTTTTTGGGGGGTTGGCTGTCGCTTGCTTTCATTTCCTTGAGCGTGATTTCACAACCTTTCCTGTGGTACTCTAAATACCCAATAAGGTAAACGTATTTGATCTTCTTCCAATCATTTGGTAATTCTTACCGTAGTAAGAATTTTAGTGTTACCGTATAACTTACTCCACAAATGACGAGAAGAGCAGGCTGCCATGGCTCCCTTTATCAGGTGACTGTTCCGTGCTTCCTTACTCTTTACCAACCCATGATGACAGAGGGCCATAAAACCTTTTTTACCTCCAGGACAGGTGCAATAGGTCAAAACAAACAGTTGAATACCCAATACTTTGTTTAAAAGTATTGAACATGATAACATATTTCTAAATGCTCTGCAAGAAAGTGGCATTCAGTTTAATTGAATACATTTAATGATAAAGACCACAGTTCAGATACAGACGGTTGTGCATTACTCAACTTTACCTGAAGGGGGTGTTCTAACATTTGCAAAACAAAAGCATGATATGGATTCTTGACAAAAATAATTTCAGGTACATTGGAAGGATCTATATATTTACTGTTTATTTTCCGTAGCTATTATTGAGAAAGTACAACACATGCACACACGCCAATACTTTATCCACCTCCTTCTTCTATGGCCACAATTTGCCCTCTTAGCTCCTCTTCTCTCCTTTCCATCAGTATGGTTGCCTAATCACTGCTCATGGAGGTTGGCTTGCTAATTGGCAGATGCTCAGGCCCTGAGCCTGCATCTGCTACCTGTTTGTACCAATTAACAGACCCATGACACTGCACTGACACCTCTTCAATGGGTTAACAGATGCTGCAATTAGCCACTCATTTGAATGGATGCCCGTTTACCATGAGGGCCCTTGTCGCATCATCCCAACCGGGGGACCGCCTCTCATCTATTTGCTTTTTCCGTTGCCTCTCAAACGACTCAACGAGGCGTGGGAAGGCGAGGGAACCCTGGTGTGTTGACAAACAAACGCTCAACGACCGCTAAATGAGCCCTCCGCGTAGACGAGTGGCAGTGCTGGCGTGCTAGTAGGGGCCCCGCGGTACGTTTAGAATATGTAGGAGCAGGGTTTGTGTTGCATGTTTAAGTACAGAACTGTGCCCCCCCCTCCCCACTGACCACACGGGAGCGTGACGGTCCACAGGAGAGACACAGGAAGCGGCTCAGCGTGACTCAGAACCATCACGTTGTGTCTGGAGGGTGAAAGGCATGCTGCTCTATGACTAGTTTGGTTACAATGTGACCAGAATAAATCCCCTGGTATTGGAACTGCAGAATGGTGTTACAGTGAAGAAAATGATGACAGCAAACTTTCCTTTCATTGTCTTCTCTCTTTCTTAGTTTGGGCTTTTTGAAAATGGTTTACATTTGCAGGAGATTAAGCAAAGCAACATTTGAGTTATGTGAATGGAAACCTATCAACCTTACAGAATATAGATTTTCAATGCTCCTCTATCATTATGATCATATTCTGATAGAGCTGAAAGTGTTGCCGGTTATGAAACTGACTATGATTCTTGCTTCTCACCAGCACTGTGTGCGTGTGTGTGTATGTGTGTGTGGTTGTGTCTGTGTGTGGATGTTTTTGTGGTTGTGTCTGTGTGTGTATGTGTGTCTGTGTGTGAGTGGATGTGCACAGTACTGTAAGCCTGCCTGTGTGTGTATAGATCAAAACTGCATGTGTCATTTAGTCCAAAGGCTACGATCCATCCAACGTACATTCCTCCACAGCCAATGAGGAAAGACCGGCCTGTTACTGGGCAGTTATGGGTTTATTTTTTTCCCTCCCGTTCTTTCGTGAGGTCGATGTCACGCGTCAAGCCTCATAGAGTCTCGGAGCAGTGTGAGTCTTTACGACACGCCAGAATCATGTGCTTGCGGTGAACATCAGCACTCTTACTGGTTTTGCAGGTCAACCAGTATTGAGCCAGGGGTGCAGCTTGGCCAGCCCCACCTAGGGTTGTTTGCCGTGCTCTTAAACAATGTAAACAGACCAAAGGTCATACGGCAGACTACGTTCCCACAGTTCTCAGCCAGAGTATACGACAAGGACTTTGGTATCCTTCTACACAGACCGGGGACAAGAACATTCATGTTTATTGTCTACATTTCTGTCGCACTTCACTGTTCCTATTTGCTGTAACACTTTCTCATACTTTCCTTTCTAAGTGGCTAGCATTTGCTGTAAACTAACAATCAGCACATTTTGTTGAGTTATCTATAGTCCACAAAATAGCAATGGTTAATTTACAATTTATTGCATTTAATTATCTATGAATGCTTTCATGACTTCTCAAGATTATTGCTACCATAAAATGTACAATTATGAAGTGTTACCCATTACCCTCATTGATAATGTATCATCTTTCAGGTATGTCTGAAAGGTCTTTTCTGAGATGGCCCTGTTCTCTGCACCTCTTTTAACGTGTGATTTAAAGCAAAAGCGAAGCAGTATACCTGTGTTAACACAGCCAAAGCTAGCCCTTTTCATACATGCAATCAAATATCCATACACGCAGTACAATCAAAAGTGAAATCCTTCCACCATTTGCATCAAAATTGTACTTTTATTTGCACTACCAATCTTGACCAACTGAGGGCACTTCACTTTATTGACACCCAGTGAGAGGCTACGTGGCAGATAAGAATGGGATCATCGTTAGAGAGGGACTTACATACAGAACACTCAGAGTTTCAAATCCTCTTTACTTGAGGAGTGAGTCTTTAATCTTAAGGATCTTCCTCCAGTAAGGACACATAAACTCTATGTAAAAACACATATTGACAACATTAACAACAACAAGGAGCACACATCTGCTTGCTTCGTGTACTTCCAAGTCTTAAACCTAAGAATGAAAAAAAACGAAGGAATTACAGATAAGCTAGCTAGTTAGAAGATCATCGCTCCTTAAGCAAAGAAACAACGTATCCTTCTCGCTGTCGTGGAAAACAACAGAAGATTAGAATATTGACACAAAAAAAACATACACACTTCCCACTGAGCGATGTAGTAAACAACCATGATTTAATGTTGGAAGAGATTGAATACTATTACAACTGAGACTCTGGTCAAGATTTAAATGTTTGCTTCCCCAATGCCCTCTTTTATTTTGTCAATGTGTTGCTGTTGACAATTTTCTATTTAGGTCAGTGTGGGTCCCTCAGGCTCTGACAAACCACTTTTTTCCCAGAGTCCCAGTGACTGACACATTCTCTGATAGCAAATGAAGTCCTGGGCTTCTCAGGTTTTGAATTCTTGATGAGCAACATGTTATAAAATAAAACGGAGGTTGTTATTCCTGCAGTGCAATGTTCCCTAAATATGATTCTCAAAATCTTCCTTTATGTGTACAAGGCATTTAGTTGTTGACTTTAAGGACAGGAACCCTGAAAACAAAGACGAAAGAAATAAAGGAGACAGTTTCTAAAACAGAAACGTTTAACCCAAAGTACCTCCCCAGCTTTCTTTGAACCTTTCTTTCATCATCAAGTCACTCAGAATAAACGCATATTTCGGTGGCCAGACAAGCCCTGGTTTTGTTGTGGCCCGGGTGCGGTGACACAGGCCCGGAGATGTCCACCTGTTGTGCTGCTTCTTGCCCCGCCTGCATTGCTATTCCCCGTCACCACGCACTTACACAACGGCCTGGCAGAAACCAGCATTACCCGGACATCCGCTAAGAACATAATGCCTGTCTTAGACACTGGGCATCTGTTTGCATTTCCATGCAATATTGGACGCAGAGTAATTACAAGCCAGGAGGGGAGGGCTAGCCTGAGATTAAGGAGGAGAATGGGGGAGGGGAGGGCGTGCGAGCATCTGAACACATGGTCCTTCAGTAAAGCTCTTTTCCTCGCCACCCTCTTCCCTGGACAGCCGTCCCAGGTCAGACCCTAACCCCCCCCTCTGGCACGGCCTACACTGCGGTGGTCACTAGTGTCCTGGTGGCCCCTCCCCCTCCTGTGCTCTGATTGTCCTAAATCAACTCGTTGTCGTCTTGATGTTTACGGCCCTCCCCTGGGGGTTCTGCTGGTTCCTGGGGGGTGAGATAAGACTATGGCCTAAATGAAGCAGACAAAAAACCCTGGTTTAACTTGGGCATTCTGTGTGTCTTTGTTAAGATGAAGCATTGTTTGGTTGACGTGGAGCTATTAGCGTCCATGAGGTCTTTGTTACTGCCCAGTGACATGGCACAAAATGGGCTTCTGGATATCAGTTAGGTTGATATGGGGTGAATGGGATGAATCCTCCTTCTTCTTTGTTGCTATGATTATTGATGTTGCTATACCCTCCTGTTCCAGTGCTCACACTATCCTGCTGATGATGCAGCAAGGCAAAGGATAGGACGAACAAGGGTTGATAAATCGGAATAGCCAGACACAGATTACCCCCTTGAGTTGAGCAGTCCTTCACCTGCAAAAACCCGGAAACAGAGCCTAGCCAGATGACACCAGCTCCCTACTGCAGTCTCCTGACGTTAGCTCAGACAGCAGGTTATGATCTCCCCCCTCCGCTCTGCTCTTCCCTGGTGAACCCACCCAGCGAGCGGAGCGTTTTGTGCGGAGGTGACTTCCGCTCTGACAGCCTTTCTGCCGGGTAAACGGCGGAGATGGCCTCAGGCAGCGTGCCAGCAGCCGGGGCCAGATGGGAGCGCCAGTCTCTACCTGCCTCCGCCGCTCTGCCATCCCAACACAGGTCCCCCGGCGCCCCGGCACCATCTGCGCCCGGCCGGCCGGCCCCGCCTTCCTGTCAGCACTGCCGGGGAGAGGGAGCGCCCCAACTGCGTGTGGCAGCCCGCCGACGCAGCTGTGCAGATGTTGTCACAGCGACAGGGTGGCAGCCAGCCTAACATCTGTGCGCCCTGTGGGAACGACGGAGCGGCACTTTTACAAGGCAGCCAGCCTGGTGTAACACTCGGGGACTCTGTGAAGACACACTGACAGACATGGTGGAAAAAAAAGCACTTAGCCTGACAAATCACTGTGTGTGGTAGTCAACAGGGCAGCCCCTTAGCATGTCTGCTGCAGGTCTTGCCTGATACCATACCCACGCAGAGGATCAAATACACACCACCAAATATGATCCACTGTATGCTAATATTTGTAATCCAATATTAGGGCCCTCGAACAGTGAGCACATATCTCTCGGCTGAAGGCATTATTTAAAGATGTGGATGCTTTTCCTTCAATCTTTCATTTGTTGCTGATTTGATAGCAAAAAAATCTTTCGAATCTCCCAGCATATTGGCTGCATCCTTCCTTTGCGGCTCTGTTTTCTTGTGGCCTGTCATGGCTGATGTGTCCGTTCCTGTGTGTGTTCCCCCACCCCCACTCTCCAATGCTGCTTTTTACAGTCTGTGACGTGTGTCAGATAGCCCTTCATTACCACCCCTGCCTCTCTCACACCCTCTCTCACTCTCTCTCACCCTCTCTCACTCTCTCTCTCTCTCTCTCTCTCTCTCTCTCTCTCTCTCTCTCTCTCTCTCTCTCTCTCTCTCTCTCTCACACCCTCTCTCACTCTCTCTCTCTCTCTCTCTCTCTCTCTCTCTCTCTCTCTCTCTCTCTCTCACTCTCGATGCAAAGCACATGAATACCAGCTTCTTTTTGCTCTGAATGTGATTCCTGTGATTTTTCTTAGAACGAGAGAGACAGAGAGAGAGAGAGCGAGCAAGAGAATGAAAGAGAGACAGAGAAGGGAAAAATGAATAAAAAGGACTTCATACATTTTTATGACCGCGCCGATAAGGTCAGCCATGTGCCGTTGTTACTAAGCAACACTGACACCCCATGTTGGACAGTTGCAAATTGAAGTCAAACTCAAAGATGTTTATTACTGCTGGGAGTGTGACGACGTGTCAGTCCCTATTGGACTAGCATAGGCTGAACAGAGCAACGACCAGTAGATCAGGAAGCATTTACCGAAGATGTCCTGTTGGCTAACAGCTGTCAGGTTAATGTAGATGAGTGACCATTTCATATCCAGATGACCAGTGCCACTGCACCACATCATGAATTTCAATGTGTGTTGCGTCAATACATCATTTCAACGGATTCATCCATTGTATCAATAAATGTATCTGTCAATAGACCTGTGCCCATAGCAGTGTATACCTTGTCTAAAGTACATTGCTGTCAACAACATGCCATAGGCGTTGTCTATAAAGATCATATCTACTCAATCAGGTCTGGACAGCAGTGCATCGAGCTGTGCAATGCAAGGCAGTCAATGAGAAGAATCAATCTATGGATCCAGTAAGGTGGGCCATCAAGAGGCTCTACTGGGTCTGTCAATTACTCACTGTCTTCTGAGGAAGGGTGATTAACGCTGCCAACACTGACAATCTGTGGCTTCTCAGCAGTCTGGCAGAGAACCCAATCTGTGCTGTGCTGCATGATGATGTTGAAATGGTATCATTGTTCTTGAATGAATGTTTTAAAAAATGTATTGGAGGTTGATTGGCCCAGCACAAAGATCTCAATCTCTAGTAGCTCATTGCTAGCCTATGGGGAAGCACAGGAGGTGCAGAAGATGACCAGATGATACAAGCTTAGTGGGCTGAGCCTCTGTTGTTGATCTCTGAACATAGCTTACAGTGTGCTGTATGCTACAGCAGGAGTCCATGAGATCCCAGACAGGCCATTCTCTTCTATTTCTCTCCTTAATGGCGAAGGGTTACTGTCAATGGCAAACACGTTTTTTCCATTTCTTCATTGTGGAGACATGTCGACTCATTAAACTTGAATTGTGACTTCGTCTTGCATTTCTCTCAGAAGTCATGGGTGAAGAGAGAGCTTCTGTGAGATTCCATTTAAACGGGGGTCTTGGAATATACATTAAGCAACTGTTTCTTTCTTTTCTCTCACATAATGCCATTTGAATTATTCAACACTGACCCAAGCATCCAAGCTTTCTCATCCCAGAAGTTTCCAATTCAGTTCATTCAAATGAACACTCCATTACTGGAGGTTATCCTTCCACCCAACATTGTGTATATATGTATACATATTTAATGGCTGTTCTAATACAGTATAATCTCACTATCTTCCAGTGTTGAGCCAGTCAGGAACAAATATTAAGTAGTGTGAACTGGCTCACGGTTGCAGTCACATTTTATTTGCCATCGTACTGTACAGAACTAGTGGCTTCAAATCCCCTCTCTCACGTTTCCTCCGTGTCTGTCCTTCTTCTGCCTTTCCCTCTTTTATCTCTCCATATCTCTCAGATCCATTATTTTGGTCAACAAAGACATGTTTTGATCCAAATCCTGCCATTTTATTTCCATGCGCTTCTCTGTGGAGACTGGGGAAGAACAGGCTGCCTCTGGGCATCTTGGGAGATGGTCACCTGATTGTACCGTATGCCAACAACCGTCAAGACTCTCCTTTGTTGGAATGTTCTACGAGAAGATTATTCAATTGGTGGAGCTCTTTTCATACAGGTCTCATTTATCTAGTTTTGGATGACAAACAGAAAATCTTGCAGGAAGCAAAAGTTCCCATTTGTGTACACACAAGTATTGCATTTGTTATTTTTAGCTTCTGCACTGAAATTATAGCAAGATGTTAATTGGCTGTATGGACTTTAATGTTTACAAGATTATTGCCATGATTTGCCATCTGGTGCCATAATACCTTTGATTTCATCATACCCTTCTCATGGCAAATCATGGGGAAAATATGGGATTAGAAGAAGAAGGATTTATGAGCAGGCAGACATTGATGTAAAGCTGATCTCTTTACCCAAAGAGTCCACAGGGATTAAACCCATTGAAAAGAATCATCGAATGCAGTTTTATTTGGCTTTTGAATATGATTAGTCACAAAGGACATACCGTATTGATAAGAAGTAGGCACAACTGGGTCAGCCCAGAGTATATTTGTCCTCTGGTAGACATTTATGTTGATCAAGAACTAAGTTGCTCCACAGAGACACAAACCAACAGTAATTTGGTCACCAGCCATCTCTCATATAGATTAGTGAGTCTATGAGACTTAACACTGTAGCATATGACAACCCTTGAATCCCAACAGCACAGATGTGCCACCAGATGTCCTTGTATGGTTGCTTCATTCAAGTGTGAAAAACATATTGTAGATTCTGTGAGCACCACATTGTACTCTCCTGGTAATGGTGGTAATAATATGAACAAATGTTGTACGATTTGAGAGAAATTAAACAGATGAATATTCAAAATCAAAAGATTGCCCTGACCAAGAGTAAATCAATTTCATTGATAAATCATCCCCTATGTGAATGCAGGCAAAGTAGGAATAGTCCATGTTTGGAGAGCAGTTGGGAAATTGGTGGTGAAATCTTCAATATTCAATAAATACTTTCTAACAGTAATCCATCTGAACAGGCTGGGTGTAGAGAAGGGCAGGCTGGAGGCAGAGTCTGTGGAGAGGTAAAGAGGCCGGCAAGAAGGCAGAGAGACAGGCAGGTAGGGAGGACTGTGGCTGTGCAGATTAATAAGAACATAGCGCCATGACTGGATGAACAACACACACCCCTTCACTGCAGGGAGAGAGAGAAATATACATATATACCATATATATATATATGAAAGAGAGAGAGGGAGAGAGATGGGGAGAGAGAGAGGGAGAGAGAGAGAGAGAGAGAGAGAGAGAGAGAGAGAGAGAGAGAGAGAGAGAGAGAGAGAGGGGGGAGAGAGAGAAAAGACAGAGAAGGGATTGGAGGGGAGGAGAGGGGAAGGAGAATCAACATTTCTCAAATGGCAAAAGCAAAAAACAACTCAATCTCTAATAGTAATAAAAGGATCATCTGTACACACAGAACATAACAAAATGCACATTTTGAGGTAAGCTCTGCCTCTGGTTTATTAAAGGCTCAAATGTCAACTTACAATTCTGCAAACTACCAAGTATTTGGTCTAATATGTCACGTGTATAAAGTGGTTACGTGCTAGCGACAACCCACCCTCACGAAATCCTACAACCTAAAGAATTTACACATAACCGCCGATCTACCTCGTGAGACCGATGATGCTCCTGAATTTTTGCGATTAAAGGCTGTGTACGTCTAATTTAAAATACTGTGTCTACCTATTTACTTGATATTTCCGTGTGGAGAGTGTTGTCTCTGCAATTGTGCCTGAAGGCCTGCTTATGTTTGTCAAGGTCAATTAATGAATGCAAGCAAAGGCTGGCTGGTTCCCAAAACACCCCTGGGACTCATAAATTATACAGAAAACATTAAAAAGACATTATTTGATATCTGTAAATTAAAATTCATTTACATGTTTAAATGCCAGGCTAGTCAGGTGTGTCACCTTCCACGCCCATTATATTAGCTCACAGCAGACTAGTAACCATGAAAAAATGTTTGATCATTGACAGATTATCTCTTCATGATTTTGCATCATTCCCCGGTTTATTCCTGGATGGACACCTTGTTCCCTAGTCCTCAAGTGTGAAGAGACGATGTAGCCAATCTCGCGCTCAGTTCCAGGGATAGCTGCGCGCTCTGCACCTTTAAGGCAATAAAGAAGAAAAGCGGCTGCTGCGGAGGAGGCGAGGGTTATTCCATAATGCTCTGAGGCTGGGAAGGTTAGCGCAGGGACCAGTGTGATTTCTACGTCTGGGGGAAGATGCGTGTGCTTGTTGCTTGCTGGATGGAGAGAGGCGGTGTTGTGGGACTGAGTTTTCAGCACAGCTAACAACTATTGCCTCCGCTTCAAACCCATGTTTTTTTTTGTCAAAATCAACTTTAAGCATTTTTATTACTAGAAAGTTTTTTCTCATTATTTATTCATAGTATTTCATTTACTTCTTTTCTTTATCCGAATTTGAATTTAATTTATTTTCTTTTGCTGATTTTCTTTTGGAAATTTCACCTGAGCACACTGCGCTTGTCCCGCGTATGCGTCTCCAACCTCCCGTCTTCGCTCTGACTCAGCAGCACTCACCTGGACCGGAGCGCAAGGAGGAGGCGAGTCCCTTGCGTACTCCGCAGAGCATCGCGCCGTTACGCGGGGAAGGCTGCACGAAGGCACGGCGTGGACACTTCAAGGGAGACGTACAGTTGGATCTCTGCCCTTACCATAAGACAATCATCAGAAGCGTATACATCCACTTCCCAACGTGAAAGAGAGACGAGGGAGAGAGAGAGAAAGAGAGAGAGAGAGAGAGAGAGAAAGAGTGAGAGAGAGAGAGAGAGAGAGAGAGAGAGAGAGCGAAAGAGAGAGAGAGAAAGAGAGAGAGAAAGAGAGAGAGACGTGTTTGCACAATCCAGCATCCATTGCAATTGACACTTTGAAGAAATATAAAGGAAAAGGAAGAGTGTGGAGTGAAGAAGAAAAAGCATAGCTTGGATATTGAACGGAGCGGGGCATGTGGATATTGGCTATTATCTTTTTCCAGTGCATCTTGAATGGTGAGTTTTCCATCTAAAATTAACTTAATTAAATGATAATTGACCGCTTAGACAAAAACAAGCCTGGCGCACAAGCCATGTCTTGTCTCTATGTCTAGCAACCTGACTAATATTAGCCTAACAGGCTGTTGCTATGTCCTGACTACCAAGCAATGGGAAGACAGATAAATGGGTGGACCTGGCTGCACGGGCTTTTCTAGTCACATCCAGGTTAATTGCCCTCAACTATGTGAAAACACTTAAGCTATCAAGCCATGCTTTTCTAAATAGTCGTCTGATTCCCCTTTTAAGTATATAAATATTAATGTGTGACAGGCCTATTTGTTGGTAAGAATTTAGGCCTAAGGATTAACGCAAGGCACAGAATACGAAACGATGTTTAGGGTAAAACATTTTTTCGATGGAATAACACCTAAATAGACGTACAAAATGTGTCTACATATTGAATAATTCTCAATGTGCTCTTAAAAAATAGGTAACATGTATGATTCATTTCAATTAATTTATGTGTACTTGGGAAATTAAGTCGTATTATTGTTCATATAAAACATGTGTAGTAAGTATATTTCCACCTCTAAAAGGTTTATCTTAATTGAAGACTTAATTTGATTTAAACACATATTGATTATTGTGGCCTATTTGCATATCTACAAAAGATTTAACAAATGCATGTTTTTATGTTCATTAAATTTAAAAGAGGGCCATTTGTTTCAAACAATAAAATTGTAATGATTTCCCCTGTGCAAATATATAGATTTTTACAAGATTTTTTCATTAAGAAAACATTTTGGCTTGAAAGTGCCATTTGTGTTTTACTGTAGAAAAATATTTCCTAAATGATTGCTACGATCAAATTCAATAATCTGTATTAGCTATGGGATAATGTTTGCATTATATTTGTAAACTGTGATTGGAAAAATACGAGGAAAGGACAGTAGGAGATTTGTTCAGTATTTTTCATGGCATTGCACCCGCCATATTAGAAGTACAAACATGGAGGCATTTGGATTGAAAAAAAAAAACACAAACCAGCAGTGGCTAGCCTCTATCGCCCCGACCCTACTGTTAACCTCGGACAACCTCCCAAGCTTTTATTGTTTTACACAGTGCAAAGGTGATTGGCCTGTGATTCCTATAAAGATGGATTTTGATTAGAGGCAAATGTGCTTTGGATTTGGAGGGGCTTCTCACTCAGCGAATACAGGAGAGGGTGTGGAGAGAACGGAGGGCATGAAGGAGTTGGGGGGCTAGGGTGGAAAGGGCAGATAGAAAACTACATAGAAAATTGGGGGGCATTTAGGGGATCTTTCTGAAGGAGGGACTAATGGAGCGGTGGGGGTGGGAAGAGGAAAAGTGAGCACAAACTGAAGGAAGGGGCAATGCGTAAAGATGACAAGAAAACCATTTTGTGGCAGTGCTGTAGGGCTGAATGGGGAGGCAGGGGTTGTTTTCCAGAGAGAGCGCAGTGAGGGAGTGAGGGGCGCAGTAACACTGCTTTTTGCCCACAACTGAGGCGTGACAGACTACAAAAACCGAGAGGACCTGTTCCATGGCTGATGTCCATTTCTAATGTCAATCACTGCTGTGCTTGACGACACCTCAGCTCTATCTCCATCCGCTGCTCCTCTGGTGAATGGTTCCACACACTGTTTGGTACAGACTGTGGCGACGTAAAATGGCTGCTCCTAAAGGGCTTTAGCTTGGACATTTTTTGAAATGGAAACAGGATCCCCTTCTGATTGCAGTGAATGTGAGATTGACTCATTGTGTTTTATAAACACACCAGGTTGTGTGGAGAGCTCCTTTTTTGATTGGACAGTAGTAAACATTGATTTGTTGGCATGGATTTTCGATCACGTTTTTATAAAGGTTCAGTTTTACTTGCAGGGGATAAAGTACCATTGCAATTGTTATCTCTGACATACAATTTCTGTGAGGTTCTAACAAAAGAATGTAGTAAAAACTATAGATAAAAATGTTCAGAATATGTACCTTTTCGTATGACTCCATTAAGCTTCTTTACTTGTTATAGCCTATTTTCTTCCTGATTTGTTTTTCCTGAGCTGAAGAAAAAAAAAAGATAGTGTAAATAGCATGAGCACTAGCCTACATTAGAACAGTTTGTACCTCTTCTGGCCAGAGAGACTGGATTCCATAAAGGCTTTTAGGGTTCTGGGCTAGCACATGCTCCTGAGGTGGTCTCTATGGAAACCTGGATAATGAGTGTTGGTGCAGTGTGGGCTGGGTTTGAGCAAGGCCGCACTCTGTGCAGGTGACCCCGGAAGTGCTTCGCCAGACTGTTACTCACAGTAGATGAGATTGTTAGTATCTCGAGGGAATGTGAAGGGTATAATATATTTATAAAGGTTCTGAAACCTGTCCGTGCTCATTTTGTAGATTTGACTGTAGTTACATTGAAGCATAACTAGTGCCTGGGATCTTGTTATTAAGGGGTAGGGTGTGCTGTATTGTTTACATTGTATGTTACTCTGTATGCTACAAAATATAGCTGTCTCACCATTCACCACCTTTTATTTGATAGTTTTTGTTTCGTTTTCACCACACTTCATTTTAAACGATTGTTTGCAGATTCTCTCTCCGCAATTCAGTTGCATCAAATGTGCAGCTTTCTATTTTTGAGGCCTAGGTGCAAACTAATTTGTCTATGGATACAATTTGCACTCATAAACAATTCCCCGTTGTAGAGTTGATTTCAATGATACTTGTGTTTTTTCGAGAGCCCTTGCGACAGTATCTCTAATAACACCCAAATGTAATGGGAACATCAGATCTGTCCATGGTGAGACTGAGACAGACCAGGGAGATGGTATAATGTTGTTTCTGCTCAGCAATACCTGAGGGCAAATCTGACACACGTTCAATTGGACACTAATAAGCAGAGCAAATATACAGCAATGCTGCTCTATTGGCACTTAGTGTCGCCGTGTGTGTTGTGTGCATGTGTGTGTGTGTTTTTGTGTGTGTGAAACAAGTGTGTGTGTGGGTGTGTGTGTGTGTGTGTATTTATGCGAACATTGATGGAGGACTGCAGTTTGTGGGGTTACCTCAGCTAATTCAAACATGAACCAATGTAACGTGTGACTCCATCCTACCTTCGGTTAAAGATGAGTGCACATGAAGAGACCAGGCTTTGTTCTTGTCATGTTCAGGGAGAGATTCAACGTGCAAACAAACTGGGTCTGCCTCTGCTTACAGGACTGTGTTTAGAAGATGAAAAATATCCAGGGCACAGCATCTGAATACCTGTCAGCCCCACTTACACTGCTCGTTTAGAACCAGCGCAGCTCAGGGAACCAGGAGAGGAGATTAACCTTGATAAAGCTGTCATGAGGAGAGAGATTTTAATCAACCTATCTGGAAGATAAGACCCTGGTTTAGAATAACGATACCAGACGTGTTGACTTAATTGGGTGCTGTGTTTTTGGTCGTTACAATTAAGTGAGCAAAACCCAATTCACTCTTTTATTGTTTAGAGCAAATGTACTTTCCAATGATATATTTCATATATTTGTACCGTACCTGTCACATTTAGAGCATGGATTTTCTTTCCCTTTAGATCTCAAAGTAGCTAGAAATATTTACATTATCTAAATATTCCCCATAGTGTTTTTGGTTTGGGGCATTTTAGCCATGTGTTGTCTAATGAAGAACATCTAGTCAGTCAAGAAGTATTGTCATAAGAACATAAAGCAACGCTGTTCAGAGTTTATAATCAGGCCAATCAGAAAGTGGATCTGTGTAGACTAGTGTCCTTTGGTATACATCTGTCAGTTCACATAGAGCCTGCCTGTATGAAAGGTCCACACACACACACGAATATACGCATGCATGAATGTACACATGCACGTGCACACACACACATACACACACACACACACACACACACACACACACACACACAGAAAGACTAAGCTAGACCAGCTGACTGTAAATGAAAATATACATTGATATATTTTCAGCAACAAAAATACATCTAATACGTGATAATTGGACATGTGATTACTGTAATCATTTACAGATGGTTACATCCAGTGTTATTGTCAAACATATTGTACACTAAGAGATATAGGATTACAATCTTGTTTGACAATGAAAAGGTTATTTAAAATGGTTAAATTTATTGCACACAACCATCACTATAAGAATGTGAGAGAACAGAGATAATATGTTGTTTGTACGGCAAGTCAGGATACCTCTGTGTGGACACCTCTGTTTATTGTGGTCTTAGCCTCAGACTTGGCTGTTAGGAGAGCAGACTCAAGTATAGGTTAAGAGATGCATATTTAAATGTTAACTGTTTCATTTAACCCTGGTCCAGAATGCTCGGAGAGATGGTGTGCAGCAAAGCAGAGAGAAAGAAAGGGCGAGGTGGCAGGCAGAGAGAGAGAGAGAGAGAGAGAGAGAGAGAGAGAGAGAGAGAGAGAGAGAGAGAGAGAGAGAGAGAGAGACAGAGACAGAGAGAGAGAGAGAGAGAGAGAGAGAGAGAGAGAGAGAGAGAGAGAGAGAAAGAAAGAGAAAATGAGAAAATGAGAACATGAGAGAGAGACAGACATGGATAGCCAATGTAATTATTATATTTAATTATGATCCATGTCATATAATGTCATCATATTTTTGGCCGCTGTTTCTTTTTGGTGAATTTGACATCTGTGAAGGGTGTGTGTTAAGTGTTGTTTAAGAGACTGAGCCTAAGCCACAATTTGATTGTACATAATACTGTACATATCCAGGTCCTGACCTAGAAACATTGAAACAGTGTGTACTGTATTAGTCAGCAAAAGCGCTTGTCCCTTTATGACCTGACTTCCAGCACGACTCTTCCAAACAACCCCATCCTCCTATATCGTTCTAAATATTTTTCAAATCTCAAATGGCTGATGTATGTATAGTATCTACCTGACTTAGTAGTAGTTTACCATTTATATACATGGACACTTGGACATGAACACTTTCTTTTATTTTTTGAAACCTCAATAGTTCAATAGCCATCAAACATTGTGCAATATTGTTTACCTGGTGTGTTATGTTAACAACATAACATACCTGGCAGCCACAAAAACATACAAACCGCATGTGAAAATTAAGAAAATCAAGAACAAGTTATTTAGAAGTGAATGCCTGATTTAGTCCTGCAGTTCTGGGGGGAAGTGGTCAGAGCGTTAGCCTACTGCCCCACTTTGCCATGGAAACATTTGCATGCAGTCTAAGTGGAAAACAAATGACGTAGCAACAGTGGTTGTTGTTGCTCTCATTCATTATGACCAGCAGCACCTACCTGCCCGCCAGCTACCTGTCTGCACAGTAAACATGTCAACATACAAAAACTTAGCCTCATATAACACTCGATAAGGTGTCTATTGTAGACTTGTTGGTAAGAGTTGGTAAGTAAGAGGTAAAGAAGTGAAAAAACACTTTGCAATATGAACAAACAGGGTAAGGAACTCTGAGATGTGGTAGTTGTAAGTTGGCAGATAGGAAGACTCTGACAGTCTGCCAGTGGTCAGAGACTGCTGTTTTTTAATATAATGTGGTGCGCACACTTAACTGTGGAGCTATATTTGGGAGGCCATTTTTAAAGCTGTCACTGGGGTAATGGAAGGAGTGCAAAATGACCTCTACAGAGAGACACAGACTCAGGGGGCTACACACACACACACACACACACACTCACACACACACACACATGCACAAACACACATCAAGTCAGGCTCATTTATAACACCAAGGAAAGGTACCACCCCCCTTAAAAAAATGACAAAGTTGATTGATCTCCTGAGTTGACATGGGAGTCAAGCAAAGTGGATGGAGCGTCAATTTAATATTTTATTTTGGTACAATTACAGGAGATAACAAGATGCAACATTACATTTGGTAATTACAATTACCAAATATTCCCCCCAAAACGTTTAGAAAAGTATGACAATGACATCATTTACTTTAGTTAGTTTGTATATTTTCTAGAATTATCCCTAATCACATTTAACTCCCAACATTAAAATCTTAGCATTTTTTTAAATTAAACTCAGCAATGTTCAAGGTGTGTGTTTGTTTAGAGGGTTTGAATGTGTTTGCTCATTTATGCAGGAAGGTGTGTGTGTGTTTGATTGCAGGCTTGGCCTACGACAGGATCTGTTAATAACTGACAAACCCTAATTAGAATTCAAAAATCATGTGTCTGTACCCGAAGTGTGTAACATTTTCAACAATTCTGGCATTTGTCTCATTAAAGTGTTGCTAGCCCCCAGGTCCATTCTTTTTCAGGCACCACCATTCTATCAGGCCTTCCCCAGAAGTGATTATGCTAATTGTTGTTTGATCAGATGATTAAATTATAATTCGATTAATCCTGAGCGCTAAACGCTCTGAATGCGTTTCCGTGCGCTCGGCTGGCTGGCGTGGTCCGCGTCGCTAGGCAGGCTGGAAACACGGCCGCTGACCCGACACTGTGACGCCTTCCTGCTCTGCTGTTTTAACGTTTTCCAAATGTCTTCTGAGGTGGATATTTACGAATGAACATAAATACACGTTCAAACATAAATCGAGCCCTACATTGTATTTTGTGTATGTGTGGGTTTATCATGAGTGGATTTCCGGTGAGCGAGTATAACCTTTATCATCATCATCATCTTTATCATCATTTGTCCTAGTTATTTTTTTCTTTGACCATCGTCTATCAGGGTGATGTATGGTGCTGTGGGAAGATGGGTGTCCGGGACACAGACTGAGGGCTGGGGACAGGGTGCTAGATGTCCCCTTCTGCTCTCTGAGGCACATGTTGAGGTACGCTCTAGATATTGTGGGACAAACATTTCTCAATAGAGAATAGATAAGCCACGCAGGCATGCAGGAACACGCACACGAACATTACGCACACACACGTACATACGCACACACACACACGTACATACGCACACACTTTGTACATGCGCGCACGCACTCAAAGCAGGCTGACTGGTTCTGTCACTCGGTAGTATTGGGGAGGATTCTGCTGCAGTAGGCTTCCTTAAGATGGAGCTGCCCTGCCTCTGAGGCGAGTGAAGGATGGTGAGAGAGGAGGATGTGAGGACAGGGAGGAAGGGAGGATGGAGGGAGGGAAGAAAGGAGGGAGAGGGCATGTTTTCCGAGGCGCTAGAGCATGGCTGCGGGTGGAAAAGGCAGCGATGTCTAGTCATCTGACCCACAATCCCATTTAACCCCAGGTCCTATGATTTGCCCTATTCCTCTGTGCCACGCTTGGCCCACGTCACTGCCCTTTATTCCTGCTTCCCGGGTGACTGGATACAAAATGCTATGGAAAATACCCACACACAGAAAACACAGATTTGCACACGTGTCGTCAAAGTAGCCGCATTTGCACAATATGCAGAATTCCTCCTTACAGTGTCACATATCTTGAGCTCCTTCAGTTCAAGGTGACGTTCTCCCTCCACTTGTCGACGTAGCTGAGGTGCCTGTGCTGAACGCGGACGTTCTTAGCACCGTTATCCGACCCTCCTTGGTATATAAGCTCCCGGCTCATCCCTACCTGCTGGGTTTAATGTCTGATCTGTCTGCACCAGCCCTGCCATGTACTCACACACATTCACACACAAAGACACACACACACAGATACACAGATACACACACACACACACACTCACATTATGTCCAGGCTGGTCCGTAAGACTACTGCCCTATGAAGATGTTTTTTAGTCAGACTGACCCTGACCGACAGGGTCATCACTCGGCCACATCCTGTGTGAAATACACTTGTTATTGTTTTGGCTTCTGTGGGTTTCTCTTGGTGTCGAAGTCCCGTGTGGATGAGTCCCAGAGACCTCTGGGCTCAGGTGAAATGCATGTCAACAAAATAAGCCCCGACTCCTGCTGCTATCTCGAGGTGAAATAAAGATAGAGATCTTAATGTATTACCAAATGTCTTTACGTAACGTCAGCGTGCCAACATTTGTGTAAGTCCGGGCCGGCGGTGTAAAGCTCTTGATGAGATCTCGTCGGCCTGTTTCCTGGTACGGCTCATGTGTCCGTCGTAGTGGCGTTAGACGGAGCTTGTTTGGTCCACTTGCAGATGGACTTCCTTCTGTTTTGTCATCCTCAAACCTGTTCACTGCCAGTCTCTCTCTCTCTCTCTCTCTCTCTGTCTCTCTCTCTCTCTCTCTCTCTCTCTCTCTCTCTCTCTCTGTCTGTCTCTCTCTCTCTCTCTCTCTCTCTCTCACTCTCTCTCTCTCTCTCTCTCTCTCTCTCTCTCTCTCTCTCTCTCTCTCTCTCTCTGTCTCTCTCTCTCTCTCTCTCTCTCTCTCTCTCTCTCTGTCTCTCTGTCTCTGTCTCTCTCTCGCTCGCTTTCTCGAATTCAGACGTCAGTGTCTGTGTGCTGGAGTTGATTAAGATCTCCTGGGTATTTTCCCTCTGGATTTCCTCACCCCTAGTTAGCGCATGTAAATGAGCATTCAGATGCATCGACTAACTCACTGGAACGCACGCACACATACACACACACGCACGCACACACACACACACACACACACACACACACACACACACACACACACACACACACACACACACACACACACACACACACACACACACACACACACACAGGAGCAACCCCTTCATCCCATCCTCCTGAGGGTACACACATCAGAGGAGGGTATCATTGGTTTTACATAGCGGCCGTGTGGCACTAAGCACACTGCTCAGTATTATTCATGAGAGCAAATTGGGAGCCGGTAATTCGCCAGGAGAGGGGCTCTTTTCCCTCTTCTCTTCTCTCCTCTCTTCTCTGCTCCTCTCCTCTTCTTCCACCCTGGCAGAGCACTCCGCCTCCCTCTCACACTGCTGTCTGCCCCCAGGGCAGGAGGGGTAACAGTGAGGTGGGGGGGGGGGAAGAGAGAGACGGGGGGAGGTGAAGAAAGAAAGGGGGGGGTAAAGAGGGAGAGAGGGGGTGAATACGGGGATTGGGGATGAAGAGAGAGAAGGGGGGGGGGCGGGGGTGAAGAGAGATTGAGGGGATAAAGAGGGAGGGGGGTCAAGGGAGCGAAGAGGGGGAGGGGTAACTCACTGTCACAGCCCTGTCCTGTCCTACAAACCTCCCCTCCCTCCCTCCCTCCTCACCCCGGGCGGCCCAGGGCCGAGTGCTAGCCTTAATTACCTGCAGCTCCTGCCATGAGCTGTCAGTGTGTGGCCCAGTCTCTGTGTACCCCCACCGGGCATGGCTGGCCCTGTCCTCTCCAAGCTCCAGACCAACACCATGCCCACCCCACCGCCATGCTGACGGCCGTGCCATGGCTAACAGCCAACCCAACCTCTTCATCCATCAGCCAGCCAGGCCTTGGGCATGGTGAAGCTGTTGTGGCTAATGGCTAACTGCATTGTTGAATGGAACCTTAACCCTAGATTTAGGCAAAGGGGAGTATCACCATGCATCCCAATAGCATATTCCAGTTGCAAAAATAGAAATCAGAGAATGGCCCTATATAAAACCGAGAACACCAAGTTTTTCTATACATAAACATTTGGGGGGGTCGCCAAATTCTAGTATGAGATTAGATGTTTGGTCGAGGTAAACCCATTCACGGTAAAGATTCATCGATGGCATGGGTGGGCTAATGCTGGAGCTAATGCATGGGCCTTTTCATGTTGCTGTTAGCTTGGTGAATATTGATTGCACGTTTACTTAGATAAATCGCCTGGGCAGTTTAGAAAGCAGGCGGTGATGGGCAGTTAGACGCTGTGAGTGGACACACCTCTGTAGGTTTGATGGAGCTGGCTCTAATCCTCACCGAGCAAAGAAATAAGGAAGGATGAGCTAAAAGAGGCATTTGGAGGAGGCAAACACACACTCAACATCTGTTATCTCCTGTTTTGTCATGTTCTTGTGAGGCGATTGACATTGCTCTTTCTCCACTAAACCAGCCCCATACAGTAAACTTGTGCACCATCCCCCATCATCTTGTCCCTCTCCATATCTCCCTCCCCCCGCTCTCTCTCGCTGTCTCGCACTCTCGCGAAACGCACGCACACACGCATCGACAAGCGTGCTGTATACTGTACATACACCACGTGGCCTCACCTTGACCGGGGGGGGGGGGGGGGGTGTGCTGCCCTTGAGCTGTCAAGCCCCGGTGCTGCAGACAGTGAAGCAGGGCCACAGCCAGACCTGAGAGGACAGGACGAGTGCATTAAGAGTCACCAGCAATCCAGGATTAGAGCCCTCACCATAGGCACCACCAACCGGAGGTGACACCGGGACTGTGCCAGCCGTTCTTTCGCCCGAACGGTTGGCCTGCTTCTCCAGCTAACAGAGCAACTGTCAGGCCCAACGCCCCCCCTTTAGCTTTGCTGATAGACACAAATAAAAAGGGGCCATCTATTATACATGGGTTCGATTCATTATTGAACAGTATCACTTTTTTTTTGCTTCTTTGTGGTTTTGGCTCATGGAAAAATGATGTGGATTAGAGGTTTGGGTGCAGGTCGTTTGGCACATGGCGGCTTCAGAGTGCGTGTGGCCATGACAGGTGCTTTCAGATGGGTGCTTTCTGTGTCTGTGACTACTTTTATGAAGATGTGTGTGTGTGTGAGTGTGTTTGTCAGTATCTGTATGTTTTTGTATGTGTACGTGGGTGTTATGTTTGAGGGAAAGGATCTGAAGATGGTCAGGGTGTTTCCTGTTGTAGACACTGTAGGGTTGGGGCTGTGTTGTCCTGGAAAAGTTACAGGATTAGCACCTTGACAATTGTTTGCTTTTAAGACTGGTTCTTACTTTTACAGTACTCAATGTCTAGCATTATATATATATATATATATATATATACTATGCCCCTTGATCTGATGGAATTGCGGTAGTGTATTAATAATAATGCAGGAATTGGAGTAAATTGACTCTATGGGTTGAATTACAGCTAGAATAACAGGTCGCATCTTCACCCTTTCTTGTTAACATCATGACTACCAATGCAACAAGAAGTCACACCATGAGGTGTGAGAAACACCAGGAAAAGACTTCCTCCAACATCTCCAAACATTCTGACGAGAGCAGCTGACACACCTCTCATGTCTGACGGGAAGGAAAGCGTGGGACTGGTTTCAGTTGAAGGCAGTTTGGGAATCCAGTGAGTAACGAAAGAAAGTGTTTGGGCTAAACCTTTGAGACGTAAACCAAAGTGTTGTCGAAGTCTTCTGTTCAGTAAGCTGATTGCTGTGCGTCGATAGATAACACATCTGGGTTTCATTGCACGTTTTATCATTCCTTCAGCTCGGTTTTGATCTTTTCCCTCAGGTCTCCTCAGTAGTATCAATAGACTCTCAGAAGTAGGCTTCTTCTCTCTACAACTATCTAAACCTTCAATTTGGCCTGCAATAAAATAGAAGATGTATACGGTAGAAAAATAATTTCAATACAAACATATGTTCTTTCCTTCGTAGTAAGTACATTCATTTACGAGATTTGTGTGTGTGCGTTAATGTGTCAGCATTATGTTCCCAGCAACATTTGTATTCATTTTCTGTGCTCTCGCCATTTTATGACATCTGTTAATTAGATTTTATTTAGAGGTGTTGTGTACACAAGCATCCGCTGTAGCTGCCAACTCCCACCCACACACGGTCTCCTCTGGACTCTGCTTGTGTTGGCTAGGACATTCAGTTATTACAGAGGAAGTCGAACTCACAGTCGAATCTTTAGTGGTCGTATGCTGACTACTGTAAACAGTATTGTGTGTCTAAAGGGACAATGCTTTCTTGTCCCTGCCTAATTTAGCAGCTGACCGAGGATAGGAGTCGTCTTCTATGGCATTGATGGGTCCGCGGCTCCAAGTTCTGCACTGACAGTCAGAGGGTTGCAGGAGCGTACTGTAAATAAATGCCTTTTGGGGGGTTTATGTGTTCGTCTCAGACTTTGACTCTGGTTGTTTGTTTGTTTTTTTGCACCTTGGGGGGTGGAGGGGGGGGGGGTACAGTACATCCAGCCACGAAATAAGAGATGAGGTCAGATCACCGTGAAGGAGAGATGAAGGTTACAGAGAGCAAACGAAGGGGAGAGAGGAGAGAGAGATGGAGAGAGAGAGTGTTCAAAGGTAGAAGTGCAAATTTACTAGAGAGACAAACAAGAGAGCAAGGGTACGCCTCTGACCTCCCCCGTGGCCTCTCTCTCTCTCCCTTTTCCTCTCCCTCCGCCCCCCCCCACCAGCCGTTCCTTCTATCTGCTAATAACTGCCTGCATGTTATTGTCTGAGTGCTTTCCACAGCGCTGTCTTTCTCTCTCTCTCTCTCCTCCACTCACCCTCTCACCGTCTTCCTTGACAATGCTCTGAAAAATGAATGCTCCTCCACAACACACTGTCCGTGCCGATGGGGGCCACGGAAGCGACCGGCCTCCATCGCGGCCCCCTTCGTCTTGTGGAATCAGCCGCCCAGAAACAGGAACCTTAATTTTTCATGAGTCTGTAAAAAGCAGGATTAAGACAAAAGCGGTCGTGAGGCGAACCCTCTCTCTCCTCGCTCCCCCCTTTAGAACACTCTGAAAGCAGGCTTGATAGCTCTTTGTTCTCTTTTGGAAAGTGGAAAGTACTGCTACTGTTCTGTTCCCCCAGTAGAATAGCTAACGCTTATGGGACCATTGTTCTTACAAGACTTCTGTATGCCGGACTCTGCATCAGGGTACTGTGGGAGTCCACTGCCTCCATCCCCTCTGCAATGGCTGCTGGAGGCATGCTAGCTGCAGGCTAGCTCTTAGCATGTATTAGTGCTGAAATGAGCCACCCACAGCTGGCTGCAGACTGAAACTTATTGATCTGTGTGTTAACCACAGGGGTAAATACACTCAAGAACCACACAGGCACGCCTGCACACACACACACCTCATATACACACACCTCACACACATGCACACAGACAGAAAGACAGACAGACAGACTGGGTGTGTCAGTGCCCCTAAAAATAGTTTGCTGAGACGGACAAGTCACTCCAAAATCTGCACAACACTCAAATGTGCGTGTAAGTGTCAGTCCTGGCAAATTGGCAAATCTACAGTTCTGCACCGAGCCGTAAATGTTTGGTCTCCAACACCTCCTGTCCTGTGAGGTCGCAGCGCTGCAGTGGTTGTCTTCCCTGTTGTCAGCTTAGCACTGTCCCAGTCACCACACCTCGAGTCTGGACGCTGTGTTTTACAAGCCCACACATGCTGACTGCTGTCAACAACAACAACATCCAATGCGTCGTCCAACACCCCAGACGCTCTTTACATGTCCGGGGTGAGAGCCGAAATGCGACATGTGCACAAACACGTGTGAGCTGGTGTGTCGTTGCCGACGGACTTACCAGCGGGCGGAAGCGGCCAATGATTTGAGGCCTCGTTAGGAATTTATGAAGCGCTAAAATGTGTTGTCCCAAGCGAGGGGGGGATTGGCAGCTGTCACAGGCAGGGCGGCTGGTTATGGATGGGGCGGGAGAGTACAAGCTAGCCTGGCACTGCTCTGGGGCAACACACACCAGGCCATGGGCATGAGCTGAAATGAGTTGTTAAAAGTTGTGATGATGCCCATTTCTATACATTCCCTAATGTACTTTCCCTATTCTACAGTACCATCTCCAGCAGTCCTGCAGAGAAGATGTTAGATTTTTGGTCCAATTCCAAGCAGTTTTTTGGGATGTGAATTCCACACACACCAAATTAAAGCAAAATAAAACACTAGTGTTGAAGAAGTCGCCCCAAAGCCCCATATTGACAATAAGGCAGCCAGACTAAATGGAGTGCTTGGCTAGTATCTTTGATTTCCCAGAAGCCCCAACTGCCTGCCTATGCAGCACACACTACGCTGTTTCAGAAAAGGATTGGTGCAGTGCTGGATTGGGGTGTGTGGGGGAGGGGGGGGGGGTAGGGGTGCAGCATCCACACGCATGTTCCTGGGGGGGGGGGGTCACTCGGCGCTGCGAGCAGCCCTCCAGTCGCAGTTTCCCATCATGCCGTGCGTTTGCAATCAGGTATGGTGCTGTGCTGGTCCTCCCAGTTAATCTTTAGCGCGGTTCTCTCCGGGCTCTGCACTGCAACGTGAACACGCGCTCTCCACCCTGCTCTGTTTCCTTTCACTGCAGTGGCGGGCAGCACCATGGCCCCACAGACACACACAATCCCAGCAGCACAGACTCCCGGTCTGAACGCGGCAACAATAACCTTGGCGATGAATGCAGAGTGGAACTGTCGGTTCCGATGCAGGAGCTCGTTCTAAAACAGCAAGCGGAACAGAGGATTTGGTGTCGAAATGGAGCAAAATGGCCTCCATTGTTAAAATGGTGCCCTGCTCTGTGTGTTAGCCCGTATTGCATTTAGAGAATGTTTGTTTATTGTTTATTTCCTTTCGCACAGTGCTTTATTGGCACACATTGATAGCAGCCTTAACTGCGTGGCTATGATTTAGGCAGTGTACAGTGAGAGAAAAGAGCACTGTCCAAATGGAGATGGGCCAGTCCATAATGCTGAACGCACATTTGCTTTTGTGCAATAGAAGAGTCCACCATATGTAATGAATAAAGGTGATGAATCAATCCCCCCTGTTTCTCTCTCTCTCTAACCTCTCTGTCTCCTCTTCCTTTGCAGTTTTCAGTGAAGACCTACGTTCCAGCTTATATTTTGTCAATGCATCTGTGCAAGAGGTAGTGTTCGCCAGCACCACAGGGACCTCGGTGCCCTGTCCCGCCGCGGGGGCGGCCCCCGCCTCGCTGCGCTGGTACCTGGCCACGGGCGAGGAGATCTACGATGTGCCCGGGATACGGCACGTGCACCCCAATGGCACCCTCCAGATCTTCCACTTCCCCCCTTCCAGCTTCAGCAACCTCATCCATGACAACACCTACTACTGCACAGCCGAGAATCCCTCAGGGAAAATCAGGAGCCAAGATGTCCATATTAAGGCTGGTCAGTTCTTTTTTTTGTTTGGGGTTATGGGACAGTTTAGTTACCGTGAACACATAACCATGTTGTGACTATGGTTATTATGTAGTGATGTATAGATATAAGAGTTCCAGTATTCAGGGAAGGACCACAGGTGACCCTATACTGTGAAGACTATGATCACTCACAGTCCAGTACATGACACATCTTGGAACAAATTACCCATACATATTAGGGAAGCAAACACGCTAGACGTTTTTAAAAGACAGCTTAAAACCTACCTTTTTACCAAAGCATTTAAGTCATTTGATCTCAGAAGGGTTTTACTACTTTTATTAGTTATACTATTGTTGCTATTTTAATTATTACTTGTATCACTTGTATTATTGTTTTTATTGTTTTTATTGATTTTATGTAAAGCACCTTGAGATACAATTTTTGTATGAAATGTGCTATATAAATAAAGTCTTACACTAACATCTGGTAAGTTTTCCGTTTTGACAACAGTTTGACATTACTCAGTTTCTTCCCTGATTGCTCTGTGCTCTCTCCCTCCAGTCCTCCGAGAGCCCTACACGGTCCGAGTGGAGGACCAGAAAGCAATGAGGGGCAATGTGGCGGTCTTCAAGTGCATTATCCCCCCCTCTGTGGAGGCCTACATCACTGTTGTGTCCTGGGAGAAAGACACAATGTCAATCAACGCTGAGAGTAAGTGTCTGCTCTGGGTTTTTCCAACACTTCACTACCCTTCTGAACAGTCTAAAGGCTCAGTTGTTATTTTCTATCAGCTCCACAGGAACACACACACACACAAAACACGCATGTAAACAAATGTGCTTGGCGTGGAAGGTTTGAGTGGTGTGTGTTGCCCACAGGGATGTGTGCATGATGATCTGTCTGTCGACCTCTTGGCCATCATGCTAGAGCAGTGTCCTTGTGCCAGCCAGCCAGCCAGCCAGTCGACCAGCCTTGTTGTTCTATATGCATGTCCTTGACTGTCTGAGCCAGTGATGAGGGCGACAGGTCTTCGAGAGCCCTGGTTTGCCCGCCGTGTCACTTAGCTTGACTGTATTGACCCACTTCTGATAGTAGCTACTGCGGCGTGCCACACTCCGATCATTCAAATCGCTTAAATGGAAACGTTGGGGGCTACTCGATTGTTTCCCCGCCCCGGGGGGGGGGGGGGGGTAAATTCACTTTATGTGGGGCATTTAACAAACTCAATAGACAAAACCTAATGTCGTTTTAGTTCGGACGGAGGGCAAATGCGGTGATTGCTTTTTTTTTTTTTTTTTCTTCTTTTTTTTTTGTGGACGTTTCACATTTGTCTGCCCAGGCGAACGGGACCATGTTCAAATCTATGTCAATCTCTTAATTGTCCGTAAATGGATTTGCCACAAGGTTGTTTTGGAGCTGAGAGGACGTGGTTCTATGAAATGCATAGTGTAGGATTCTTTTTTTTTTCCTCCCCAGAATGAAAACCTTTCTGAAGGACAGACTTTTTTCCCTATAATCTCTTAGTACTATTTCTAGATGTGACCAAGCCTTATTGTTTTAAATGCAATAAAGAAAGATCCAGTGGATGGACTGTCACTTTACCCTTCCAAAGAATACTTTACAGTCAAAACTAAGTGTTTATCTTGCGCCATTAAAATCCTTACATGACTGCCTGTCAGCCATGTAAACGCTGTCAAAAAAATCAGCCTCTCACCAATCCAGAGCTCGTCTCCATGCTAAATAATGGATGACGGAGGCCCATGAATCCATGAGCAAATGGTCTTTATTCACGTCTCGGTGCACGCGGCGTCCATTCTCCTCATTTTCCATGGCACACGCATATCAAGTGCAATTTGAGGAGCCAGTGTGGTGTGTGTGTGTGTGTGTTTGCCTGCACGTGGGCTGGTGTCTCCAAGCTGGTTTACCAACCGACCCCGCCCCCCTTGTTTTTCCGAAACGGGAGGCCTCCAAAGCCCTCCGTTTCAATGTTTAATGAGTTCGAAAAGAGAATATCAACACTTAGACTTGGAAAAACTTTTTGCGAAATAAAGCTTTCCTGTCTCTGCCCTGAATAATGGATGCGAGCGTTTCGGTCCGGAGAGGTGCACCACGAAGTGCAGCGGCCTTCCCCGAGTCTCACCGGGGTTCGAGGCACTTTGACGAGCCGCAGAGCAAAGGCCAGCAAAGCATCACTCAAAGAGCGCCGCTGTTCGCCCGCATCAAATGGACAAATGACCATGAAAAATACATACAATCCAGAGACCCCCCAAAGAGGTCAATGCGCAGTGCAGTGTATTGTTTTCTTCATAGGTCACTAGCTCTGGTCTGGGTGAGACTTGATGGTTATAGAGGCGAATGCTGCAAGGCAGCGCTGAAGTGTTCCGGGGAACATCCTCCGCATTGGATATGTCAGTGTTAGTTGCAGGGGGAGAGAAATGACTGAATCTATGGCAGGTATTAAGGCGAAGATTTGAAAAGCCACAACGTGCGGTTGCCCAGTCGTTTGCGTCTTGCCGTACATGCTCCTTGCGTCCGATAAGAAGCTGATTGTCACCGAGATATGAGTGGGGATGAGACAATGACACACACACATTTATCTTCTCTCTACTGCTGGCTGGGCCGGAACGCTGCTACTGCGAGAAAAAACAAACAAAAAAACTGTGATGAATCCCTCCCAGCTGTGGAGAATAGTGCTGGTTTATCCTTTACCGTCACCATGACAACATAAACACACGCCGGACGTGTGTTATTACAGATCTATGGGATGTATCTCCTAAACGGTCTGTGTGTCCACCCTCTCCACGTTGTTTAGAGGAGTGTTTGTGTACGGCATGAGTTGCTGTTCTGTCTGTGGCTGCTGTAATGCAGAACCGGCGTGGCTGTGCTGGGCCGTCCCCCAGGTGCCGACTGTGCCGCAGTCACTGAGGAGGGCCTTGTAGTCGTTTGCCATGTCCTGCTCTGCATTCAGCACCAGCAGGGCTGAGAGGGCCCTCCAGCAGCACTGCAGAGAGTCATGCGCACACACACACACACACACCCACGCAAACATTTTCATTCTACACACGGAGCGAAGACCAGGGGCATCGGCCAATATGCAGCCCAGCTCCGCTTCACCTCATTCTTTCTTTCTCTGTTTGCACCTACTATTCTGTTTGTGTTTGGATAAATGTTCACATGCAGATAAAAATGCTCGTTCAGATATTGCATGTGGGCACACAAATTACATTACTTATTTCATTTACCCAGCTTCATTTTGTCTTGGGTGTGTCTGGTTGTTACTTCCTATTCACTCTGATTCCCCCAGTTAATCAGACACCTAATGGTTTCAATGCTGTGAACCGCCTGTGCATTTAACAGTTTCCCTCGCTCGTTTGATGACATTTTCGAGGTGTTTTCAAGCCGTTCAGCGTCCAGTTGTCTCTGTCTCCCGGCTGTGGCTGTGAGAGAGGACAGCAAGGCGCGCCATGGTGGCTTAATGGACTGTATCTAATGCTCCTTTGAAGTAAATATCAAGAGTTGCTATCAAAAGGCTGGCCCTTGTCGTGTTACCGAGTAGATGTCACGTGACCACGAGCAGAGGAAGGACAGCGAGGGATTATGTTTGTGATGTTCAGAGCCTCAGACAGATCAATGTACTGTTTATTATTTGTCCGGCCAATCACGGCCATAGAGAGACACCACTTTTTGCATCAGAGGCCGCCAGTTGTGTGTCCACACGACAGCCTCTGAGGCATAGGGCTAACATGGCGCAGTAGTGGCATGTTGGAGGGACTGAAGGCTTTGCAGGTTTCTATGCCTTTGTACGACGATAGAGATTGAGCCAAGACGTTGGTGAATGCAGCGCAGCCTTGAGAAGGGGGCTGGGGAGGGCGGATATTGGTTTTACTGGTCGCTGGGTGGCAGAGACAGGGAGAGAGAGCGCGAGAGAGAGAGAGAGAGAGAGAGAGAGAGAGAGAGAGAGAGAGAGAAGGGAAGGGAAGGGAAGGGAGGGAAAGGAGAGAGGGAGAGAGGGAGAGAGGGAGAGAAGAAGGAGAGGATGACAAACATGGCTTGTTTCTCTGAGCAGTCGCCATGCTGAAGAGGAGGGCGGGGTGAGGTGAGGGTTTTTCCGTCCCTCCCTCCCTCCCTCCCTCCCTCCCTCCCTCCCTCCCTCCCTCCCTCCCTCCCTCCCTCCCTCCCTCCCTCCCTCCCTCCCTCCCTCCCTCCCTCCCTCCCTCCCTCCCTCCCTCCCTCTGTCGACAGGCAGGGTTGAGACTCTGACGCGTGACAGGCTGGACGGAGAGTCTTTTTCGAGCATTCGTCATTCCTTCTTCCAATGATTGGCTGGAGTATTGTTATTCACTTCGAAAATGGGTCAGGCGGCCTACGGAGGATCGAGTGTTGGTACAGACGGACAGACATTCAGATACACACACACACACACACACAACACCTACACACATCTTGTGTACACACACACACACATTAGGGTTTGAAACAGGAGATAATATACTCTGCCGCCGAGCGCTCGCTGCGAAAAGAGAGCAGCTAAATTAAAACAAACGTCCACGTCGTACAGCGAGCGAGTTGTCCCTGGAGGGTTCATCTCGCTGGGCTCGCCGGCTCCTGACTGCGTCTCACCCCGCGCCCCGTGGCAGGGGGCTTAGCGGGATAAATAAAAGGAGAGAAAAAAAAAACGAGAGAGGAAAATCAATACCTGTGCGCATGAATCAGGTTGCGGCTGCCACAAAGCATTATGGGAACATGAAGGGGGGAGATGCATTTGTGTGCAGGCAGCATGATAACCATGACGGCAAGGAAAGTAGGCACCGGCAGAGCAGTGCAGAACCAAAATGGCCTCTGTGTTTATCTTGTGGTTGCTCGGGTGCTGCGGGTCCGTCCGCTTGTTTGGAAAAATGCATCCACTGGTGAATTCCATAACCTGAAGCCTATATCCTCTTAGATGATGAAGAATCAGCCTGGAATGAATTTAATATGACGGAGATCCATGTTAGTTTATAGATTATCTTCTGTGTACTCTCCATGATCTTTGCTATACCTCCCAGCTGCTCCAGACTCAGCTGACAGAGATATTAATTGAATGAACTAATGCTTTCTCTTCACTCGCTGCAACGCACTGCTGTCTTTCTAGTCCCACCTCCGCACCGTGCTGTTTGCTCACCAATAACCGCAATTTGTCCCTTATTAAACTCTGGGGGCTGGGAGCGATTAGAGTGTGGGTCTGAGTGTGCGGGAGACGAGCGGAGGAAGGGGAAGGAGGGAACAGGAAGAAGGGAGGGCCGTGCAGTGCCGCTAATCTTTTATAAACAGCGAGCGCTTGACACATCTACAGTAGCCGCTTCGACACGTCGTAGCCGACTCGTGCTGGATACAGCCGTGCAGGGATGTCATGGGTTCGGCTTGGTTAAACTGAGCTGGTGCCGGGAAGACGGGGCTGATGTGAGTCAGAACGTTCTGCCCTGGTCTGGGGCTCACAGCTGCCTGCTAGACCCCTGTCTGATCAGATCTGGGCTGGTGCCAGGTCACACGTGGCCCCCTGCCAAGATGCAGATTAGCTATAAGCGCAACATGAGCTAATCGCGCAAGGAGCCACCAATTAATTAGCACTTAGAGATTCCGTGGACTCTATGTTTTTGGGTTCCAGTTTTTATCAGTGGATCAAAAGACTTGGCTTTGCTGCCAGTGGTGGGTGGGGTGTTTGTTTGCTGGAACGGAAAGCTGGAACGAAATGACAGCCTGTGTCCCTGCAACCGATATTTCAGAGAAAATGCATATATTTATTTTCTAGGTAATCGGGAAATCAAATACATTTGTGTTTTAGAATTTTATCATTTATCCAATTCAATATTCCCTTAGTAAATTGCGGGACTTCAATTACGGACACATTTATGTTAGTTTTACACTATTTAAGCAGAAAAAAAGTAATTGTTCACTGCAGAAGAAGAGGAGAGAAGATGGGGTCTGCAAGGCTGTGATGGAGACTTCTAGAGATAGTCCTGGTTCTTCACATGGTCCTGCTTCTAGATGTTGCTTCCAAGGAAGAGCAGAGCACCAGAGCAGATCCTCCACCTATCTGGAGAAACAGCTGAGGGGCCACCAGGTGTAACCAAGCAGGACAGCTTCACCGAGGGATGAAGGAAGGTCATCCTAACTAATGACAGTCCTCAGCAGCTTAGCAGTAGAGATGGGAACTTATAAGTGCTGCCATTAAGCTTCTGGCTGCCATTTTGTCAAACTCGAAAGGCTGCAAATCTGTATGCACCTCCTAGCGTGACTACCCTAGCTTCTACGTTAGGGGTAGCACTGGTGGAATGGCATCAGTTGTTTACAATGTGTCACACGAGAGCAAACACAGTGCCACACGCATACACACCCACACACACCCACACACACTTTCCAGCCACAGCCTGAGTGACTGTACTGCTGTCTCCTTAGCAGCATGTGATTACTCTTTGTCACAGATAAAAGAAGGGAAGGCATATTTCCTCCCTCCTTCCAGTTCTCCCCTCCATCCCTCCATCTTGCACATGTTTAACCTTGTTGTCGACGATGTGTGACGTCAGCCTTAGGTGATCCATACGGAAAGGACCTTTGACTGGTGACAATGGCGACCAGCTATCTCCTCATCAGCGTTAGAGACGGCGGAGGCCTTGATGGCTGTGTGTGTGTGTGTTTGTGTGTTTGTGGAGGAGGGGGAGTGTTGGCTGTGAATGGCTGCTCTTATCGCATGTGTGCAGCTGCTGCAGTTTCTTTGAGAGACAGAGGGGCTGTCCGTGCATGCCACTCACTCTGCCTTTACAGTGGAAAGACACACACACCCTGCTTCTCCCTCCCTCCCTCCCTCCCTCCCTCCCTCCCTCCCTCCCTCCCTCCCTCCCTCCCTCCCTCCCTCCCTCCCTCCCTCCCTCCCTCCCTCCCTCCCTCCCTCCCTCCCTCCCTCCCTCCCTCCCTCCCTCCCTCCCTCCCTCCCTCCCTCCCTCCCTCTCTTTCTCCGTCTCTCTCTCTCTATTTCCTTATCTCTGTCTCTCTCCTCTCCCTCTCTCTATTTCTCCTTCTGTCTCTCTCTCAGTCTCCCTGTCTCCCTCTGCATTGCATACTCTATTAGAGGGGAGTGAAAGCAATGAGAAAAAACATGACTTGAGCTTTACTGCAGACTCACGACAAGCTGCTCCATGTTTTAGCATTTTGAGATGTTTACATCAAGGGACAGGCAAGGAGTGATACATCAGCTCACTTCAGAAAATAGCTGCTTGATGTGTGTGTTTGAATGAGGGTTCTGCATTTGAGTAAATCGCCGTCATTTTACGGGTGATCAACTTCTCTACACTCACAGATTAAACGGGGCCATACACAGATACCGTTCAATGTAGGCCATTAAAATATGTCTTCTAAACTAACATGAACAGATCATGTGGAACAGCTTCTATTGTATCGTGCAGTCAGGGGATGTTTACTTTAGATTCAGAAAATTAAATAACCTTGGTTACAACTCCCATGGCCCCAACGACATGCTTCCGAAAATAAGTCCCGCCTTTCCAAGAACCACTGTTTGTGTTAGACTTGTGACAATATGAAGATGCTCAAGTCATACTAAGCTGTGCTGTAAACAACTGAAGGAAGAGCTCAATCATGGGGCCACTGCAGACCAAGTCTCCACTCTCTCCTGCTCTCTCACAAGTCAGAGAAGGAGATAAGAGTCAGGATGAGTCCTCCCCAAGGTTCAGATGCTAATCAAAACAGGAAATAATGAAGTCCATTCATTCATGTGGGAGCGACAGTGCCAGAATAAAGGTGACCTGCCGAAAGGTGTTTCCAAGGCGACCCACCATGGGAAATCACCTTGATAGATAGACATCTTGGGCAGCTGGGAAAATGACATCCCTAGGCACCGTGCACTGCATACAGAGAGGATTCTGGGAATTTTTAGCCAACCCCCCCCCCCTCCCCCCAAGACCAGGTGCCCTGTCATGTATGCTTCCAGAGACCTGTTTTCCACACTGTGATAAGTAACCTTGAATCTCATAAAAGTGTTCTGGAGCAGATGGTGAACTGATGATTAAGAATAATATTAGGGAGTCCATGCCGCTTGGTCAAACAACAGTTTCTCTACAGAGTGCCCTTATGAAGACTTTTCTGTATGACATTGCATTATTTCAGCATTTTTGCATATTAACATATCTCATATTGAATAAGAAATTATAAGGAGCAAATTTATAATGAAGACACTGGAATATATATATACATATTTTTGTTGTTGAATATTGTAGTTTTAAGATGTATGTTTAGTGAATAATTTCTATGGAATAATATTATTATATCAATTTTCATTGAAATATAAATAAAATAAGTACATGTTAACTTTGGTTAACATGTGTTTGATTAGCACCGTATAATTTGTCGTTAATTTCATACAGTTCTTAATCATTCAAAATTCAAAACTTCTAAATCATTTTCTATTATTATTAGGTTTATTATTTATTATTAAATACACAGATATATAATTAAAAAGCCAGATATATTATTCAATTATTTTTGTCTTTAAGATGTAAAAACAATTGGACATGATTAACATTTATTATGTTATCTAATTTAATGTGTGGTGTATCATCATAGGTTATTCCTTCATGTTGAAGATATACAATAATCTACATGATAAATACATACAATAATCTGCAATAATATGTAATTTCTAAATAACAAGGCTAATTTCACCATTGACGTTAAGACCCTGACATGAATAGCATCTACCTAGAACTCTTGTTGACAGTGTAAACCATGGACAAGGGTACAGAACACAGACGACATTTTGTCTGAGGTAGTTAAATACATTTTTTTCAGAAGCTGCTTGCTAATCCTTTAGTTACACTTGGCAGCTGTGGAGAGAGATACAATTTGAGTCAGAGTAAAAATAATTCTTGGGACAAAAATGTTTAACCGATAAGCATTATGCATAATGTTTTTTTGGTGTGGTATTTTTTTCATAATCCACTTGATCCGAAATGCTGAATACAGAATTAACTGTGTTTCCTATACTGTACTAAATTCAATATAGAGGATACATATTTAATTGTCATGTCCACTGTTGTTACCCTTTTTGATCTAAATATATTTATTCAACAAATATTGTAGTCCTGTCAGTTAAAAATTAATTTAAATATTTTGTTTATTATATGAAAACCCCGATTCAGAAACCAGGAACCCAGTACAAAAACCCCCAGATTTGTACCAACTTTCTGCATGCATTCCCATTAAATACAATAGTTTATTTTTACACAACTGAGTGACAAGGTACAAGTATTTAAAACGGCATCAGTCTTTAGTACATTAAATAGCCATGTTGTTGCTGAGGTTTTCAGTTCATGTATTCTGGGGCACCTGATTGGTGCAAACATTGTATGACTCGTGTAAGGCTCAGCCAATGGTATTTGCTGCTCTTCTATCTCCCCCCCTCCCAAATAAATTGCCTGGAGAAATTGAACAAAAAATTAGAGAAAGAGAGAGTGCCTTTCATCTAATTGAGAAGCTCATATTAGCTGTGTTGGGAAGATAAGCTTCTCTCTCTCATCAGCTATTAAGCTGACTGTATGTTAGCGAGTTTATTCCTCTTTTAACATTCTGCTTGGTTTTTAAAAGCTTTTGCTACTGTGCACTCAGCGTTACTGTGGCGCAGATTTCCTCGTGCGTGTGTGTATTTGCACATGACAGGCAGCCTTGGAACCTGCAGAAACATTATGCAAACTCCAAAATGGAGGCCAGACCATGTGACCTTGTGCAGCCATTTTCTCTCTGTCTTCCTAAGAGGCGCAACACACACACACAGACAGACACACACACACACACACTCACACACACACACACACACAGAATGATCACTGAGGGGTCTCTCACAGCCCAAGAATTGGAAGGGGAGAAGTCTCCTCTGAGCGGAATTCAGCTCTCTTCTTGTCAGCAAATGATATCTTGTCTTTTGAATGGACTCCTCCTGTGGCTCTTCAACGCTACATTGACTTACCATGGGCATCATTTTAAAGATGTGAGTGAAATATTTACAAGACGTAAAGAGGACTGAATTCGAGATGGTTGCTCTCGTTTTCAGTGTCCCGCTACAACGCGGCAGACACCCGTGTTTAATGCTCCTTAGCTTCTTCAATTACTGTGCCTGGACATATGTTGTACTTGACATTGTGGATAAACATCTGCTAAGGCTCTAAGTTGTGTCTGGGTTCTTGGTCTGGGTTCTTGGGGTGCAGTGGCCCTGATTACACGGTGTCTTCTGGTGTATTGATCCCAGTTTAGCCCCCAAACCAGGATTACTGCTGGCAAAGCTCAGGTCGCCCCAACCCTGCATCTCTTGGCACGTCTACAACACTGTGGCACTCTTGAAGGAAAAGCAATCAACTGTGTTACACAACAGAGTTCTTAATCTGCTCCCAATCAGAGGCGAGAGGGAGAGGGGGGCCACATTGAATGTTGTTCTTTCTAGGAGGCTGCGTTTGGAGCCAAACGGTGTGTGGACTAAAAGCAGCCATTTTGTGTGCTGGTGTTTGTCGATGAAAACTACTTGAAATGTTGTATTCAAGAAGTGGTTGAACGAATGAATTAACCATTGTAGATAAAAGCTCTTCAACGCACCTAACAAGGCTATCTGTAGAATTATTGCCAAAGTGGAACAGGTTTTTATTAAATGAAACAAGTCAAATGGAAGGATAATGAGAATTTTTATGCATATAGCCTTTAAGTGATTCACGCTTAGCTCTATGGTTGCAAATAAATGGCTGTTTAACTCAAGTCAACAGTCAGTCCACTTGGTTTGAATGACTGCTTGTTTGGGAGACTGTTTACTGATCCAAATTAGTCTATGATTGCTTCCTTTTAGAGGGACACTGTCCTGTAATGAGTTCATTCTACTAACGGCACAGCCCAACCTGTATATGAATAATCGGAATAATCGTTCTCTATTCATTGAATTTCAACCTGCATGGCGAGAATGAAACATTGTTCTGCAAGTGAAAAAACAAACGCAAAATCATCCAGCCGTCTATAAAACCTCACATGTAATTAATGACGTCTCTACCAAAGCATTTCAATCATTGTAACTATTTTTCGGTCATTTTTATTGGCTTTAAAGTCATCTGTGTTTTGGTAGCGTGTTTCATTGGCTCCTCCTAAAGCCAGTTGCTTCTTCAGTCCAGTGCATTGTTGAGGGCCAGACACACGCCATGTGAGTGAACAGAAAACCCAACGACAGGTGTTCTGTTTGTCACTCACCATCCTTTCGCTGCAACTCAAACAGATCCTTATCTGTGTGAAAGAGAGGAAGATGGGAGATTTAATAGCACTATTGTCTGCCTCTGTGTAGACAGAGCAAACACACGGGCTAGGTAAGTGATCAGGCAGCCCATTCAAACGCACCCATAATGACTCCTCTAATGGCCTGTGCCCTGTGTGTTGATGTGTGTGTGTGAGTGTGTGTGTCAGTGCTTGTGTGTCTGGCAGATGGGCCTATAGGGATTACACCTGCTAACAAGTATAGAGATGGTGTGTATAATGTTTTTGTGTGTGTATGTGTGTAATATGTGTGTGTGTGTGTGTGGTGAGAGAGGGGATAGGGAGTGTTATTACAGGGGTGAGGAGACCTTTGACTAATAATGGGTTGTCTCCTGTGCAGCTTGTTGTCATAGTGATCTGCTCTATGTCTCCTACTATATCGGTCCTGTCAACAAATGATTGGGAGCTTTGATGCTTGTGACTGTTCAACAGTAGATTCAACAGTTATTCAGGGATGGACCCAACTCATTCAAGAGTCTGTTTACCTACATTACCCATGTTACTGGAGCTGGTGCCTGAGCCCTGCACTCTGATTGGAAGGCAGACCAGGGCCTGGGGGGTCAGGGAGTCAGTGTGCCAATGCTGGCCGGGCCTTTCTCTGCCCAGGGGGCTTTTCTCTGTGCAGTGGAGGAACACGCTTCTAGGATTAGACCCACACGGGGTGCACAATGGCCAGCCTTCCACTGTGATTACACAGAGGCCTGCTCCAGACAGTAGGCCCTAATCTCCCCCCCCCCCCCCTCCCTCTTTTACCCCAACGCTCCCCAACCCCTCAACATATGGAGATGGGTGGAATTAGCGCAGAGGAAGAAAATAAATGAGTTAAAGCAGCCGGCAGCTTAGGGGCCAACAATATTTGGTCAGTCTTAAGTTTATGTCTGTGAGTTCCTTGGGACAGACAACTTTGAGCGCCCCCCCCCACCCCAGACGGGCCCAGTGTCTGTCTCTCTCTCTCTCTCTCTCTCTCTCTCTCTCTCTCTCTCTCTCTCTCTCTCTCTCTCTCTCTCTCTCTCTCTCTCTCTCTCTCTCTCTCTCTCGCCTGTCCTTATTGAGGTGATCGCGGCGCATGTGCAGGGGACAAGATGTGAGGGGTAGCCTGTCACGCCCCTGCTGCCAGGGCAGTGCCCCTTGGTGACCCCTCCCCTCCCGCCCCAACCCCCACCCCACCCCAGATCCTGACCTAATAGGATTATCGTGGCTACCTGCCACTCCCTGGCTGGGCTTGGACAGGTCCTCTTATCCCCTTGCGCCCAGTGGCTACAGCAAGAACACGTCGTACAGACCTGTTATGGCGACACGCACCCGACCATGCTAGACTCAGGCTCGGTGCTGTATCAGTCCTGCATCGTTGGCTGTGTGGAGGCTCCAGCCAGCCCCTCCATGCTGATTGGCCTGTCTAAGTGTGAGTCAGCAGGGCATCTCATGCCTAATTGGGATGTAATGAGTGATCTCACTGAAGACCACTCAGCCTCAAGACAATTAGCTGCTTTGATGCCGAATGTGTGTGTGCATGTGTGTGCGTGGGCGTGTGTGTGGGTGTGTGTTATGTGTGCGCCAGCGATATGAATCCTAGTAATGCACCAGGTTGAATCGAAAACACTGAGACCTGACGCAGTCTGCCAGTGTGTGGGATTGTGTGTGTGCATGCATGTGCACGCGTGTGCGCCTGTGACTGTGTGCGTGCGCTTGTGTGTGTGTGTGTGTGTGTGGGGTTGTGGTTCGACTACTTTCCAGGCACGTTGTGACGTTGTGTCCAAAGCGCCCTCCCTTTCTGTCCAGGAGCAGGGACACCAATTCAAAAGGGTAAGAGGCTTTATGGCCAAATCCCCTGTTGATCTTCATAAAGTTTGTGTCTTACAATTAAGTACAGATGGTTTGCAGCTGGTTGTAAGGCTAGTAAATAAGCAGGGAACTCTATTTTTGCCTGGGGATTTGCCGGTTAATCCCTCAATGTGACAGTTTACCAGATTCAGACGAGGACCAGGCTTTGCCTCCCCCACCTCCCTCCTATCCCCTCACTCCATCAGAAGCTCCTTATCCTCATTTGAATATGCCATGGTTTAGCAGGAGAAGCACAGCACAGCATATTGAGGATATCTGGTGGCACGGCAACCGGATGATGCAAGTCATCTGTGGCATTCAGCTGTCTGAGATTCAGATCGGAGAACTAGATTGGGAACGTTGTCTATTGTCCGGCCATGCCAGGGGAGGGATCTGGGAGAAGAGGAAGCAGCTTGATGCCCAGCAAGATGTCCAGAGGCACAACCCGAGAACAGAAACAAGCTGACCCTCAAATAGATGCAGAGGGTGAAGGGTAGTGTTGAGGAGGGAACATGTGAAAACACAATGCTTGTACTTCTTAGACACTTCATTATGTTACTCGCAATGAACCCGGAAGTCACTGAAGATAGTATAGACCCGAGTGCAGCGTCTATCTCATTGGGTGAACATGAGAGGCAGCTGTTTCACTCTAGTTTCTTTCGTAAAAGTAACGGTAAGATACACATTACTTTGTAATGGTATAGTGCGGTAGCCCAGATAAACAGATAGAGCTCATAGTGTATCAGACCCCTATTGAGCTGCAGTCGACTCTGGGGACAGGGCAGGGCCCGGAGGAAGCCAGGCCTTAATGAGCGGAGCGGCGCCACAAAACGTTCCGACGTTCATCGGCAAAATATGTGATCATCGGGAAGAGAACGGAGAGATGCGCTCGCGGGCAACAGTTTGACCCTGGCACAGCTCGTTTTCACATTCAACTGCTCTTATTATTCAAATATATTTATATATCCGCTCTAAGTGGCGAACCCCCCCCCCCCTCTCTCCTTTGCTGGGCTTCATCTCCATAAGACAGTAGCAGCTAGCTCGGCGCCTCGGGATACGAACAGATGGGAACGTTTAGCAACCTTACTGATCTACCCCCCCCCCCCCCCCACCCCCACCCCCACCCCACTTCCACATACACACACACTTCCACATCCCCATTTCCCCCACACCCCACCCCACTCCGCCGACTGCGCAGTTAACCTGTCACATGTCGTAGCAAAAAATTCAAGGTGCCATATGCCTCCCCTCTCTGACCCCCGTCTCCTTCACAGTGACATAAAAGTCCCTTCCGTCTTTGAAACATAAGGACGCCCCCCCCCCCTTCCCGTCCCCCCGCATTGCCCTCCCCAACCCCCCTCTCTTTCCATCTATCACTCCCTCGCTGTCTCCCCCCGTCTCTCTCTCTTCCGACGGCTGCCGTTTGATACGACGCGTCGCTGAGATCACACGCCCCCCACGCGTCGCTCTGCTTGCATAAAGACGGGAGCGTGTTAGCGCTGCAGACCGCCACGCCCTCGGGAAGGGGCGGGCGCCAAACCGACTTTTGATACCCGCCACGGTGAACGCTCTCATGTCTGACGGCGTCAGAGTTCTGTCGTCCTGTGCTGTGTCATGTAACGTGCTTCTGATTCAACTTTGATACCGTTTGAATACCGTTTGATACCGTTTAATGCCGTCTGATTGTAGATGGAGTAGATGGGCCGGAGCTTGTGTGGCCTCATCTCATTGGCTGTTCCCCTATTACTGGAGCGGCCCAAATCTCCACGACACGGTGCTCCGGAACCATAGCGCTGGATCCGTGTGACCTACCGGACATGACCAAGTGTCCATCCTGTCTTTAGGACAGTTTGTCCTTGGCTGGAGGGCATTGCCCAGCAGGCATGGCTAGATTCATGGTTTGTTGTTATTGCCGTTGCTTTCATAAGGTCATCCCCACCACAGGGGGCAGCATATTCATTACAGCCACCCCATCGGGTATGTTTCTCCCATGCAGTCTGTTTCTCTGCGGGCTTCTGTTTAAAGGTCACAGGGGACTCCTCAGTGGGTGACACTCAGCCAGGCCTGTCACCAAGCCTGGCCTGTTACTTACCCTGGACAAGGAAGAACAAGATGGCAGAACAGCAGCAGTATCTGAATTGAACAATATCAGATCTATCCTGTTCATACAACTCCTGTGATGTATTTAGTTTGCCTGTTAAATAGGATTAACTTGGTTGATGTGGTTATCTGGTTTCACATACATAGATTTGATTGCTTTTATTCTATCTGATAGAGAACAGTCTTTTTTTGGGGGGGGTCTAACATTGATAACCTGTAGTTCAGTTGTAGTGTAGTATGTGAGTGTAAGTCGGTGTGTATAAGCCAGTGTCTGGCAAAAACAGCTCGCTGAGGTTGTTAACACTGAGCTCTGACAGTCCAATCCAGCACACACATACTCTAAAGACAGGCTCTTTTGTTTTGGTTTTTTTTTTTTCCTCCCTTGATTCTGCAGAGGAAAAGAGAGGGCGCATCTCTCCGTGTAGTAACCCACTGACACCTCCCTCTGATCTGCCTCCTGGTTCCTACTAAGTCCCCCCCCCCCTTCCTCTCCTCTCCTCTCTCTCCATCCTCTCTCTCCCCTCCTCCCCCTCTCCTACACCCTCGCTCTCTCCATGCTCATGTCATTGCCTGAGAGTCACTCTCCTGGTTGCCACAGTAACCAGCTCACCTCTCTCTTTCTCTCTCCAGTCATAGTGCACCTAAAGAGAAGAATATGTCTGCTGGCGAGGAGAGAGAGGTGGGGGAGGCAGAGAGGGATGGGGGGGAGGTAGAGAGGGAATGGAGGGAGGTAGAGAGGTGGGGAACGACGAGCAGACAACCCGCCCCTTCCCTCCACAAAAAACAGAGAGAGAGAGACATGTTTCCGAAATGGCAAAATGCTGTTTCACATTTCTGTCTTCGGTTTTTCTCCAGTGCCTCTCCAAATTCCCTCAGAACAGCCACAGCCGCTGTCAGCAGGTGTGTGAGACACACACAGAGAAAGACAGAGAGAGACAGAAACACAAAGAACAGAGCAGGGAAAGAAAAGGATAGAACATATAATGAAATATAGTGAGAGAAACAGATGGAGAGAGAGAGAAGGAGAGAGAAGTCAAAACAGAGATAGAAGCAGAGTGAGGTAGAGGAAGAAAAGGAGAGAGGGCAATGTATTACAGTGGAGAGAATGAGATAGTGAGTTGCATGTGAGATATGAAAAGGATGTGTGTGTGTGTGTTGGGGGGGAGGAGGAGGGTGGGGGGAGGAGGAGGGTGGGGGGCTCCCTGACGTGACAACCTTGCTTTTTTCAAATTCTGCAAGCCTCACAAGACAGTCACATTCTCTTCCAATCACCCCCCTGTCCAATCCCCACCACTCTCCACCTGCTCCACCTAGCTCCCCCTCCCTTCCTCTTTCTTTCTCCCTCCCCACTCTCTGTATCCAACCCTGTCCCCTGTGTGTGTGTGTGTGTGTGTGTGCGTGTGTGTGTGTTTGTGTGTGTGTGTGTGTGTGTGTGTGTGTGAAAAGGGAGGGGGTGGCTTTTTGCCCGCTCTGTGCGACTGCAGAAGCAGTGCTGCAGGCTGTCTTCTCCACAGCAAAAGGCAGAGGGGTGGCACCTGGGCTCTCTCTCCCCTCCTTTTTGCCCAGGGCCCTCTACCACGCTCGCCCCACGCCAATCACACCCTCCTTACCTCCTAATTACCCCGGACACAACAGCTACTGGTACGCCAATCAGAAATAAAAGGCAATATAAATCAATTACATTCATTTTGACGTTATTGCTAGCCCTTTTTTTCTCTCGCTATGTACAAGGGAAGGCTGGGGTAGGGGCCATGCTAAATGCTCCCCTGATGATTGTGGTAATTTAGAGCAATATGGTAATTGGGGTGTGGATGCCTGTTTCTCTGTGTAGTGTCTGGGTAGACATCTAGATGATGCTTGTTTCTGGATCGTTTGATTATAGGATGCAATCAACAAACACAATAAATAAATCATGATAAATAAAATAATTACCATCATTGTAACATAGTAACGTTGTAAATCTAAACACTTTCAGTTCTGGATTGTAATGAATTTGCTTACCGAGAGACAGGCGGCAGGAGGCAGACAGAATGGAGGAGGCAGACAGAATGGAGGAGGCAGACAGAATGGAGGAGGAAGGCAGAATGGAGGAGGAAGGCAGCGGAAGCAGGGAGGCAGGAGGAGGTGAGGTGGGGGGAGACAGGCAGGTAGGGGAGAGAGGAGAGGCAGGCGGAAGAGGCAGGCAGGCAGGCAGAGAGAGGCAGGCAGGCAGAGAGAGGCAGGCAGGGGGGTAGCCCATCACTAATTGCCGTGTGTGATTTATAGCAGCCAGGGACAGAGGAGGAACACAGGCAGACACAATGACTGAGAGAGCAGCTGCTTCAACCAATATTTACCCAACCCCTCAGTGGGCCTTTCGGGGATTGGTTTGAGTGGGACCCAGCACAGGGCAGTGCCAGGCTCCCTGGATGGAGGGAAAGGGCAGCTGGGCTAGGGGCCATCACCCCACACACTGGGGCTGTGTGCCGCTCACAACAACCAGGCCCTGCAGCGCCGCGCCACCAGATATCTGCCTGGTTATTACAGCGATTGGCAGGATCTTAAGGAGCTATTCAGGGGTTTAGGATTCAGCTGTTATTTTGGGCATCGTAAGTGGCAGAGGACTCAGCCAAGCCTGGTAAATCTGGGTGTCAGCTTTGACAGACGTCTCCATCTGAATTGAATGGCTGTCTGTGCCTCTCCCGCAGCCTGGTGATTGGAGACGTCTCGGGGTCTTTGCACCCTCCGCCTAATTATTCACACCTCAGAGTCATTAACTCCAGGAGGTGTCGGCAGTCAGAGATCAACTCCCCCCGTGCGTCCTTCTGATTGGCTCTC